>NC_140931.1:147332828-147352828 GCF_014529385.1 Adiantum capillus-veneris
TAATAATAATGTAACCTGTATTAAAGAGTAGGAAATCCAATTCTTAGGGTATAAATACCCATATCCTGACAAAAACCGTTTGATTGAATTCAGGATAAATTGGAGTACCTATATTATTATCTGACATATTATCTAATTCCAATTGCTAAGTATGGCACTAGTCGCACCAAAGACTAGTAGGGAAACTGTTTGTGTGTGTTTAAGTATGAAAAATCCCCTCATAATTGAACCATACTTAGACAATTGTATTAAATAATATATTAAATAACAATATTTTAAAACAAGATGACATAAATCTCAATTATCATTTCATATACACCAATACAACATTATGTATCTAATGGATAATACAATCATTTAGATCAAAAATTTGATCTTTGATCACTACAACATAATATCGTAGTGTTGTATCTTATGTGCCCATCCTTTGGGATGAGCTTCTACTACATCTACATGTAGAAGGATCCAGCTCGTGCATTAGCTGGTACATTGGACGATCCACCGTTACTGCTGCAGTTTTCGTTGTAATCCCAAGGAAAGAATCTCTTACCTGTCACCATCCAAGAAACACAAACCTATCAGAACTGGCATTACTTAGGAAAAATATGAACCCTCTAGGGGCCCTTTGGGATTAAGGTTAATTAAAGGCCAGCCAATGAGAAGAGGGTGGTGGACACACTCTATGCCCTCAAAAATGTAGGGGGACAAAGTAATCTTACACTTCTTAAATGGGCTCTTACCTAGTGAGAAGGTGGGGTGGGGGGGGGGGGGGGGGGGGGGGGGGGGGGGGGTGGGGTGGGGTGTGTGGGCCATATGGAACCTCCAACTTCCCTCCTTTTTGATCCGGTTGTGAAAAATTCCCAAAAATTTGAAATTTTTCAAAATTTTCAAAACTCAAATTTCATCTTCTGAAAACCCCCCTAAAACTATTTTATGGTCAAAAAAGCATTTTTTGATCTCAAAAAGTCAAAACGTGCATCCAAAAACCCTAAAATTCAAATTTTTTAAAAATCTTTTGAAAAATCTTTTTTTGCTATCCAGAGCTCCCCCAAAAGTAGTTATTAGGCAAAAAGTGATTTTCTCTCTCTAGAACCCCTTTTTCAACCCCTCCTTGGTTGCAACCATCACACTCATCCTCTACTCCAACACTCTCTCTCTCTACACCATCTCCATTGCTGCAGCAAGGAAGCTCCTCTCTCCTCCCCTACCACCTTCCATTGCCACACCAAGCAAGGGTTATCCACCTTCTCCTCCCATTGCCACAAGGGTTAACCACCTTCTCATATCACTTTATCCCACCTACATTGTAGCAACAAGCAAGGTCCTTCTCCTCCTCCTAGTTTTCTTTGCTCAACCATGGCCAACTCTACTTCGCAAAGGCGGCCAAAGGATGAGGTCACAGCAGCTGCATGCCACAATACTAGAGGTGTAGATGATGAGTGGGTGCCACAAGAGTTCACCAAAGGTTCTTGGGTATACATGCAACCATCTGCTATTGGCCCTCATCGTGTGCGGAATCGTGCAAACTTGGATCTTCATTGGAAAGGAAAGCTCCTTGGCTTCAAGAACCGCAAAGACAAGGGAACCGTAGCCATTGTGCAACATGTTTTCTCAATGTTAACCATGCACTTGCAACAACCACCTCGATTTCCAACACATTGTAAGTACATATTTTGAGAATACAAAGCTAGGTGTGAAATCATAGTGTAATGTTATTATGGATTCATACTTAACATTTTTCATGCATTTATAGTCATATTTCCATCCACGTTGGTGGAGGAGCAGCCACTACATAGTCTCTCCGGCACATTCAATGCTATACATGCGGATATTGGAGAAATAATGTTCTCACATCTTTACCTAACCAAACTGGTTCAAAGAAGGATTTTCTTCTATTCTCACTCCTATATTGTCCCTACTTCTACACAAGCGTTTGGAACGCTTGAACCCATAAAATCAACTTCCTTATTAAGTATGGAGTGGCCGGTCCCAGATTTGTGGTCGGTAGCATCTTTCAAGAAAAAGATGATAATGGATGTCCAAAACTTTTTGAAATACTCTAAATCTTCTAGGTCTATGGGCTTGAGTTGGTGTTTGCCTCTTCATTTTTTTGTGCACATTTTTTGTCTAATTTATGAGAGTAATAAAGAATAGATGTAGGAAGGAAAAAATCACAATAGTGAAAAAATATACACATAAATAGAACTAGTTTTTTTGGATTTTTGTTAGGATGGAGTTACACCAAAAATAAGAGAAGCTTACATGAAATTATTTTTATATGGAATAAAGAGTATGCAAAATGGTAAGAAAAAATATGGTAATGGTGAGTCAATGTACATAGCATAAATAACACACCATAGGTAGAAATATTTAAATAAATACCAAAATAATTATGAAAAATCCTTTTATTTAGGCCCTATATACAATGAAATATTTACACACAAATGGGCCATAATATAATTTATTTTTTTTATTTTTTTTATTTTTTTGGCTCAACTAGCCCAATGACTAGGTAGCTGAGGGTTTTTAAGAAAATATGGGAAAAGTCCCCTAACTCACACACGCCTATGTATAGTGAAATGGTAGGGATAGCCAAAATGTTTGAGTGATTTGATAGGGTGAGGTAGCTTACTATGGCAATTATGGAAAGCCGAAAAACGGCTATCATTAGCCCCCCCCTTAGATAATGGTACATTCATGTACCATTTATCCGACCATACAACATATAGATTGTGTAACGTCTGTCTTTGTCTGCTCTCATCTTTGAAGAACCTTTGTTGTATGATTAAAAAACCTTGTGTGATATGAAAGGTTCTCAGAGCCAATAGCAGGATGTAATGAAGTGACTGAGTAAACCTCCTCCATTGAGAAAGTTTCCATAAGCACCCCCCCAGGATCAAAGATCTTGAAATATCTTTCCCAAAGAGAGATGTATGGTATCGAGTCACTTACTGATTTCGGTTGAAGAAACTTGTAGATTTTATTGTTGTCCATCATTGCATCTATCACTATGAATGTGATATAAAAGATTGGTTGCTCTTCCTCCTGTGTAAAGTTGATGTATCTGCTACGATCTTCAAGAGCTTGTATGAGCAAATTCCTGAACTGTAGCTCATAAAATTCATTCAACCTGGGTAGGTTCATCAAGTCAAAAATTCTATGACCTTCATGATTTATGAAAGCTTGATTCATACTTCCAACCGCTATTGGAAGATATTGCAAATAGTTTACCACATAAGTAGATAATAGACGAAGGTTTCTATTGCTTCCAACACATTGGAAGAGAATAGATTTTGGTACTGATTGATGAAATATCCACATGTAGCAATCAACAAGTTTTTCTTCTATGATGAAGACCAGAAGCATCACAATGTGTGACCTCCATACACCAAAGAACCAAATGTAGAAGGTTTGGAAATATCTGTTCATCACCAAGTATTCATGTCCTCTTCCACTTAAGAAGGTATGGTTCCCCCGATGAAAGGTATATGTGAAGAGAGGAGAAGTTGACTTTGAAGAGGTGAAACCCAATGTGAAGATGATTGGAGCTTCAAACGTTTGGATGTTCTTGCTAAGAGATTGTCCCATGAATGAAGAGTCACCCACTAAAACACCATTGGAGAGAATGATACCCTTCTGACAGTTTCCTTTTATAATTTTATTTTTTACTACTCTCCCATGTTCTTCATCCCCTTCTGAGCCCCCCCTTTGGCAAGGTTATAACTCCTGACATTGTACCACCTCAAAGGTTGATGGATTACTGTTTGATTTTGTGAAAACTTTGGCTTCTTGCATGATAGGTTCCTCCATGCTTAATATACATGGGTCATACCAATGCTTTTCACCATCCTCAAACACTTCTTGAAGATTATCCTCACATGGATTCAACTCACACTCTTCTACTTTGTTTTGGAGTTGACATTCCTTGTACACAATCATCTCTTTATGATCAATGTGGTCTATGATCTCCCCACCTATGATTTCCTCTTCTTCTTCACTCGCTTCTTTTAGCCAAGATACACTCTCAGAACATTCCATAAGATCAAGGTTACCTTCAAGGTCTTCATTCTCCATAGAGTCATGTTGCACAAAAGCTTCGTCTACTCGGACTAGAAATTGATCCTCCGCCAAAAGGTTGGATGTATCCATTATTGAATCATCAATGACATTTGAGATATCTTGTGTCGATTTTTGCATGCTTGTGATAAAGGTAGAAGAAAGAGATTCCACATTTGAATCTTGGCCACACACTTTAGCACTTGAATAATTAGTTGGCATGTAAGTAACTTCTTCAACATTTGTTGGAGTAGAAGGAGACAAGTATGGCAAAGGAGATGACTCCTTGATAGAAACACTTTCGTGGTGGTTGGTTCTTCCAGCATGATGGAAACCATTTTTGATGTAGAAGTACTTGTGAAACTTCCTTCGGGCAATAGTGACCACTTCTTCAAAGGTAGAGGGTCCACTACAAGTAACCTTAGTCTTTAGGAAAGGAGACAAACCCGAAATAAATTGCTCCATTTTTACATAATCTCGAAATGTAGAACTAAACCCACATACTCCCCATTGACGAGAAAAAAATTCCATAAGCACCCCCCAGGATCAAACATCTTGAAATATCTTTCCCAAAGAGAGATGTATGGTATGGAATCACTTATTGATTTCGGTTGAAGAAACTTGTAGATTTTATTGTTGTCCACTTTGTTTTGGAGTTGGCATTCCTTGTACACAATCATCTCTTTATGATCAATGTGGTCTATGATCTCCCCACCTATGATTTCATCTTCTTCTTCACTCGCTTCTTTTAGCCAAGATACACTCTCAGAACATTCCATAAGATCAAGGTTATCTTCAAGGTCTTCATTCTCCATAGGGTCATGTTGCACAAAAGCTTCGTCTGCTCGGACTAGAAATTGATCCTCCGCCAAAAGGTTGAATGTATCCATTATTGAATCATCAATGCCATTTGAGATATCTTGTGTCGATTTTTGCATGCTTGTGATAAAGGTAGAAGAAAGAGATTCCACATTTGAATCTTGGGCACACACTTTAGCACTTCAATAATCAGTTGGCATGTAAGTAACTTCTTCAACATTTGTTGGAGTAGAAGGAGACAAGTATGGCAAAGGAGATGACTCCTTGATAGAAACACTTTCGTGGTGATTGGTTCTTCCAGCATGATGGAAACCATTTTTGATGTAGAAGTACTTGTGAAACTTCCTTCGGGCAATAGTGACCACTTCTTCAAAGGTAGAGGGTCCACTACAAGTAACCTTAGTCTTTAGGAAAGGAGACAAACCCGAAATAAATTGCTCCATTTTTACATAATCTCGAAATGTAGAACTAAACCCACATACTCCCCATTGACGAGAAAAAAATTCCTCACAAGCATAGTATTCTTCACTTTGTTTTTGAAGTCTCCCTAATGAAGCCCATGCTGTCTCTCTTGTTGGAAATTTAGAGAATCTGGTCTTCAAAGCTTTGGAAATTTGGGTATACCCATCTTCAATCTGAGAAGACATACTCCAAAACCATTGCTCAGCGTTGCCTCTAAGGCATAGCAATAGAAAATCTCCTTTTTCAATGTCATCCCTTTTACCAAGGATACGACAAACCATTTTAAAATCAGCAAGAAAATCATCAACATCTTCTTCTAGATTTCCGAAGAAAATTGGGATATCATCAAAGGTATAGCGTGTCATAGTCTCTCAATGCTAGAACCGCACAAAGATTAGTTCCAAACAATCATTTCCTCTCATGACATCAACTAACTACACAAAGTTTTGAAAGGTCTTTCAACATGAATTCTAGATTCTTATGTGAAAATGTTTTTTTCCTTTCTTATGTTATGCTAATCCAAACCATATTCTAGATCAATTTTGTTGCCTTGAAATTAAACTCGGTCATACAAGCTTTCATGATTTATATAATCTACTACTTGATTATGCTAAAATTCAAGCATTCATGCAATACAACAATAATAAGCACAAAGTCATTCCTCAGTGGGGGCACCAATTTGAGGCGGTCCGGGGCGGGCAACAAGAAGAGTGGCCTCTAAACACCCTTCGAGGCTCCCGTGCTGCTCAATTGGGGCTGGGGCAAGCACAATAAGAGACAACAACAACCCACAGTCCGAAACCAAAGAAGAAAAGGGGCACCACCTAGTTATAGATGCGAACTAGAACGCACGTGATATCTCCTTGTACTCAAACGCACAAAGAGAGGGGAATGCAAGATAGCCACACACACCAAACACAAACATTCACCATGCCAAAGAGAGGTAAAGCGTACAAATCAACTTGAGCAACTCAGTCTTAGCCTTAAAGACTAGATGCACACAAAGCTTGATGAGAAATAGAGGGACAACACAAAACTTGACCTTGTTGCCAATACACAAATTGTCTTAGGGTCACGGGAGCCCTCTCACCGAGCACCCTCTTACAATTGACCTTGTAGGCAAAAAATTCAACAAGCCCTCAAACCACCAAGCATGAAATGGCACAACAAACTTCAAGGACAATATACCTTCAACCACCTGATGAGCCAACTTATCAAGTCAATTTGGAGAGAAGAGTCGTAGTTGCAGCATACAATTGCACCCAAAACTATGAATCTTATTTATGGACAAGAGTAGGCTACAAGTGTGATTGCAGAGTATAGTATCACTCCACTCCTCTAGATGGCATAACTAACTTCAAGCTTCTCCATGCACCTATGTGTAGTGATGGAATAGAGCACTCACAATGCACACACTCTACACAACTAGGCTTGAAGAGTGGTGTGTTATGTGTTGAGAATGGTGTGGTGTAGTGTGATCATGTGATGATTTACAAGGGAGAGAAGGGCTCTATTTATAGGTTTTAGAAGCCAAGATTAGGATTAGGCCTAATCAAGTTTATTTGAAGAAATAAAAGATTGTGCATATTTTATTTTTTTAAATGAGGGTGGGTCTCTCTTGTCCTTTGAGTCACATGGATGTGGGCTCAAGGGAAGAGAATTATTGAGGATGAAAGGATAGAGGGATTGAGTGAATAATTTGGGAGTGCCTACTCTAGTAGATGGTGCATTTTACAATAAGGTTAGTGATTAGTAGTTAGTAATTATCACTACAAAATATTTACAAAATCATTCACCAAATGGTGAGATATATGATGAGAAAAGTTAGAGAAGGGATAAGCTTGTAAAGCAAGGTTGAAGCTTGGAGAAGTTGACATTCACCTCTTTACAGCACCGGTAGAAGAACCGGTCAGCATGGCGAAGTAGCACGTGTCGATGAAGCTATGTTATCTTCAAACCTTGGAAAATTCATGATAAAAGCCTTTATTTGCAGAGGTTATCCTTGGATTTTTGCTGATTTTTTGTAGTTCTTTACAAAGCTAAAGAGGGTATGGTAATATGGACATATATGTAGAGAGAAAGGGGGACACATAGGGTGTAGAAATGGAGGATGAAGGCTATGGAGGTGTGAGAGATGTGGCAATGGTGAAGAGGGTGAATTAGGACATGGGAGTTGCAGGTTTGGGAGTGGGAAGGAGAGGGAGGAGTGTGTGTGAAAGAGGAAAATGATAAAGTGGAAGAGGGAGTGTGGCTGCATAGCATGGGCAAACTGGGGTGCAGCAATAAAATCATAGCTCACAGCTCATAGCTCAAAAAAATATGAAAAAATTTGACGTAAAAGTTCAACTCACGAGCTACAACTTTTATTTGTATCACCTTTTCAAATTCGGGGAGCATGTGATCTTTAAACATTCAGCAAAACCGACTGTTTTTTCCACTGCACAAAGTGCTTGTGAGGTCTTTCTTTGGATGATTCTTTTGAATACCTCCAAGAGTGAGCTCCCCATGGTACATGCATGCATTCCACATACCCTTGACCTTTTTTGGTAGGTCTATAATTGAAGATATTGTTGAGATCATGATATAAATGAATAGTACAACTAAGAAAATCAAATATTGAGGGGTCTAAAAAATATGTACATGTCAAATATAAATAATATAGGTGGAAAAAATATAAAAGGGTCAAAATAAATCTCTCTCATTATAAGTCTACCATAAAAAGATGAATATTTTTTGTGGTCTAATTTATGAGAGTAATAAAGAATAGATGTAGGAAGGAAAAAATCACAATAGTGAAAAAATATACACATAAATAGAACTAGTTTTTTTGGATTTTTGTTAGGATGGAGTTACACCAAAAATAAGAGAAGCTTGCATGAAATTATTTTTATATGGAAAAAAGAGTATGCAAAATGGTAAGAAAAAATATGGTAATGGTGAGTCAATGTACATAGCATAAATAACACACCATAGGTAGAAATATTTAAATAAATACCAAAATAATTATGAAAAATCCTTTTATTTAGTCCATATATACAATGAAATATTTACACACAAATGGACCATAATATAATTTATTTTTTTGATTTTATTTATTTTTTTGGCTCAACTAGCCCAGTGACTAGGTAGCTGAGGGTTTTTAAGAAAATATGGGAAAAGTCCCCTAACTCACACACACCTATGTATAGTGAAATGGTAGGGATAGACAAAATGTTTGAGTGATTTGATAGGGTGAGGTAGCTTACTATGGCAATTATGGAAAACCAAAAAACGGCTATCATTAGCTCCCCCCCTTAGATAATGGTACATTCATGTACCATTTATCCGACCATACAACATGTAGATTGTGTAACGTCTGTCTTTGTCTGCTCTCATCTTTGAAGAACCTTTGTTGTATGATTAAAAAACCTTGTGTGATATGAAAGGTTCTCAGAGCCAATAGCAGGATGTAATGAAGTGAATGAGTAAACCTCCTCCATTGAGAAAGTTTCCATAAGCACCCCCCAGGATCAAACATCTTGAAATATCTTTCCCAAAGAGAGATGTATGGTATGGAATCACTTATTGATTTCGGTTGAAGAAACTTGTAGATTTTATTGTTGTCCACTTTGTTTTGGAGTTGGCATTCCTTGTACACAATCATCTCTTTATGATCAATGTGGTCTATGATCTCCCCACCTATGATTTCATCTTCTTCTTCACTCGCTTCTTTTAGCCAAGATACACTCTCAGAACATTCCATAAGATCAAGGTTATCTTCAAGGTCTTCATTCTCCATAGGGTCATGTTGCACAAAAGCTTCGTCTGCTCGGACTAGAAATTGATCCTCCGCCAAAAGGTTGAATGTATCCATTATTGAATCATCAATGCCATTTGAGATATCTTGTGTCGATTTTTGCATGCTTGTGATAAAGGTAGAAGAAAGAGATTCCACATTTGAATCTTGGGCACACACTTTAGCACTTCAATAATCAGTTGGCATGTAAGTAACTTCTTCAACATTTGTTGGAGTAGAAGGAGACAAGTATGGCAAAGGAGATGACTCCTTGATAGAAACACTTTCGTGGTGATTGGTTCTTCCAGCATGATGGAAACCATTTTTGATGTAGAAGTACTTGTGAAACTTCCTTCGGGAAATAGTGACCACTTCTTCAAAGGTAGAGGGTCCACTACAAGTAACCTTAGTCTTTAGGAAAGGAGACAAACCCGAAATAAATTGCTCCATTTTTACATAATCTCGAAATGTAGAACTAAACCCACATACTCCCCATTGACGAGAAAAAAATTCCTCACAAGCATAGTATTCTTCACTTTGTTTTTGAAGTCTCCCTAATGAAGCCCATGCTGTCTCTCTTGTTGGAAATTTAGAGAATCTGGTCTTCAAAGCTTTGGAAATTTGGGTATACCCATCTTCAATCTGAGAAGACATACTCCAAAACCATTGCTCAGCGTTGCCTCTAAGGCATAGCAATAGAAAATCTCCTTTTTCAATGTCATCCCTTTTACCAAGGATACGACAAACCATTTTAAAATCAGCAAGAAAATCATCAACATCTTCTTCTAGATTTCCGAAGAAGATTGGGATATCATCAAAGGTATAGCGTGTCATAGTCTCTCAATGCTAGAACCGCACAAAGATTAGTTCCAAACAATCATTTCCTCTCATGACATCAACTAACTACACAAAGTTTTGAAAGGTCTTTCAACATGAATTCTAGATTCTTATGTGAAAATGTTTTTTTCCTTTCTTATGTTATGCTAATCCAAACCATATTCTAGATCAATTTTGTTGCCTTGAAATTAAACTCGGTCATACAAGCTTTCATGATTTATATAATCTACTACTTGATTATGCTAAAATTCAAGCATTCATGCAATACAACAATAATAAGCACAAAGTCATTCCTCAGTGAGGGCACCAATTTGAGGCGGTCCGGGGCGGGCAACAAGAAGAGTGGCCTTTAAACACCCTTCAAGGCTCCCGTGCTACTCAATTGGGGCTGGGGCATGCACAATCAGAGACAACAACAACCCACAGTCCGAAACCAAACAAGAAAAGGGGCACCACCTAGTTGTAGATGCGAACTAGAACGCACGTGATATCTCCTTGTACTCAAACGCACAAAGAGAGGGGAATGCAAAATAGCCACACACACCAAACACAAACATTCACCACGACAAAGAGAGGTAAAGCGTACAAATCAACTTGAGCAACTCAGTCTTAGCCTTAAAGACTAGATGCACACAAAGCTTGATGAGAAATAGAGGGACAACACAAAACTTGACCTTGTTGCCAATACACAAATTGTCTTAGGGTCACGGGAGCCCTCTCACCGAGCACCCTCTTACAATTGACCTTGTAGGCAAACAATTCAACAAGCCCTCAAACCACCAAGCATGAAATGGCACAACAAACTTCAAGGACAATATACCTTCAACCACCTGATGAGCCAACTTATCAAGTCAATTTGGAGAGAAGAGTCGTAGTTGCAGCATACAATTGCACCCAAAACTATGAATCTTATTTATGGACAAGAGTAGCCTACAAGTGTGATTGCAGCGTATAGTATCACTCCACTCCTCTAGATGGCATAACTAACTTCAAGCTTCTCCATGCACCTATGTGTAGTGATGGAATAGAGCACTCACAATGCACACACTCTACACAACTAGGCTTGAAGAGTGGTGTGTTATGTGTTGAGAATGGTGTGGTGTAGTGTGATCATGTGATGATTTACAAGGGAGAGAAGGGCTCTATTTATAGGTTTTAGAAGCCAAGATTAGGATTAAGCTTAATCAAGTTTATTTGAAGAAATAAAAGATTGTGCATATTTTATTTTTTTAAATTAGGGTGGGTCTCTCTTGTCCTTTGAGTCACATGGATGTGGGCTCAAGGGAAGAGAATTATTGAGGATGAAAGGATAGAGGGATTGAGTGAATAATTTGGGAGTGCCTACTCTAGTAGATGGTGCATTTTACAATAAGGTTAGTGATTAGTAGTTAGTAATTATCACTACAAAATATTTACAAAATCATTCACCAAATGGTGAGATATATGATGAGAAAAGTTAGAGAAGGGATAAGCTTGTAAAGCAAGGTTGAAGCTTGGAGAAGTTGACATTCACCTCTTTACAGCACCGGTAGAAGAACCGGTCAGCATGGCGAAGTAGCGCGTGTCGATGAAGCTATGTTATCTTCAAACCTTGGAAAATTCATGATAAAAGCCTTTATTTGCAGAGGTTATCCTTGGATTTTTGCTTATTTTTTGAAGTTCTTTACAAAGCTGAAGAGGGTATGGTAATATGGACATATATGTAGAGAGAAAGGGGGACACATAGGGTGTAGAAATGGAGGATGAAGGCTATGGAGGTGTGAGAGATGTGGCAATGGTGAAGAGGGTGAATTAGGACATGGGAGTTGCAGGTTTGGGAGTGGGAAGGAGAGGGAGGAGTGTGTGTGAAAGAGGAAAATGATAAAGTGGAAGAGGGAGTGTGGCTGCATAGCATGGGCAAACTGGGGTGCAGCAATAAAATCATAGCTCACAGCTCATAGCTCAAAAAAATATGAAAAAATTTGACGTAAAAGTTCAACTCACGAGCTACAACTTTTGTTTGTATCACCTTTTCAAATTCGGGGAGCATGTGATCTTTAAAAATTCAACAAAACCGACTGTTTTTTCCACTGCACAAAGTCCTTGTGAGGTCTTTCTTTGGATGATTCTTTTGAATACCTCCAAGAGTGAGCTCCCCATGGTGTATGCATGCATTCCACATACCCTTGACCTTATTTGGTAGGTCTATAATTGAAAATATTGTTGAGATCATGATATAAATGAATAGTACAACTAAGAAAATCAAATATTGAGGGGTCTAAAAAATATGTACATGTCAAATATAAATAATATAGGTGGAAAAAATATAAAGGGGTCAAAATAAATCTCTCTCATTATAAGTCTACCATAAAAAGATGAATATTTTTTGTGGTCTAATTTATGAGAGTAATAAAGAATAGATGTAGGAAGGAAAAAATCACAATAGTGAAAAAATATACACATAAATAGAACTAGTTTTTTTGGATTTTTGTTAGAATGGAGTTACACCAAAAATAAGAGAAGCTTGCATGAAATTATTTTTATATGGAATAAAGAGTATGCAAAATGGTAAGAAAAAATATGGTAATGGTGAGTCAATGTACATAGCATAAATAACACACCATAGGTAGAAATATTTAAATAAATACCAAAATAATTATGAAAAATCCTTTTATTTAGGCCCTATATACAATGAAATATTTACACACAAATGGGCCATAATATAATTTATTTTTTTGATTTTATTTATTTTTTTGGCTCAACTAGCCCAATGACTAGGTAGCTGAGGGTTTTTAAGAAAATATGGGAAAAGTCCCCTAACTCACATACGCCTATGTATAGTAAAATGGTAGGGATAGCCAAAATGTTTGAGTGATTTGATAGGGTGAGGTAGCTTACTATGGCAATTATGAAAAGCCGAAAAACGCCTATCACTATCGATCTTATAACTTTGTAACTCTTGCAATTTTCATATTGATCCCCGCTGTAATCAACATGATTTGCTTCGGCAAATCATGCCTTTGAATATAATTTTTTGCATTGGGATGAGAAATCGTTTTTTTGTGAAAGTGCCTTTTTTTATGTCTTAAAAAAAGGGTCCATTATAAAATGGGGGCCACCTAACTCATTCACTATTTTCACTTTTGCAGCTCTTGAGCTCCTCCGCTCTCTATCTACACCCCAGGCTAGACATGGATGCTGCCACAGCCTCTGCATCTGCACCCACATCCACCCCTTTGTCACGCTTCATCCTCTTCCTCGAGGACACCAAATACAAAGGGAAGTTGGACCTCCACACCTTTTTTACTCGTCTCCCTGACCTTGACGCCACAGTTGCCCTTCACATGGATGCATTTGAGGAGATTTTTGCGTTCATGGACGAGCACATCATAAAATATTCTGTATCTATCCCCCCACATGCAGGGATCTGGGTGCCTTGCGATCTTTTGCGCTATATACACAAAGGTGATCGCCCATTCTCCAAGCGGTTGCAACAATTCCAATAAATTGCAACCGATGCAGGCCATTACTTGGACGAGCAAGCCCCTGGGGTGTCAGCGCTCAAGAAGCGCAAGTTGGGGGTGGAGTACCTTTCTCGGCTCGCAACATTTATCTTCTTAGTGAGCGAGGAACCTGATCTGGAGGAGCTCCGCTTACCACACCTTCAAGTTGGTTCCTTTATCAAGGACACCAAGGAGCAGCAGGTTATACCCATGAACCCTGCAGCGGAAGGAAAAGCACACCGGCTCGAGTACCCTAGGGGTCTTGAGGAAGTGGTTGAGAAATCCATAGTTGCAGCTGGCCCTAGTGACACTCCAGTGCCACTACCACTGACGGATGTGGCTATCCCAGAGGTAGAAAAAAGCCGCTTCTCCTCAGTGCTAGTGGATGGGGAGGAGTATGTGTTCCTGCATGATTTGGAGAAAGCATTTGGCCTGCGCATGGATGAATGCTTGAGCGTGCTATGCAACAGCAGCAAATGTCCCTTAGACAATACGCCAGATGCCCTAGAAAGCAAGCTCTTTCCAGATGGGGACTCTGTTGCTGACACTATTGCAGTTGTATGTGCGGAGGTCCTAGCAGCAGAGCAGTTGCACATGGCCGATGAAGATTTCCAAGCCACGCAAGCCAAGGTTGAGGCTTCTAGGATGCCTATGCCATTATTCAACCTCCCATCTGATGATCCAAATCTCGTATCTCTGGTGCATGGGAGCATTGACTTGGATGCAAAGGGCAACAGGGAGGAGGACGACAAGGAGCAGGAGGTAAACTGTATCCTAATTTTCATGTTACTATTTTATCCTTCATTGTCTTTTTTCTCAACCTTCATCGGTTTATTACAGGATGTTGTGGAGGTTGATGATTTTGCTGCAAGGACGGGTGACAAGCGGACGGGCTTTGGACCTCAAGCTTCCCTTGCGCATTACCTAGGACAACTCCCCCCTGGCGATGTGGCCATTATCCATAATGAATTTACTCCCCAAGCCTATTTTATGACTTGGTCATTAAAAGCTTTGAGCAAGTTTTTGTGTTTGAGCACCATTGCTCAAACTGCGCATCAAGTGTTCCTAGTGCGTAGATCCCTTGTATGCACAGCGTTTGGCACTGGCTTTCGTGCTAAAGTGCTTGCCCAGATAGGGATACATGCTTCCATTGGCTCAACTGACCCAAAGGCCATAGCGCAGTCCCTCTTGACTGGGGAGTTGCCTTACGCGCAAAATAGGCGCCAGGAAATAATCAAAAAAATTATGAACTCCTCAGATACATGATGTAAAATCACCGTTTTGGAAGGAATAAAAAATATTTGAAATTGTCTCTCTATATTGCAAATTCTTTTGAATGTGATTTGTCAATCTTCAAAATTGTTTCAATTGGTGATATGATTTTTTTTTTGATTGGTGACTTTGTAATTTCAAGTTCTGTATGTAATTGCAGTCAATTTCAGTAAATTTGTGCTTTTTAAGTACCCTTGGGGGTAGATAAGCCTATAAGGGCCAAAAAAAAGCCTGGCCACAAGGGCGCGCAAATGGCCCATCCATCAGTTTTGGATGGGCCATTTGCGCGCCCTTGTGGCCAGGCTTTTTTTTTCCCCTATTAGGCTAATCTACCCCCTAGGATACCTACAAAGCACAAATTGATTGCAATGGATTGGTTTTGCATCACTCATTTAGATGCACAGTTTTTATGGCAATTCCAGCATATGTTCACACTCAAGGACACTAGAAAAGGTGAAATCAATTATGAGATGAAGTTTCCAGCACACTATCACCTGCTTCATCTATACCTAGTACACCCCTGCACCAAAAAGTCCAATTACATTGGACATTTGAAAAATCCAAATTACTGTTGCATAGACACTTGGTTTCACAATATGTTATTTATTTTTATATCCTATAGGGAATTCAAAGCTCAAAATGGCCAAAAAAGGGTGTCCACAAGGATCCATGTAAAATAATGATGCAAAATCGATAGGTTTTAGTAAATTTGTGCTTTGTAGGTATCTTAGGGGGTAGATAAGCCTACAAGGGGCAAAAAAAAGCCTGGCCACAAGGGCGCGCAAATGGCCCATCCATCAGTTTTGGATGGGCCATTTGCGCGCCCTTGTGGCCAGGCTTTTTTTTGCCACTAGTAGGCTAATCTACCCCCTAGGATACCTACAAAGCACAAATTTATTGCAATGGATTGGTTTTGTATCATTCATTTAGATGCACCTTGTAGGTTTATTTACCCTCAAGCGTACTTAAAAAGCACAAATTTAACTTGACCATTTTATCAAAATGTGCCCAAACTTACTTGCGCTTGTTTGCAAGCTCGCCATTTGAATCATTGTCGGTAGTAGCTTTGCATAACTCCTTCCAAAGCTCCCAAAGGTTACCTGCCTACTAGTTGGAGCTGTTTTGAGCATCATATCGACTTAGCTTTCCTTGGGAAACTTTCTTCAAAAAGTGTCTAGCTTTTTGTCCACTCATTGACACTTGTTGAGCAATTTCATGGGCCTCCCCTGTGTTTTTTGCAGCAACGATAGACACATTTCCACCGTGACAGCCAATGGAATTCAAGAGTACCTCCACTCTTTCGATCGCTTCCTGAGACTTTTCCAACGGTTTCATTGTGAAAGCATAGTCAATGTGGAGCTTCAATAGCCTATCAAAAATGCGCATGAATGCGTGTAATGTACAAAAATGTACATTCGATAGAGGAAATCGAAAGATTGGATTCCAAGCGTGGTCCTTTTGATCACGGTCTGGGTTATTGAGCATGGGACATCTCAGAATAGACGCTTCCCATTCTATACCTTCATCTCCGACATCACGACAATCTAACCCTTGTTCTCCATGCCCTTGCCATGGAAGCATGGAACCGGCCTTTGCAGTGCTCTTATGTGATTTGTTTCCATTAGGTTTGTACCCTCGAGTGCAAAATGGACAAGGCATGAGAGAAGAAGCCCCTTGTTTGCAGCCAAGCAAACACTTTATGGTCTTCAAATCCCCACCTAAGTGCCACTCCACATCATAACTACCAAAACCCTCAATCTCCAACTTCTAACCTGCAATTTGGGAGTGTATTACTTCTGTGATCCATGGAGTTCTCTCAAAAATCCATGAAAGTACTCCATTGGTCTCTTTGGGCACCTCAATAGCACCCAACCACCAAATGTCTTTCTCAGATTACACGCTAAAAGATGGGGTGGGAGATGGCTCGATTGAATCCCTTCGCTTGGTTTGCAGAAAGGGCCTCGTTCATTAGAGTGACACTTAGCCTCTCTAACCTTCGGCCTTTCACTATTTGACACTCATCGAGTTTCAGCTCAAAAGCGACTTTTGTGCCAAGCACTACAAAATAAATAGTGCTAAGACCTTAAACTTCGGAGTTATAATAAGAATAATACCAAAGAAAAAAGTAAAGTGCGTCACCTTCTTCAGGTAACTCGTAAAATCTAAGCATGGCTTCTTGAAGCCTTCTAAGATCCACGAAAATATTGTTCCACATTGTGGAAGGAAAGCCCTTCTCCGAAGGTCTTATGGATTGTTTCTTACCTTTTCCCCTTGTCTTTGTTGCGCACGAAGCATAAAGGGAAGTTGGCATTGTGTCCTCAATGCGTAGGTATGTCCCAATGCGGGAGAACACATCTTCGTTTGTGGCCTTCTTTGCGAGCTTGACCTTGTGAGGAACGGGAAATAGGTTTTTCACAATGCCATGTTCTTTGAGGGCATCCTTTAGGAGTTGGAAAATAGCCTGACATGCTTTGGTGTTGATTCCAACCTCATCACAAGCTTGTTGAACGTCATCATCACTAACCACATTTCTTAATTTACGCGTAAGGTCCTTGGTGACTGCATCCTTAATGTGCTTACCTCCAGGTGATTGTAAGATAGAAATCACGTCCTGGGTATTGAGACAACTAGTGAGAAGGTTGACTCGATCATCTTGGCTTGTTCCACCGCATGCCTCCTGGATGAAGTTTCTAGCAACAAATAAACATAAATGTTAGAAAATAGTGTGAAGTAAGAATGCATCATGCAAGTAAAGACCAAATCACCTTGTGGCTGTAACTCGTCGTTTGCGTGCTCCTCCCGAATGTGCAAGAGTTTCAATGGATGAATACGTGCGTTTGCGTTCCCTTGCACCAAGGGGTGTTTCTTTCAAGTATGTGATGGTGTTGGTAAGCTTCTGGATGTGGGACTCCTTTTCTTGCATTTGTTGTTCAAGAGTTTTAACTACCCTCTCCGAAGAGGCAACACTCTCTTGTAATGCCGTCGTCTTGAGGTGAAGAGCTTGACATTCGTGCATCCACATATGCAAAGAAGCACCTGCACCCATACACAACCGCTTGCAATAGCCTAACAAACCTGCTTCTCCCCTCCCAAGAAATTGAAGAAATGTGGAAAGGCTATTAAATGGTGGATGGAAGCGGCTTATAGGATCGTAAGGGTACAAATGGCCATCCACCCAAATGTCAACATTGGTCTCACAAGCGGTGCGACGTTCCTGTGATGACTTTTGATCACCTTCACTAGTGGTCTTCGGTGCAAATGCCGTGGGTAAGCGAATATGTATGCTTTTGGTGTGCGGAGTACGTGGTGGTGGAAGCAAACCATTTGTGATCTCCGTGAGCACCATGGAAGCTATTGCGTGAGGAAGCAAATGATGAAAAGATAGAGAGGAAGGGTACAGAGGTTGAGGAAGATGGGAGGAGAGAAGGAAGGAGGGAGGGGGGGGAGGGAGAGATTGGGGAGGAGGAGGAAGGTAGGGGCAGGGAGGGAGAGGAGGGAGGAGGGAGGAGAGAGGAGGAGGAGAGAACAAAATGTTTATTACTTTTTGGGGGAAAAGAGTTTTGAAAAAATGGACTTTCTAAGCTTGTGGGTCAAAAAATGATTTTTGGATATGTATATATGTTGGGAGGGAGTTTTAAGTTAGAAACAAGTAAAAATGAAATTTTTTTTTAAAAGTCAAATTTTGTCTCTTTGTGACCCACGTTTTTGCTGATGTGGACACACCCCTACGCTTCCTTCACTTTTAAAAAAGCTAGAGAGAGAAAGTAACCCTTTAGGTCCACATCCTACATTTGTCTAAAAAAAAAGGCTAGAAAAGCCTACTCAAAACTACCTTCTTCAATGCCCTTGCCCCCTAAACCCCACACAACATTAGCCTTAATCCCTAAAAATTAGGATTCCTTACTAGACCCATGCAAGGTTCATATTTCTCCTAATGGTGTCAACGACTCCCTCCCCTTGTTATTGGTGTCAAAAATTACAACAAAACTAACAACATAACCTAGATCAAATATGAAGTTTAAAGAATGAGCCATTTCTTTACAATAATTTTTTCTTTATTTAATTCTAGAAAAAATCGGACAGCATCTCCTTTGATATTTGAATCGATTTTCAAAAGTCCGGTTACATGCCATCTCATCCGAGACCCTCACGTGAGGATTAAGTCCCTTTTTTTTAAACCATTAAGTTGTTTCAAAGTACATCACTAACATTAATTTAAAAATTTAAGCTTCTATTCAACAAAAAGTATTTTATGTTTCTTTTACCACCACCAATAGTGTCATTCCCATGGAGATGCAGTTAAGAGTCATAAAAAATTCTAGCATTCCATCGCCAAGGTACTGTCAATCACAAATGGTGTCAGTTCATGCCATGCTTTTAAACCTCATTCAGTAAATAGAAATTCAAAGTTTTCCTTAAGGTTCATGGTCTCGATCCGTGTATACAAAAGTAATTATATGATGTAGGTCAGGTTCTTAGTCAGCTTGAAGTCGTCAAAACGAACCTCACAGCATATCAAATTTCAAATTTCCAGTCAAAGCCATCTCTGTTGAGACCCTAATAGGAGGTTAACGATGTCAAAAAAGAAAAACAAGTTCAACAAATTATGTTATCTGTTATTCCATCTTCTAGTTTACCACTCTCTAAAGCGTATGAATTTGGGCAGCATTTCCTTTGTAATCTGGACACATTCTCAAATATCCAATCCATGCCATCTCTTTTGAGACCCTCACGAGAGGTTTAAGTCTTCTTTTATCCAATCCAAAGCTAGTATTGACAAACCAAGTAATGCCAATCATATCATATTGTGTATGTCTCTAAAGTTCAAAAACACTTGATCAGCAATTTTCTTGTATTCCGGCAGTCAACCAAAAGATACCATAGGCTGCCATCGATGATAACTCAAAGATTCATCCAAACATGCGAGTTTGAAAAAAACCAAACCATAACCTGGAAATATGCAACAAGCTTGTATAAATTTATATTTAAGTAACAAGTGATGACTTTCCACCCAAAATTCTGTACAAATATGGTAGTAATTCGCTTGTTCACTCCACATTACCAACAAAAACTGTTCCGGAAAACCTGCAGTTCATGTGTTATATCAACCTAGAGCTGCTACCCCACCTCCAAGTATCAGCCCAGAAATAAAAAGAACCTCAGTATTATAAACCGTTTTTATTAATGTCCGACAAGCTTGCCATTTATGTGTCATGACTTTGTATGTTCAGCGAGAAGCCCATTGGAATTTCAATTTGAGTCAATGCATTCTATACTAACCCAGAGTCACATTTAAC
>NC_140931.1:147360328-147837828 GCF_014529385.1 Adiantum capillus-veneris
ATCATATCATATTGTGTATGTCTCTAAAGTTCAAAAACACTTGATCAACAATTTACTTGTATTCTGGCAGTCAACCAAAAGATACCATAGGCTGCCATCGATGATAACTCAAAGATTCATCCAAACATGCGAGTTTGAAAAAAACCAATCCGTGACCTAGCAATATGCAACAAGCTTGTATAAATTTATATTTAAGTAACAAGTGATGACTTTCCACCCAAAATTCTGTACAAATATGGTAGTAATTTGCTTGTTCAATCCACTTTACCCAAAAAAACCGTTCCGGAAAACCTGCAGTTCATGTGTTATATCAACCTAGAGCTTCTACCCCACCTCCAAGTATCAGCCAGAAATAAAAAGCACCTCAGTATTATAAACCGTTTTTATTAATGTCTGACAAGCTTTCTATTTATGTGTCATGACTTTGTATGTTCAACTAGAAGCCCATTGGAATTTCAATTTTGAGTCAATGCATTCTATACTAACCCAGAGTCACATTTAACATCCATATGTATTATACAAGCCATTTTTTAAAAAACAACTGTAGGCAGCTTCTGTAAATGTAATTGCAAAAAAAAATTAGTACCGAGTATGCCTAATCAGTCAAAAAACTATTATACATCTAATGCGCATGCAATCACTACAGATTTGTACCATTTCCAAAAAATGTTATCCATCCTGAGTAAGTGCATAGGCACTTACCTGTCATGCTGATGTCGAAATGTGGCTATTGGTTGTAGCCAGATTTGTTTCCGTTGTAGCATAGTGAATGTAGAGCGTATCAAAAATTATGAATTTGCGAACCAAGCCATAGCCTGCCTGGAAGGGTTGATAAAGTGGAAAATTTGCCGGATCAAATCTATCCAAAGATGCTTTAGCATTTATTGAAAAGGTACAAGAATCAAATCAAAAGGAACTGCACAGCATAGTGCATTTGAATACGAAATATGCGAATGTTACAATCCAAAGGGATACCTTACATGCTTTTAGAGACGCATCACAAGGAGTACTAAAGGATCCAATAGATTCAATGTTCATCGTGCTACCCACACTACCATGCTAGCATGGATAGAGTGGGGTTTCAAAGGCAAGGCATATATAAATCTATTCATAGGGAAGTCACAAGTGCACGCTTATTGGAGAGTAGCTAAGTAAGACATATCTCAGTCAAGTAGCACTCTGCAAAGGAGGGTGTAATAGCAACACCATGATTAATGCAATGCATGTAGCATAGGCGGCACTCTCGCACACTCAATATCCCATTTCTACCATCCCCAGCCCAAAGATAGAGAGGGAGAGAGAGAGGCTTTGTTTCTCCTCAACCATGTACTCCTTAATGTATGTCCCCTCTAACTAAAATTGTGTGCAAGAAATGTTCCACAATGATGCACCACCCTCCAAATATCCTTTTTCACCATCGTTTTGAGTGCCACTCCATGTAAATTAATGTATTGTGCACTCCTTCATGACCTCAACTAATTACATTGCTCTATGTAGTATGCTATTCTAGTCTCTAGCTTTTCAATTTCCTCACTGTTGGCCTCTCAAGGTGGAAACTTTTCCTTTCCCCATCATTGCACAAGATATTTCAAAGAGAGCAAGAAAGTGGAGATTGTGATCAAACAAATTGTGTAATTAACATGTCATTATGACCATCCCTAGGAGGCTATAGTAATAGACCACCATTGTTGATGGATTGGCGAGATACTTCGATTACCAAACTAATACTAAGGCAAAAAATAGTGGCTGTTGTATATGTTCAAAATTGCTCCATCTAAAAATTACTAGAGAAAAATTAAGATTCCTACTTGTAGTTGAAGCACCCACAACAAATACATATGGGCCAATGAGCAGAAGAAGCAACTTACTATTTTGAACCACTTCAAAGTCAAACCCAAGCATGATAATGAACCATCAAACAATCCTACCCGTATTACAAGGTTTATTATCTAAGTAGAGAAGGGTTGACGATGTACAAAGAAGAGCACTACTTGCACACAAGTAGTGTCTAAACTTCCAAGCCAAGTAGACCATAGAGAGGTTTTCTTTTTCAATGGTGGTGTAACCTTCCTATGCTTGATTAAACTATCAACTCAAATAGGCCATGGGAAAATTCATGTTACCCTGCCTTGGCTCAGCCAAATGGAGCCATTAGTACAGAGACTTTCCAAAACTTACAAATGAGCTTGGAGCACACCCCAAAATCCACCTAAACCACACATCAATGATTTTCATTTACCTATGTAAATATAATGGTGCCAAGAAACATGTATTAGCAAGCGGGTTTCATGAATCACACTACACACACCTAAATTAACATCTGAACTACTCATGCATTGTCTACTTTGACCTTGCTAAGATATAATGGCATTCCATACCACATACTATAATCTGAAAAAAAAAAGGGGTGTGAGGAATTAGGAATATTATGAAGTGAAACCATAAATCATAAACATCAATGACTTCTCAATCTAGCATATCACCTACACATAGCAATGCATGCATTTTCTACACTACTAACATAATTACTCCTTTCCACAAGCCCATAGTCAAAACATAGAAGACAATATTAGGCATTAAAAACTTGCACGCACATCTCTCGCCTACTCTACACAGACCTAAATGCTCCAAGAAAAGTGAACGAGGCATGCATAGCAAGCAATATAGCAGGATCTTAACACATTATACGAACAAAAATCACACTCTAGTACTAAAATATGAGAGCATTGGAAAGAAAAGTATATCCTTAAATTGACTAAACCAGTCACAAGCGCATGAGAAAGCTCCAGGACTGCACATGTAGGCAACATACTTGCAGGAGAGCATAGAATGGTCCATCATACAGTATGCTTATATCTTTACAAAGCTCCTATGCATAAACTTTTTGATTGAAAATGTTTGGACACCCCATATCTCCATTGCTCTAATCCGGAGTACAACAAACCCACTCTCAAACCAAATAAGTGCATGCCTTAACTTCATTGACAAAACAGCTAGTCTCTTTGATAGAGTCCATTCAGCTCTGGCATCTCCCATCAATAAGTTTATTATAAAAAGTAATAGAGATGTTTAGCCTCAGCTGTTGTCCTAAAGTGCCCGGCTTGATAAGCTACATGCACATACCTAATTCCTTGTTTGCTTGAAGAGTTGGAGATTCAAGAGAGAACAAACTTTGGCACCTTCTGGTGTAAAAACCAGTGACTTTTCTAAAGAGTTCAAACGAATTGAAAAGTCTACAACTATGTCCTTTTCTTGCAGTAGATCGTTACAAGGTCTTTGGTGAGCACTACTTTCATCTTAACGGATCATCTGTCCATGTGATCCACAGCATTAGTGTACTTCCTTCAATTGTAAAGAGAGGACAAACAGAACCACTTTTGCTCTTCCATTAACATAAATCTCTCTCCCTTTCTCATAATACAACGAAAATAGACAGCTTCCCTTTGTAAGAAAACACCTTCATTACTGCTGCTAGTTATGCTTTGCTTACAACTTCTTGGTATTGAAACGGGACATGGAAAAAGACTTTCCTAGGTAACACAAGCATCAAGACCAACGCAACTAGCTGCGGCGCCACGGGGGGAAGCAGGTCTAGCTAGGCAGCTTTCCCTAGAGGTTCCAACCATAATATGCTAAACAAGGAGTAGGTCTGTACAATTTCACAAAATAAAAGAACCTTACAAAACACCTAAAATGCAAATATGAAGGGTAATGGTCAAAATGAAGAGACTTTTGAATTTTCTTCATCTTTCGCTTAGTCGTTTTTTCTCCTTAAGAGTTTTTCCTTGGGAGTAAAGGAATCAGAATATTGTGGAAGTAGAGAGTCCATGCACAAACTGCATGTGACATCCAGTCTTATTTTACAATGCATTGAGCATGAGGGGGAGTGTTAAGGTATCTAGATCAACACATGGCACGCCTGGATGGCTGCTTGCCCACATTGCTCAATAAAATGCTTCTATCTGCTTTACTTGCTGTTTGTACAACATGAAAGCTTTCCACATCATCAAAGAGAAAATCAACTCCATATGAAAACAAGAATGTCAATTGCCAAAAAGACCCCAATCATTAATTTTGAAGGTTGCAAGCACAAGGTGGAAAATCTCGCTGGCAGGCATAACTCCAGCGGCTTCAGCAGAAACTGCAACTCCTGCACCAACCACTTTTGCACTCTCACTCTCTTCACTGTTTCAGGATGATGTTTTGTTAGTCAATCATTCACGTTCTAAAGTGAATGCAGTTTTGCTTTTATCAGAGAGAGAGAGAGAGAGAGAGAGAGAGAGAGAGAGAGAGAGAGAGAGATGGCCCATAAGCATGCGAGTACAAAGTGATTACAAAGAGTGGCAATTGTTGCAGCTAACACTGCATGCATTGTCATCTAAGGGAAGCCATCGAGGATGAAACATAGAGCTGATCCTAAGGAGTCTCATGCGTAAAAGTGGAGACAGAGAGAGAGAGAGAGAGAGAGAGAGAGAGAGAGAGAAGGGGAGGGGGGGGGGGGGGGGGGGGGGTGGGGGGAGAGAGAGAGAGAGAGAGAGAGGGGAGGGGGGGGGGGGGGGGGGGGGGGGGGGGGGGGGGGGGGGTTGGGTTGTTTGGGGATTTCCATTAGCATGCAGGCACAAAGTGATTATAAAGCCATAAAAATGTTTCATCGGCAATTGTTGCAGTTAGCATCGCGTGCATTGCCATCTAAGGGAACCCATCGAGGATGAACATAGAGCTGATCCTAAGGAATCGCATACATAAAAGCTAACATACTATTTCGCTTGATATCCATACACCTGCTATTCAAAAAAAGCACCATAAAAGCAATAATTTACCTTATCAGTAAAGGCTCGTTAACTGTTACAAGAATATCTGTGTTGACATTGGGCAACCGTATGTTTGCAAGATAAACCTGCAAAGTTTTACAATAACAGTCAAATAATCATGACCTTCATGCACTTACAAACTTTGTCCAATAGTGAGTTTGACAGCTTAGGCACCAATGAGCTCAGAAAATTGATGCAATAATAGAGGCCAGCCTCTTTATTAACAAAGGTGATTCTCGCTGTGCCCCCGTCTTCTGCTATGCACTTCGACATACTGCAGGCCACCTAACAAACTATAGCAGTGAGGATAGAAGAGTCGAGCGTATTTCTCATGAGACTGCCCACTGCCACCTACAGGAGATCCGAGCGCATGAGTGACCGTGGGCTGAGATGGGGCCTTGCCTAGCCAGAGAGTTCATGGTAGCGAGAGTCTCAGCTGAACCGGGAGTTTTTTGAGCTTAAGAAGCGGTGTCAGAATCATATATTTCAATGCCATGCTTCACAGTCGAATCAAGTGGATGATTGGATCACTGGTGTGCTGTTTGAGATCACAGGACCTAGGGACCCTCCCTCAGAGATAAGACATCTACGACGTTAGAATGATTCACTGGAGATTACAGAGATTGCGACAACATTTGACAGTGCTCTTCTATTGGCAGAGAAGTTTTCAGAGAAGCAGGAGCCCTATCGGACACAGGTACAGATGCATGCGAGACAGGGTGTTGTTGGAATTAGGGTTGCAGGGAAACACAGCTTGGAGAAGACGAATGAATCTCAAGGCACACAACAAAGAGTGTATTACTTAGTGTGCAATGGAAAGATAAGATAGCCCTAGAGTGATGGGCATATATACAATGCACAGGGGGAAAAACCTCCTAGTGAGGGAAAAAATGCCCCAGCAGTCTTAAGTGTGTTCACACACATCACTACCACATGTATATGGTAACAAATCCCCCCTGGGAGTGATGCGGTGAATGAGAGCTGGCACATAGAGTAAAGCAAAGTGCCATGCCCTATCCACAAAGGGGAGTAAGCCCAAAGATTTGCGAAAAGCTTCAAAATTCTCACAAGACAATGCCTTTGTGAAAAGATCCGCAAGGTTGTCCTGTGTTGGCACATAAGCCAAGCTGATCCCTCCTGCTGAGAGCCTCTCCCTGACAGTGGTAATGCACCTCAATATGCTTTGTGTGAGCATGAAAAACTCGGTTCCTAACTGCCAATGCGCTCTGACTATCAATGAAGATAGTGTTGGCAGTGTCCTATCCAACACCCAAATCAGCCATAAGGCGTCTGAGCCATACACACTCAGCCGTAGTTGTGAAGACTGCCATGTACTCGGCCTCACAACTCGAAGTGGCCACAATAGGTTGCTCCTTGCTCAACCATGATATGCATGAACTGATGAGCATGAAACAAAAACCAGTCGTGGACACTCGCGTGTCAAAACAACCAGCCCAATCTAAAGCATGGAAATCTGGCGGCAATGATTCCCTCTTGGGATAAAACAAGCCACGATGTAAAGTGCCACTCAAGTAGCGTAAAATCCTCTTGACAACATGCCAATGCTTAGACCTTGGGCTATGCATAAATCTACTAACCTGTGAGACTACAAACTGAATATCCGGCCTTGTGTTGCATACATAAATAAGGTAGCCAACAACAGTTTGGTAAATAGTGACATCGGTAGCATCACCAGCTCATGAAGACTCAATTTCAAACCTGTTTTCATGGGATTGGCAATAGGTTTGCAATCCTGAAGTCCAAACTTACATAGCAATGTCTCTATGTAACTTGTCTGACACAAGGCAATACCACCATCACACTGCTTAAACTGTACACCCAAGTAATGATGCAACAGCCCCAAATCTTTCATCTTGAAAGTAGCATTCAAATCAGCCTTAAATTCAACAATAAGTCTCTCATTTGGTCCAATGATCAACAAATCATCCACATAGAGAACGACAATGAGAACTACATCACCCTCACGCTTTACATACAATGTGCTTTCTGTTGGACTGTTACGAAAGCCTCGTTTGACCAAATGAGTATCAGCTTTCTCATACCAAGCACGAGGAACTTGCTTCAATCCATACAAAGCTTTCTTACATTTGCACACTTTATCCTCTTGTCCTTTCTTGACAAAACCGCGAGGCTGCGTTACATAAACTTCCTCAAATATGTCACCATTCAAGAAAGCAGTAACAATGTCTGATTGATGTACATCCCAACCAAAATGAGCTGCCAATGCACATAGAAAACGCACAGTGGTCATACGACAAGTGGGAGCAAAAGTCTCTTCATAATCTATGCCTTTTTGCTATGCATAACCCTTTGCAACAAGTCGAGCTTTATAGCGATCAATCTCACCATCCGGCTTGCATTTCAACTTGTAAACCCACTTCGTACCAATGGCCTTTTTTCCATGAGACAAATTACATAAAGTCCATGTGTCATTTTCTATAATTGCATCATATTCAAAGTGCATGGCAGCCATCCAATTTTCTGAATTTTGTGCTTCATGAAAAGAGAGAGGTTCCTCAACATCACATAAGCTACACACACCCAAAGCATAGCAATCTGATGCATAAGATGCATGGCGAGGAAAAAAGCTTCCAAGCTCGCACCTTGGAAACGCTCGCCGTTGTTGCTATCGCGCATGCCATCGCTCCCCTCCCCCCCTGCCTCCCCTCGCGTTGCCCTATCCCTGCCAGCCCGCCTCATCCCCCCCCCCCTCCCCCTCTCGTGATGCCCTCGGCTGCCCGCCCGCCCGTCCCCTCCCCCCCCCCCCCCCCCCCTTTCTCCTTGTGCTGCTCGTAGCCTGTCGCCAATCCCTGACTCCCTCCTCGGTACTTGCTTCCTAGTGGCATCGACTCGCCCTGCCACTTCACCTCGCTCTCATCGACGCCTTTGACTCCACTTCGTTCGCCTTTGCAGCAGCAGATACAGATGGAAGATTATAGCTCCGCCACAGAGGGACTTCATTGAAGCCCCCTCGCCCGACCCGCAGAACCCACCATCCAACTTGCCCTTTCGCCGACAGAGCAAGCGAGCTTAGAGACAGAGGTGGCGCGCCTTCAGGCCACCTCTGTTATCTGCAAGATTCTCAGCACAAGACACAGCAAAGGGTGAGGCATGATCTCCTCCAGGCCCGCCTTCTCGTAAGGGTGGGCAAGATCCTCGATGTTCAACTTCTCCAACGTGGCTACTA
Organism: Adiantum capillus-veneris; assembly: GCF_014529385.1. Lineage (NCBI taxonomy): Eukaryota > Viridiplantae > Streptophyta > Polypodiopsida > Polypodiales > Pteridaceae > Adiantum > Adiantum capillus-veneris. The sequence continues at coordinate 147,368,348 of NC_140931.1, forward strand.
CTAGATAGAGTTTGAGACTCCCGAGATGGCGTCCAAGGTCATTGCGATGAGCCCCCTGGCCATCCGAGCAGTTCGAGCTCATTTTCGACAGTGGCACCACGATTTCGACCTACCTATCGATGTTCTTGTCGAGGAGGCAGACCTTCCCATTTCGGTATGTTTCCCTAGCTTGAGGAGACAGTACCTTCCGCTCCTACCCAAGATTGGCTCAGAGATTGGGACTGTCTTGGAGACACCTCGAACGGCAGCCTTTGTAGCTGCCAAGGCAGCTAGCATTCCCACAGTACGTGTTCTGGTTCGGGACACCCACACCCTCCCGAAGGTCATTCTACTACCTCGGGTGAGTGGTGGTTGGTTCCGCTAGAGCATGGAGTATTCAGGCATTCCGAATCATTGTTTCATTTGTCGACAGATGGGCCATCTACCGAAGGCCTATCCACGGAGGAGGCCCCAACCTTCACCTCAGGCTCAGCCCCAGCCTCCTAGAGCTGGCCAGCAGTAACAGACAACCACAAGGCACTCAGGAAGACTCACCCTCCAAGCTTGGGGCTTAGGCAGCGAAGGGTTGACAGTAGGTTCGTGCTCGACGTCGACAGGGGCCACAACGTCAGCCTGGCCCTCTGGGTGGTCGCCACCCCCCCCCCCCCCCCCCCCCCCCCCCCCCCCCCAACCCCCCCCCCCCCCCCCCCCCCCCCCCCCCCCCCCCCCCCCCCCCCCCCCCCCCCCCCCCCCCCCCCCCCCCCCCCCCCCCCCCCCCCCCCCCCCCCCCCCCCCCCCCCCCCCCCCCCCCCCCCCCCCCCCCCCCCCCCCCCTGCTTCCTCATCTTCCCCCGCTTCTACCTCGTAGCCGACCCATGGGGTAGGACCTTCCTCGGCTGCTAGGAGATCTCTTAGTAGTGCTTTTGCCACGAGTCGCTTGACAAGAGAGGGACAGCCTTTCTTGCCAACCCCCCTTCTGATGCAGACGTTGAAAAGGGGGAAATGGGAAAACACCCAACACACAATCTGACTGCCTCTCTATAGCCCAATGATTCCACAGCACCCCTATCCTGTCACGTGCACATCTAACCCTGTGTGTACGTGGACAAGCTACTTCATGACTAGGGTTCAGTTCAGTTCAGATAGCCTAGCTTAGGAAGTGTTCTGGCACTTTTGTGAATCTGTTCGCAGACCGTGCATGTCCAGGCACTTAGAGTAGATGCATATCCTCTGGTTGCACACAACATGATCATCAACAATACCATCAGATTCCATCAGAAGCATTTTACAGTGCAGAAACTGGGTAGGGCAATTTTGACAAGCAAGTATATAAGAAAAGCTAGCGCTAGCACTTTCTGGCAGAAGAGGCAGCAAAGACCCAACGTCTGACAGGCATCTTCTCAGCAAGACCCCAACAAGATCACCTAGCGTTTTTACAGCAGACATCCCTAGCGTTTTTTGCAGCAACAGAGTTAGCGTTTTCATCAAGATCAGCCCCAGTGTTTTGCAATTGTAGATCAGCCGGCGGTAGCAGATTCGCAGCAGACATCCCTAGCGTTTTTGCATCAAGCAGCAGATCGGCCCAGCATTTGTGCAATTGCAGATACCATCTGCGTTTTGCAGATTCCCGACGACAGAAGTCCCCTTCGCATCAGCGTTTTGCATTTTTAGCAGAAAGACACCGCAGAATAGCCCCCGAACCTCGCAGATCTCACCTTCCCGCAGCAATTCCTCGCCGCGCGGTCAAATCAGCCAAAGTTTGCAGATTCAGCCTGCTATTCGCAAATTTCAGCATCTGCGTTTTTAGCGGATCGTCGTCGCGTCGTCGTCATCAGCGTCGTCGCCAACATAGAGTCATAATTCAGTAGATACAAGATTTGCAGATTTCAGCCATTAGCGTTTTCAGGTTTCAGCCCGTCTCGTCGCCGTCCTCATCATCGTCGACATTGTCGGCAAGTCCATTGAATTGTAGAGATTTGTGCAATCAATAGTAGACTGCTCTCGCCATAGAAAGTGGGGCCTTCGGAGGAGGGTTTGACAACATTCTCGTGCCATATTCTTCTCTCTATCTCTCAGTCTCAATACTTTCATGCACACTGTTTGCCCACTTTGTTTGTGATCATTTGCACTCTCTCACTATAAGAGCGGAAGGCTCTCCCTTCCGTAAGTAATAGAAACCCTTGAGCACAGTTCGGAGCACTCATCTTGAGCAAAGTTCAACATTCACTTCCGCTACACCTTACATTGGTATCAGAGCTTTGGCAGTGTTTTGTATCACTCAAGGAAATTTTTTGCTTGTTGCGGTCGCACGTAACCCAAGTCCACTGGGGCGTGTCGATTCCTAATCGTGTTTTTGAAGAGTGACAGGAAACCCAAGAAAGAAGGGCTTGTCCAACCTCCCCTTGTTTCTCTTTTCACTCATTGAGAGCGGACCGTGCACTTAGCGGCCGGCCAATCAACGTGGGGTAGGAAAAAGCAACCTTGGTGTGAGCGCAAGGCCGCCAAGGGGTGCGCCCGCGGGAAAGAGAAGAGCTCGGGTAAGAGAAGATCCTTCTCTAACACAGATTACAAGCTAAAGAAAGAACCTCAAGTCCCCCAAGAACCACAAGAACCCCAGTTCCTCGGGAACTTCAGAACCCAAGGTCTCAGTGTATGGTCATCACCCGAAGCGGAATGGATACTTTGCATGAAAGTGATGAGCGTGAAGGAGGTGAAGAAGAATTTTTCCCACCAGGAGGTTTTTCCGACCCTCCCACGGTTTGCACCAAATCCGATGGAGGCTTTGGCCAAGGCGATGATAGACATGATGATACAACAAGAAGCACAACGTGCCCCCTTGGAGCGCAAGCGCCAAGAAAGACGGGCATCCTTGGATCACGAGCGTGAACAAGCGCGCTTGGCGGCCGAGGAACAAAAAGAAAGAAAAGCAGAAAGAAAGGCCGACTTGGAGCGTGAGCGCGAGCAAGCACGCTTGGCGGCCGAGAAGCAAAGGGCAGCCTTGGAGTTAGAGCATGAGGCGCAAAGAGACGAACGCATGCAAGAGTTGATCCTACAGGTCCTTACCTCGGAACCCGAGCCGGTCAAAGATGTTGGTGGTTCATCAAGCGGCGCAAGCCGAGATTCGGACTCCAACAACCCCGTCACCGAGAAGTTGACATTCAATAAGTATGACAGTAAGATGGATGCCAATGTTATTCATTCTTGGTTGCATCAATTTAATTCTTATTTTGCAACAACTAAGAAGACAGGAAATAGCAAAGTTTTGACGGCAGCCATGTATCTTGCCGGAGATGCCATCAATTGGTATCAAGCATGGCAAGAGGAGCAATTGGCCGACACCTAGAGGAAGCCGAGGTCGGCGTGTCCCTGTCTTTCAGTTGGGCCGACTTCCAAGACAAGCTCAAGGCGCGGTTCTTGCCACCTCAGTACCTAGCGCGATTAAAAGAAGATTGGCACAATCTTAAGGAGAATGGTACTCCAGTCATGTCTTTTTCTAACCGTGTTTTGTAGCTTGGCACCCAATTACGCAAATCGGATGCGAAGCGCAAAGAGGCTTTTATGTTCGGGTTGGACGACTAAATCAGGTTTGATGTCAAAGTCCTCGACCTCGTAGATCTCAAGGCCATTGCTCTCGCACAGGAGATGAAGCACGACAAGGGAAAGCCTAAGGAGGACAAGACTTCGCAAAGTACCTCTTAGACTTCTCAGAACCCTCAGAACGGTAAGAACGGTAACTCTTCTAACCAATCTTCCTCTAGTCTCTCAGGAAAAAACTCTCCAAATGAACCCAAGAGTAAAGCAAACACAATTGCTAAACCTAAGCTCACTCCATATGAAAAGGCAGAACAAGGAATTTTAGGAGGATACATCACATCGGAAGAACAAAGCAATTATTCTAAGGAAGGTCGATGTTATCATTGTCACATCAAGGGTCACATAAAAAGAACATGTCCTAAGCTTGAATCTAATGAATCTAAAGAACACACAGAACCCACGTCCTCTATCAATGCAATAAATGAAAACACGAGTGTGACTCAAGTTTCTCACGATCCTCCCATTGATGAGTCTCTCAATAAGTGTTATGGTCATGTGAAGGGTCAACATTTTGTCATATTGTTTGACCCAGGCAGTATGCATGATGTGATTAGTGACTCTCTTGTCGAAAGAGCCCGCTTGGAGGTTAGCAAGACATCTCCTTTCGCGGTGTCGAGCTTCGTTTCCGGTATGGACTCTCTCATCACGCAAGAGTGCCTTGATGTTTTGTTCACTATTCAACAAGCGTCCTTCCGCAAAAAATTTGTAGTCTCTCCTCTCTCAGGATGTGATATGCTTTTAGGCATTCGATGGTTTCGTAAGCATAACCCTCTCATTGATTGGGCAGCTAATACTTTCACTTTCAATGCCAAAAGTGACTCTCCCATTGTCATTCGTGGGGAGCAAGTTGTTCATTCTTCATCTCTCATTTCTAATGTGCAGGCGAAGACTGAAAAGAATCAGGAGAAGGAGACTCTCTCACTCTTGTCTTCTTCAAAGCACGACACACATGATTTGCATGATAAAGATGTGATTATTCACGAGCATGATGATTTGCATGATCAAGATGTGATTATTCACGAGCATGATGATTTGCAAGATAAAGATGTGATTGTTCACAAGGATGATGGTTTAGTTGATACTTTGTCTAGTGAAGCTAACCTCATTACAGATTCGATCAATCACGGAGAACCGATCTTGGCTCTCGAGTCGAGGTCCAAAGAACCCCCACAGGAAGTATTATGTGTTCATATGATTAATCAGCACGCATTGTTCGAGTGTTTCATTCATGATGGTTTCCTGTATTTTAGTCACCGTCTTTATGTGTTCCCTTTCCATAGGCAAGCCATATTGTAAGATGAACACGATTCACTCATGAATGAGCACGGATATGCGGATTACTCATGAAAAGATGAAATGTTTGCACCCAGAGGGCTACAACAACCATGGTGGGAGACTCTCCCAATGAAAAAACCAGTATATGTACAATGGGGCTAAATCAAGAAATGGGGGGAGGGAAGAGCCACACAGGTGGTCGGTAATGCCGTCGGAGTACACCCTGGACTATGGTGTAAAAAGGCCCAGGACGCCAGAGTCGAAGGAAAGCCTTGCGGCGCTCCCGCATGCGGTCGAAGCTGCCCTGTAGTCCCTCAAGCTGTCCTCTGAGAGCATGGATCAGCTCTAGCCAAAAATCACGAACAGTCTCTGCTAGTGGCACAGGGCGAGCCTCAAAATGCGGAAGCAACGGGCCCGCCAGATGAACCAGAGTGTCAAGCCACTAATGAGCTCCCAACACTCCTCTCTCTCACTGCACCACTCCTGTGGAGTAAGCTCTGTAGCAGGCTGGAGTGTAGGTCGCCCCTCCTGCATCACTATCATCCTACTGGTGGAAGATAGCTCAAACTAAAGTGCCGGGCCCGTGAGGGTGGACCAAGCCGCTGCCCCCCAAGTGTATTGTCGAACCGTGGAGAGAGCAGGCATCGACCGAAGAACTCATAGCCACACCTGCTGGGCCGAGGGACAGTCCCATAGACACTGACGCTGACTCTCCACCAAATGGTCACATGCGACCGAGAGACCACTATGCACTAGCCAGCTCCCTACTGCTGTCGCTCTGTGTGCGACCAGCCACTAAAAGAAGGTGACTCGCCTCGACTGTCTGGAGTCCCACAGCCTCTCCCAAAAGGCTGCCAAGAACTCAACTGTGAGACCCTCCTCCTGCCAATGAGGTGCTGCAGCGGGGTGGGCCTCTCTCTGTGCTGCTAGTATATGACGTCCCAGTCGAACAGTGTACTGAAAGAAAGGGACTCCTAGGTGGTCTGCAAAAGAGAAGGGGTCCCTCCATAGCCACTCACCAAGATCCCACTGTACTCGTGCCAGTGGACAACACTCCCAAGCCCACAGCCTCCAGTGTCCAGTCTCGAGCTGCTGGGTCAGGGTCTATGACACAAGTCCTCCCACAGATGCCCACTACTCGAATCCTCTGAAAACAGCACTCTGCTACCTGCGGGGCCTCTACTGCAACTCGTTGTAGGCGTCCCCCACCCTGAAGCTTGAAGAACAGGGCTGGGACAGTCTCTGAGCAGGCCCTGATTGAGATGAGAACCTCCAGTCGTGTGAAGGCTCCCATCCACCGGGGCGCTACTGGCTCGAGAGGTGTGAGCCACTCAGATGGAACTGACTCTAAGATGTCCTGACACATGCTCTGCACCCCTCTCATGCCCTGTAGCTAGAGCCCCTGCACCTCCTCTAACAAACCTGTGAACTCTAGCCAGTCACCTAAAGAACGCGCTGGACTTGCTGGCATGGGGACCCAGGAAACATGAGGCCGACTACCAACCAAGTGGCCTCTCTGAGTGCTAACCATGGGGTTCCAGATGAGGGGCTGCCGTAGGCGCTCCTCCATGCACGTAGGTTGTCTCTGCTCCAAGCCACGCCGTAAGAGCTCCCAAGATCGAAGCAAACTCACAGCAAAGCGGTCCTCCAGTCTCCTGCTCAAACCAACTCTGCGCATCTCTGTAAAGATCCATCTGGTCGAAGGTTACCAAGGGCCTCCTGACTGAGGCACCCTAGCACGAAGCCCCTGTAGCAAGAACTCCTTCCAGGGCTCCTCACCTGGAAGAAGTCCTCTGACGATGAACTTCCCAAGAAGGGCTTTGCTCTGCTGTGCTGGATCAATGATCCCAAGCCCTCCATGTGTACAAGGAAGAGTGATGACCTGCCAAGCCACCTTGGCTCGGGCTATCTAAGTGTCACGTCCTGACCAAAGGAAGTTCCTGATCAGCCTCTCTACCTGGCTGATACAAGAACTCGAGAAGATCCAGCAGAAAGTGATGTACCACATAGTCACCAACAACACCTGGTTGGCAACTACTACTCTGCCAGCCAAAGAAAGTCGTTTTGAGCTCCAATGTAACAACTTTCTCCTAATAGACAGGACAAGGGGAGCAATCTGCTGCTCGGGAGACAAGTCCAAACCAACTTGAGAGCCCAAGTAACGAACTGCAATCCCTGGGGGAATTCACCTGAAACCCTCTCCTGGCATCCAATTTGGCACAGGAGCACTACCAACCGAGAAAGCCACTGTCTTTCTCCAATTGATCAGTGCACCCGATGCACAACAGAAGGTCTCCAGAGCCTGCTCACATCTGTGAAGGTTGGCCTCCTGGCCATCTAAGTACAAGGCTGAGTCGTCGGCAAACCCAGCGTCCAGTAGCTCATCTCCCCGAATAGGGAATGCTAAGCCCCGTAGACCAACCTGCTGCGACACCAAAAACCTGCTCATCACCTCCGCATAGAACAGAAAGAGGAAGGGGGCAAGACGACAGCCCTATCTGACCGAGCGAGTAAGCATGAAGCGATCACCTCTATCTCCTGCCAAAAGTACCTGACTATGAGCCTATCTGTACAAGGCTGACACCCCTCTGATCCAAGCATCTGAGAAGCCCATCCTGCGTAGAGTGCCCTCTAGAAAGTCCCAGTCAACTCTGTCGTATGCCTTCTCAAAATCAAGAAGAAGAATCATGAGGTCCTCACCACGGAGCCGTGCCATGGCAGAAGCCTCCCAAAAAGTAAAGATGTTGTCAAGGATACTGCGTTCCTTGAAAAACCTGTCTGGGTCCCATGTATAAGGATCTCTAGAAGTGGCTGAATCCTCGAACTCAGAGCCTTGGCAAGAATTTTGTAGGCTGAGTTGAGGATGGTGATGGGGCGCCACTGTCGAATCTCATCCAAGGAGCCACCCTCCTTGGGAATGAGGTAGATCAGGCCCTCACTCATGCTGTCAGGCATCACTCCTGTGTGCAAAATGTATTGAAAAGCACTACAGATATCTGGACCAAGCAGGTCCCAGTACTCCAAGAAAAAACTGGGAGTCAACTCATCCTCACCTGGACAGCTACCACGGGGGAGGGCCCTAAGAGCTGTGTGCAGCTCCTCAAGCTGAAGTGGCAGCTCTAACCTCTGACGCATCTCCTCAGTCACAAGACAAGGCATCTGTGCACAAACCTACTCCCTACATGCATCCTAACGCTCTGACTGGGGCTCTGCAGGCAGTAACTCACGGTAAAAGTCAGTAGCAACTACACGCATATCATCGGGCTCAAAAGCAACTGACTCGTTGGGCCTCCTCAATTGACTAACCTTGGCATGTGAGTGCCGAGGTCCCACTGCCTCAAAGAAAGCACCAGTCACTCTGTCGCCCACCTGGGTCCACTGAGATGCCTGCCGGTGCAAAACAAACTCATGTCGCCTCTCCTCTATACTAGCAAGCTCCTGTCGAGCCTGCTGTAACTGCTCCTCCAACCAAGGACTGTCAGGATGCTGCTCCTGCATCCTCTGTAACGAAGCAATGCCCCGTCTGAGACGCTGCTCCGCCTCTCTCGCTGCAGCCTGGCGAGCCAGAGACTCCTGGAGAAAAAAATGGCTAATCTCAGATTCTAGCTAGGCCTAAGGACACTCTGTCAGCAGGAGAATCCTGCCTGTCCATGCCCTCTGTCCAGAGAGACTTTTCCCTCTCTCTGAGTGTTGAGTCCAACAAGACCCTCTCTGAGATGCGAAGCATCGTGCTTCCACTCCTCTGCCTGTCTGCCACTGTGAGGATCACTGGTGCATGGTCCGAGAAGAAGGTCCCTGCCAGGATGACCACTAATCCTCCCAAGTCACTGAAGTGGTCACTAGTGTAGAAGCGATCTATCCGCGATAGATTCACTCCTCCCACTCTGCGGTTCGATCGAGAGAAGGCAAGACTGTCTCATAAAACCAGAGTGCTACCACGCATCCGAGACCCTCAGTGTCATACAAAACCTCTCCCAAGCTGCCAACTCAACTCCATGCACAGTAGCATGGCTACCACCAATCCTGTCAGAAGGGTCCTCCAACATGTTGAAGTCCCCTTCTATGCACCAATGTTCTACCTGCGACAGAGACTCAACAATCTCTGACCAAAACTTTGCACGAGCACTCGCCACATTGGGCGCATAGATGTTCAGGAAACCGACTAGGCTACCCTGAACCTGCATAATAATCCACTGCGCCCTGCCTGGCACAATAATCCCTCTACCCACAATGGCCTGCTGCAATGAGTCCGCAATAGTCATACATACCCCACCCAGGATGCCTCCAAGTCCAAAAGCAGCTGACCAAAAAGTATCATATCGTCCACGCAAAAGCTGACCACAACGTCTAATGCGGCTCTCACACAGATGGTGCTCCTGAAGCATAAGGAGATTAATCTCTCCTCCCACAAGGCAAGGCTGAAGCTCCTGACGCAGTCGGCCCCGCTGACACTGAAACTGGGGCCCACCTAGTCCCTGCACGTTCCATGAGACGATCCTCATGGAGAGGGAGAGAGAACAGGTGTTGCAGCAGCTAGACGGGCTATCTCCGAGGCTAGCTTGGATGGAAAGTAATCCGCATCCAAGCGTCCTCTAGAAGGCCGTGACTGCAACGAGTGCCTGGCCCAAGCCCAAGCAAAGCGAGCCGTACGTAAAGCAACCTCCTCTGTCCAGGAGTCCTCATGAATGTATACATAGCATGGCAAGCACTGTGTATCAGCAAAGAAGTAAACCACAATATGCCTACATCCTGCTGTGTCTGGAGGTGTCACTGCAAACTTGGCCAATGGCCACAACGTCTGAAGCTGTCTGTAACTCCTAGTTCTCCCATGTGGCGGGAGAACTCTACGACCTTAGTGTGCAACCATCCCAACACTGAGTCGAGAGTCCACTCTGTTTGGACCCTGCCGCAAAGGGGGAAGGAGAAACCAACTGCTGAGTCCAAGGCCTCTGTCCCCCTAGCGGCAAGGAACAGAACATGGACCCTGAAGCAGGCTGCCTCATGGTCTGCTGAGGGGTCACCGAGAAAACGAGTGAATCCGTAGTCGAAGAAGTCCCATCGGCGCCGGATGTCAATGCTCGTCAAACCTCGAGAGATAGCTGCAAGGGAAGATGTCTTCACCTACAGAGGGGGCCGTAAGAAAGGCTGACCCTCTCTCGCTAGGCGACTCATGGCAAAGGCGTTGCCAAGAGATCTCCTAGCCGCCGAAGAAGGCCCTGCCCCCTGGGTCGACTGTGGAACTGGAGCAGGAGGGGGGGGAGGAGCTGGGGGAAGCGGTGGAGAGGAGGGGCGGGAGGGGGGGACAGAGGCAGAGGGGCGGGGGGAAGAGGCGGCGGGAGCAGGAGGCGAGGGGGAGGATGAGGAAGAGGGGGGGGGAACTCTGGGAGGGACAGGGCTGTCGAGGGTGAAGCTGGGGTGGGGGCTGGAGCAGGGCCTCCTCCTGCTCAAGAGGACCAAAACGGTTCCCCGTGGGAACCCACTGCTACTGAGTAGGCGCCTGAGGACCACTCTGAGTGCCAAGCTGACATTGTGGCCCCTGTCGTCATCTACCACGGGCCTGCTGCCATCCCTCCTCCGCTGGAGCCCTAGGCTCAGAGGGTGGCTCTGCATGTGTGCGTTGTGTCTCTGTCTGTGGCTGCTGGCCAGCCCTTGCAGGCTGGGATGACAGATGCTTCAGATCGTGCTTCTGGTGGCATATTAATGCAAAATGACAGGTTATTGCATTCGATAGCAAGAAGTTTACTGCTATACAGATCCGTTATCCAATCTATGACAAAGAGTTTATAGCCATTGTCCATGCATATCGTACATGGAAACATTACCTTTTGGGAGCTGACTCTGTTGTCAAGACGGATCATCAATCATTACAATATATTTTTACACAACCAGTAATGAATCCTCGACAAGGACGTTGGGTGGAATTTTTGGCAAATTTCCACATGGTCATTGAATACATGCCATGACTTCAAAATTCGGTAGCAGATGCACTTAGTAGAATGCCTCAAGCTACGAATATGGCGATATCTACAGTTACATTCGATATTCCTTATTGTTTAAAGAATGAACACTTGATTGATCGAGATTTTGCTGAAGTTTTTCGAGTGCTTCGAACAAACACTCTTACACAGGTAGAAATGAACTTGGTTGCAGCATATACAATAGAAGATGATCTGTTGTATTATGAGGACAGAATTTGCGTACCACATATTCGCGTTTACGAAAGATGATTACTCAAGAACATCATGAAGTACCTTATGTTGCTCATGCCGGCATCAACAGAACGTACAAACTATTGACAGCTGTTTATTACTGGCCTCAAATGAAGCAAGACGTGGTGAACTTTGTCAAAGCTTGTCACTCTTGCCAAACTATGAAGGCGTCACGACAATTACCAGAAGGATTGTTATAGCCTTTACCAATTCCAAATGAACGATGGGAAAGCATCAGCATGGACTTCATTACAACGTTGCCCAAAATCTTCAAAAGACAATAATCAGGTATTGGTGATAGTGGATCGATTTTCCAAAATGGCACATTTCATACCTTGCAGAATTACTGCTTCAGCACTAGATATTGCTCCATGGTTTACCAAAATCAATCATTTCAGATTGAGATCCAGAGTTTACAGGACATTTTTGGACCTCCTTATTCAAATCGTTGGGAACGAATCTTTTATTCAGTTCAGCTTATCATCCACAGATTGATGGGCAAACTGAACAAGTGAATCAAATATTGGAGGAAATGTTACGACATTATATACAGACTCGGCTTAATTCTTGGGAAGAATATTTGGCATTGGTGGAGTTTGCTTACAATAACTCCTTTCACTCAACTATTGGCAAGACTCCCTTCCAAGCAACTTTCGACATACACCATTGATTCCTACAAATTTTGCGATACAACATAAGGTTGCTTTGGCAAATCGATTGGTAAATGAGATGCAATAATCAATTCTTATTCAAATAAAGGACAAGTTGGCACATGTTCGACAGACTTATCAAAAGCAAGCAAATAAACATCGTCGCCATACAGAGTTTCAAGAAGGTGACTTGGTGATACTATATGTTGCTTCGCATCGATATAAGACAGTGAAGTCTGTCTTTCCAAAATTACGGCCCAAATATTATGGTCCTTTCAAGGTTTTGAAGAAGTATTGTACAGTCAGTTACAAACTTGAATTTCCACCAGCATGGGGAAAGATTCGTCCAACATTTCATATTTCTTGGCTAAAGAAATATATTCAAGGAGATTCAATTATTCCAGATGTCTCATCCTATGTTCCAAAAATAGAACACCACTTGATTCTAGTTCCAGAACTTATTCTTGATGTTCGTCACAAGGAGACAAGACGGAAGATTACTACAGAATTTCTAGTCAAATGGATGGATCTTGATGAATCAGATTCTACACGGCAGACGGATGAAGAGATGCAACAATACCCTCAGCTTCTACAAGAGTTCTTTGATAAACGAATGCCTATAATTTAATACACATGGTTTTATTTTAAATGGGAGGGAGTGTCACAATTGTGACGTATTCTATATGTTTGTATTACCTTCCTCGCTTGGTTCTCTTGCAGATACGAAGACGTATCAGATCAGAGACCCCTATTCTCGAAAGGATGTGTCTCTTCGCCCAAGAGTCGCACCTATTCGGCAAATAGCCATGCCTCTTCAGCAAATGGTTGCACCTCTACACCGAATGGTCGCGACTCTACAACAGAGGGACACGACTATTGGCCTAGAGTCATGTCTTTTGACCTATGGTCATGTCTCTTCATCGTGTCTCTTCAGATTCTATATAAGAACGCCCTTGTAACACATTTCAATCAATCTAACATATTCAGTCTCTGAGTCTCCTGTTATCAAGTTCTGTTCAGTGTTCAGTTTTCATCTAAGTTTAAATATGAATACACACACATAGTAAGCGTGTTCTTCACAACTAGTTGCTTGGAGCAACTATGGAGTGTGTATAGCCACATTGCCTCTAAGAAGAGGAATCTCCTTGGGGTCGAGAGGGCCAATGATTTGGTGTTTGTGAGCGCTAACTTGCACATGCTTTCCAAGAGCGTCACACACAATCCCTTCACTGAGTGGGAGATGGCACAAGAGAATCCATCTATGGCCGAGACACTTTTGGAGGAGCTAGAGGAGGACTGCGAGCCTCACGAGGCCTCATATGTCGAAGCAGGTGTAGAATGGGCTTGACCATGGCCTCAAGAGTCTTCACCTCCTCCCACCAAGCGGCATCGTCGGCCCATTCTCGGCATTTCAACCATGTTGCTGATGTAGACTCCGGTATGGCATGGAGCTCATCACTGAGAAAGACGCCCCTTAAGGCTCCGCCACATGTAGACAAGCGGCCTAGCATAAGCCAATTGAATACAAATCTTGTCTCTGAATATTTGAGCAAGGACAAGTGGCTCCTCTTTGAGAACTAGTCGCGCACTTTTTGATGGTTGAGCACAAAGGACACAATTTGATTGGCGTCACTAACGGTGGGTGAAATTCATGACAAGTTCCCTATGTCCTTGAGGAGGTTGTTGAGGCAATGCACCATGCAAAATGTGACATGGATAGTGGGATACATGCCCTCAATGATAGCCCCGGCTGCCCTATTTGACGCCTCTCCATCTGCAACCATACAAAGGACATTCTCCGGGCCGATGATCTCTATGGTGCTTGTCCACTCCGCAACAAGCATCTCTGCGGCCTTGCCGCTGTCGGATGCATCATGTGACTCCACAAAGTACATTCCCCCCCGAGAGTAGGCCACCACTCCGTGGATGGACCGCTTGCAGGTGTCGTTCCATCCATCTACGAGGAGAGAGACGACATTGGTTTCCCACAAATCCTTTGTTGCTTGGGCCGCTTGCTCCATGGCAAGCTTCTCTTTGTCAAGGAGGGTGGTGCGAAGCCTCCGATGAAGATGGCACATAAGAGAGCCATATTCCCCTATTTTTGTAACCATGGTTCGAAAGTATGGAGACCTATCCACACAAAAAAGAGCATGTTGTGTTAGTATGGAAACCCCATAATGAAGTACAAAATGGGAGATTGCAATGTGCATATGCCATAAGTCACAATGCACACTCACCGCGAAGCATGGAAGGCAATGTGGTCATGGAAGAAGAATCGGGCAACCGACTTATCCACCTCTTCCTTCAATTTAGTATTCCAATTTTCGTTGAGGGAGCTTTGGTGATGCGCAATGGAAGCCCCCGATGTAGATGCATTTGTCTCGAACGCTTGAGAGGTGGAGCCAAGGTTGGCTTGCCTTTGCTCTCGCAGTGTCGCCGTGGCAGAGGGATCAACGGCAACAAAACGGCCTTTCTTGGCCGCTTCCGCGACCTCATACACCGCGAGCTTCTCAAGAAGCTCCAACCTCTTCTCGGGAGTAATGCGTGGGCAAAACTTCACCTCGTGGCCGGGTTCATGAAGAAGATGGGCTCGAACTTTGTTTGTACGGGCATAGCTTGCATATCCATGGTCTTGCACCGCCACCTTGACCATGCCCGGTAGAGTCGACTTCATCCCACCACGACCATGTTTGCACGGCGAGTCTCCTTCAAGAAGAGCATGCTTGAGAAGTGGAGTTAGCTTGAGATGACATGATGGTGGAGAGTCACGAGTGTAGGTGGAGAGAGAGTAGAGGAGAGCTTGAAAGTTGAGAGGGTAGAGGAGGAAGAGAGTGGGTAGAGAGGAAACTCAAGGGTAGAGGTCCGAGCCTCGAGGAGAGGGTAGACTGTAGAGACGAAGCGCCGAAGGTACCCAAAGGGTGGCTTTTATAGCCACCGGGTTGCTTCAAAGATCCAAAATATGGCTGTTGGGTTTGCAACTGGCCGTTTGAAATGGTCGTATTTTCAAATTTTTAAAAAAATGACCATTGACCGGCCGTCTGTCCCCGGCCGTTCCCTGCCGTCCCCGGGATGTTCCTCTGCGTTTCGACTTCGGCTCTTTCGAATCCGTCGGTCCCCGTCCCGGTTTCAAAAGTCCCCCGTCCCTAGGCTCCGTCCCTCCGTCCCTTGTGATTATGGATTATTCCGCATCCAAGACGGCCTCGAAGATAGCGCAGTTAGCTACTGCTGCAGCATCAGTACTTTCTCGGTCTCCATGAGGATTGACTCATGGAACGTGCAGGGAACGTGCAGGGATTAGGTGGGCCCCAGTTTCAACGTCAGCATTAGCAGGGTCGTTTCCGTCAGGAGCTTCAACGATACTCCCAGTCGAACAGTGTACTGAAGGAAAGGGACCCCTGGATGGTCAGTTGAAGAGAAAGGGTCCCTCCAAAGCTGTAAGGTGCAACGGAAGTGAATGTTGAACTTTGCTCAAGATGAGTGCTCCGGACTGTGCTCAAGGGTTCCTTTTACTTACGGAAGGGAGAGCCTTCCGTTCCTTTAGTGAGAGAGTGCATATGATCACAAACAAAGTGGATAAACACTGTGCATGAAGGTGATGAGACTGGAGAAAAAGAGAAGAGAATACGACACCAGAATGTTGTCAAACCCTCCTCCAAGGCCCCACTCTCTATGGCGAGAGAGGTCTATGCTATTGATTGCACAAATCTAGTACAATGGTCTAGATGCAATGGACTCGCCGACAATGTCGACGACAATGATGAGTGCATATGATCACAAACAAAGTGGATAAACACTGTGCATGAAGGTGATGAGACTGGAGAAAAAGAGAAGAGAATACGACACCAGAATGTTGTCAAACCCTCCTCCAAGGCCCCACTCTCTATGGCGAGAGAGGTCTATGCTATTGATTGCACAAATCTGGTACAATGGTCTAGATGCAATGGACTCGCCGACAATGTCGACAACAATGATGACGACGATGAGACGGGCTGAAATCTGAAAATGCTAGGGGCTGAAATCTGCTATCTGCTAAATTCTGATTCTAAGTCGGTGACGACAGCCATGACGACGATGCGCTGAAAATGCAGATGCTGAAATCTGCGAACAGCAGGCTGAAACTGAAAACGCTGTCTGATCTAGCCGTGCGGCGAGGATCTGCTGCGGGGAGGTGAGATCTGCAAGGTTTGGGGCTGGTTCTGCGGAGTCTAAGTGCTAAAAACTGAAAACGCTGATGCCTAGGCTGGTTCTGTCGCCAAGAAACTGCAAAACGCTAGGGCACTCTGTTGTTGCAAAAACGCTAGGCTGATCTTCTGGAAACTGCTAACGCCAGGGCTGATCTGCAAATCTGCAAAACGCCAGGGCTGATCTGCTCTTGCCAAAAACGCTAGGCTGGTCTTGATGGCTGAAAAACGCTAGGTTGTCCTGCCGAGTCTTGCTGAGAAGGTGCGCCGCCAGATGCTTGGTCTCTGTTGCCTCTTCTACCAGAAAGTGCTAGCGCTAGGGTTCTTATATATTAACTTACCAACTTTACCCCACCTAGTTTCCCAACAAAGTCACTTATTAATAATAAGTGAAAAATGGATAAAATAGAGAAAATGGGTTTTGTGCACTGTTAAATGCTCATGATTTTGTGTTGGAAGTGGTTTCAGGAATTTTCCTCCTCGGAGATTCTTGAATAAGTGGACCTACGTCCATAGACGCAGTAGGACCATTGAAGCAACCACATATCCCTTTGTGTCGCTTTCGGCGCGGCCCAGAGAAGCAAGCGTTGCAGACCTTTATGAAGTTCAAGAATCGTACGACACACGCATCAGAGGATTCCAGACGCCGTTGGCGATCTCCCTCGACGCCATACAATTCTGTACCAGTACCTCACTTTAAAAAGGAGGGGAGTCACGTGCACATCTAACCCTATGTGCATGTGGACAAGCTACTTCAGGTCTAGGGTTCAAGTCAGCTTAGGAAGTGTTTTGGCCATAGTTACCTAGAACGAGAACGGGAGGGTCCGGAACGGGACGGGAATAAGGAGGAGAGAAGGGGGGGGGGGGGGGGGGGGGGGGGGGCGGAACGGTCCACCTAGAGTAAGGCTTGAATTACCTCCATTCAACTTAGTCCCAAATAAACTCCTAAGCAACCCCAAAACTGCCCCCTAACCTGCCCTCAAACTGCACCAAATATGTTCCCCGAACAACCCCAAATCTGCCCCCAAAAACCCACTTGTTTTCCCACAAATGCCTACTTTTGCCCGTTCCGCCTCATGTTCCGCCTTGTTCCCTCCATTCCGGAACACTACCGGAACACCGTTCCGGTTACACCGCGTTCCGGAACGACGTTCCGTTCCCATCTCTGTTTCGGGAACGGCACTCGTCCAAAACACCGTTTCGGAAAGTTTGGGCTGTGTTCCCCCCGTTCCCTGTTACACTGGTTTTGGCACCTTTGTGAGCCTGTTCCCAGGCCGTGCATGTCCAGGCACTTACAGTAGTTGCATATCCTCTAGTTGGCATGATCATCAGCATTACAGGGATACCAATGTAAGGTGCAGTGGAAGTGAATGTTGAACTTTGCTCAAGATGAGTGCTCCGAACTGTGCTCAAGGGTTCCTTTTACTTACGGAAGAGAGAGACTTCCATTCCTTTAGTGGAAGTGAATGTTGAACTTTGCTCAAGATGAGTGCTCCAAACTGTGCTCAAGGGTTCCTTTTACTTACGGAAGGGAGAGCCTTCCGTTCCTTTAGTGAGAGAGTGTATATGATCACAAACAAAGTGGATAAACACTGTGAATGAAGGTGATGAGACTGAGTGATAGAGAGAGAAGAGAATACGACACCAGAATGTTGTCAAACCCTCCTCCAAGGCCCCACTCTCTATGGCGAGAGAGGTCTATGCTATTGATTGTACAAATCTGGTACAATGGTCTAGATGCAATGGACTTGCCGACATCGGACAATGATGATGACAACGAGACGGGCTGGAATCTAAAAAACGCTAGGTTGTCCTGCTGGGTCTTGCTGAGAAGGTGCACTACAAGATGCTTGGTCTTTGCTCTTCTTCTGCCAAAAAGTGCTAGCGCTAGGTTTCTTATATATTAACTTACCAACTTTGCCCTACCCAGTTTTCCAACAAAGTCACTTATTAATAATAAGTGAAAAATGGATAAAATAGGAAAAATGGGTTTTGTGCATTGTTAAATGCTCATGATGGATACTGACTGTAATGCTGATGATCATGTTGTGTACAACCAGAGGATATGCAACTACTCTAAGTGTCTGGACATGCACGGCCTGCGAACAGGCTCACAAAGGTGGCAGAACACTTCCTAAGCTGACTTGAACCCTAGACCTGAAGTAGCTTGTCCACATGCACATAGGGTTAGATGTGCACGTGACAAAAACCACTCTCCAAGATCCCACTGCACTTGTGCCAGTGGGCAGCTCTCCCAAGCCCAAAGCCTCCAATGGCCTGTCTCAACAGCTGCCGGGTCAGGATCGATGACACAAGTCCTCCCGCAGATGCCGACTACTCGGATCCTCTGAAAACAACACTCTGCAACTGTCACAAAGTGATGACATGGCTACTAACAACAGAAACCCTAATTTCTGCCAGAAACCCTAATTTCTGGAAACCCTAACCCTAACTACTGGCTGAAACCGTAAGTGGCTGGAAACCCTAAAAGCTGGCGCCAGTGCCACGTGGCAGCAGTGTACGGAGGTCCTGGAATTTACCGGAAGCTGAAAAAAAAAAGCAAGCGACGTTTTTTTTGGCATGATTTTGGCTACGCAAGGGAGATTGAGAGAGAGAGAATTTGCTTTATTTTGCTCTCTTCAGAGAGAGAGAGAGAGATTGCTTTTGAACTGAAAGCTTTTGGGGCTCTGCTTTTGGGCATCCCTTGTAATCTTTATATTCGGTGAGGGCCTCACTTCTCAGAGCATCTGGACGCAGAGTCTGAGAGTGATATCCTAACCGCTCTTTGTACTTTGACATTGATTTACTACATGAAGAAATACCGAAAGGGGCGCGAGTCTTTGGGGCCAATATCTCTAGGCACGGAACTCCGCCGGGCCAGTGCAAATCTATTGTGATCTGTGAATTGTTTTGAAGTGGTTATTTGGTGTTGTTGCGATTGATTTTTGACTTGGAGTGTCCAAGTCTGTTACAGTGGTATCAGAGCACGCCGATTTCTCTTCTACGGAAATCCGATCCCCAATTTTCTTTTCCGCGGCACCTATGGCTTCACGCAAGGATCAATCGACTCCCTCTGCATCTGGAGATGCGGGCAGGGATACAAAGAAGATTCCGGCAGAGAGTATGGCCCACCTCGGCTTACTCAGGCGGAGCAAAGAGAGATGAAGCGTCGTCAATTGATCGGCGATGCAACAAAGATGATGCTCAGTTTTGCGAAGGATTTGAAATTGGCAAAATATATCAGCGAGACTTCTTTTTAGGAAGTGCATGCGCAGTGACAGAAAACCACTACACCACCCTTGAAACCCGCTCTCAAGAAACCTTCTGATCACAAACAGTATTCAGAGAAGGAATTACAAGAGGTGGTTGATGCACGGATTGCTCAGCTTTTTGATGCGCAAAAGAAAGCCAAAGAGCACGGCAAAAAGTAGAAGAAAGGCACTGACTTGCCGGGATATTTGGGTCGTCAGTCGACTTTTGACAAGCCGAAGAAACAGAAGAAGCGTGTTCGATTTGAAGGAGTACCCAGTTCTTCTTCTTCTTCTTCTTATGACAGTTCTTCTAGCTCTTCAGATTCGAGCGAAGAAGACAGAAAAGGTAAAAAGCGAAGCAAGAAACAAAGCTTCGAAAAGGGCAAGAAAAAGGCAAAGAAGGCTAAATCTCGCCCAGAGACTGACAATTCTACAGAGTACTCGCCTACAGACAGCTCAGATTCCGATGCCGAAAACTTTTATGCGAACAAGAAGAATTTTTACAAAGCCAACCAGTATGACTTTCTCGAAGATAAAAGCAAGAAAGTTCGAGAGTTTAAGGAAGGTGGCCACTCGATCAAGTTTGATACTTTTTCAGGATACTCGGATGCTTCGAAGGCTTTGTCTTTTATACAGCAGTTTGACATCGCTTTCGCGGGAGGACGCTATTCAGAGCACTCCAAGATTCAAAGAGATGTCTCTTACTTTAAGGGAAATGCTCGCACTTGGTGGTCCACGCTTCTTTTGAACAAGACTGCGCCAGTTAAATGGCTGAAATTTAAGAAGCTTTTTATTTCTTCTTGGTTGACGCAAGAATATGAACGAGATATACGAGCTGCTTGGAACCATCTTCGGATGACCAAGAAAGATACAATCAATGCTTACTGTGAAAGATTCTGGAGCTCTTTTCTACCCGTCTCTTCATTCAAGAAGATCTCGTTCACAAAACAGATTGAGCGGTTCACCTTGGGTCTACCTACAGAGATCCGAGATCGGTGCTTGGAGCAGAAGTCAGCTTCTATTCACGAGTTGATGAGCATGCGAAGCGGGGCTTTGCCATTCACTCTGGTAGTCTGACCTACCCCACAGATGAGGCCATGACACAACGAGCTGAACAGACTTCTGGGAATGAAAGTAACAAGAAAAAGAGCAACCAAGAGAAAAAGGAAGCACGACCTAAGCTTACTCCTCAGGAGCGAGCTCAATTCATCAAGGAGGGGAAGTGCTTTGGATGCCGAGAACATGGACACATCTCCGCGAAGTGCCCTAAAAAGGCACAGAAAGGACAGAATGATAAGGACGACGACAAGCCTGAGAGTCCGAGAGCAGCTGAGGAACGTGGACGAAAAGGCAAGATGAAAACGGGACTAGTTCTAGATTGTGTGGGTACCGATCCCGACACCATGGACGAGAGTACAGGACTTTGCCAAGCTTGGAGCAAAGTGAAAGATCAAGAGGCCCAAGGCCAACTTCATTTCACCGGAATTGGAGGCGCGGCTCGAAATTACACCCGATCGGATGGGACCACTTGCAGAGGCAGTTCTAGCGGCACCCGACAGGGACGTAGCCATTACAACTGTCATTGGCAAACTTTGGTTGCATTGTCAGGGGTATTTGGGACATGAGGACTTCTTCATAATGCCTTTGGAGAGTTGTGATGTTCTCTTAAGGATTTCATGGTACCACAAGAAGAACGCTGTGGTCGATTATCGGGCGAGAAAAGCGACTTTGACTACATAGAAGGGCAGAACAATTGTACTAGATATTAAACTGAAGGGCGAGTCTCTCCCTATAGTATCGGCTTCGGCCATTTCAAAATTAATGAAATCCAGTCTATTTGTTTACTCGATCTTTTTGAAAGAATTGAGCGATAAGGATAGGACAAATATGTCTAAACTTGATAAAGAACGCCAAGATTTTCTCCACTCTTACGCCGATTGCTTCTCAAAGGGCCTACCATGAGAGTTACCGCCTGCTCGTCCAGAAGATCATACCATTGATCTGATACCTGGAAGCACACCACCGAACCGGCCACCTTACCATGTGAGCTGAGCACAGAATGAAGAGATTATGAACCAAGTGAAAGACCTCTGGGAAAACAGTCTTGTCCAGCCTAGTACTTCACCGTATTGCTCTCCAGTGTTGTTGGTTTTGAATAAAGACGGATCTTGGAGGATGTGCGTCGATTATAGAGCTCTCAACAAAATCACCATCAAGTACAGATTTCAGATTCCTAGGATCGATGATATACTCGACACGTTACAAGGATCCTCGTGCTTTAGCAGGATTGACTTGAAGAGTGGATATCATCAAATCCGAATCGCGCCGGGAGACGTCTACAAGACAGCCTTTCGGACTACTTTTGGGTTATTTGAGTTTTTGGTGATGTCTTTTGGCTTAACCAATGCTCTTGCGACATTTAACCGGATGATGGACAGGATTTTTCGAGAGTACAGGCTATTTGTTGGCACTTTCTTTGACGACATCATTGTTTTCTTCAAGAATGAAGCAGAACACAGAGATCATCTGCTTCACGTCTTTCAGGCATTACGAGATCACAAGTAAGTGATTAATGCAAAGAAAAGTGAATTTTTCGTACCAGAGATACACTTTTTGGGACACATTGTCTCAGCAGCAGGAGTGCAAATGGATCCAGCCAAGATAGAGACTATACGTGATTGGCTCGACTTGAAGAATGTCCATGAAGTTAGAAACTTCTTGGGACTGTGTTCGTACTACACGCGGTTCATACGAAAGTTTGCAGAGGTTGCTTCCCCTCTGTATGCAGTACAGAGGGGAAGCAACCTCTGCAAACTTAGTATGCGGTACTATGGACCTTTCCAAATCACTGAAAAGACAAATGATGTCTCCTTCCGATTGAAACTGCCAGATACTTGTAGGATTCACAATGCATTCCATGTGAGTCTCTTGAAACCTTTCAAGGGTGATGTACCTGAAGATGGGGAGCCTGATGAGCAACCCGAAGTGGAAGAAAACGAAGAGATCCTTGTTCCTAAACAGATTTTGGCACATAAAGATATGAAGACTAAAGGTACAGTCCAAAGGCGGTTCTTTGTTAAGTTCAAGAACTATCCTGCATTGGATGCGAAGTGGATGGAGGAGGAGGACCTAGCAGATACTCCTCAGATTGTGAAACTTTACCTCGATGCTTTTGGTTTAGCATAGTCTACTCCAAACGGAACCCAGAATTCAGCTTGGCCGGAGATCTGGTGCAATGGGATGCACAATAGGGGAGTTACTCCGCTCCTTTGTCAACAGATGCCTTGATTTAGATACTAGAGTCACTGATGTCTCTTTGAGCTTCAGGGATACTGACAGCTGACAGTATTCTGTTGTATGACTTTGATGAAATGGAATTTCTGATTATGATACTGATTTGTTCTTGACTTCTCTTAAGTGCAGGAACTGATAGACGAAATGACTGCAGCATTTTGGTCTGATTGATCTCGAATAGACATGGTTGCAATAGGGGTTAGTCAATCGGACATCGATGAGGTCCCGATTGGACCTAGATGCGATTGCTAGCTACATTGCCGATAAATCATGGTCTAAGATCCAAATGAATGTTGAATGTCATGTGATGTCCTGTGATGTCTAGTGATGTCCTGTGATGTAGTGTGATGTGATTGTTGATTGGTACATGTGCTGGATGTGTGTTCCTAGTACGTAGGTACTAACAGTCACTGTCTAGTACATGTGCTAGATGTGTGTTCCTAGTACGTAGGTACTAACAGTCACTGTCTGCTAAAACGGTTTATGGCTTCTGTCGGTTTTGCAGGCGTAATCGCGGTCGATTACAATGCTTTCAAGAGGGGGGTATGTCACAAAGTGATGACGTGGCTACCGACAACAGAAACCCTAATTTCTGTCAAAAACCCTAAAAATCCTGCAAACCCTAACTACTCCAAAAACCCTAATTTTGCAAAAACCCTAATTTTTGGAAACCCTAACCCTAACTGCTGGCTGAAACCCTACG
Source organism: Adiantum capillus-veneris (assembly GCF_014529385.1). Taxonomy (NCBI): domain Eukaryota; kingdom Viridiplantae; phylum Streptophyta; class Polypodiopsida; order Polypodiales; family Pteridaceae; genus Adiantum; species Adiantum capillus-veneris. Next base: position 147,391,483 of record NC_140931.1, read on the forward strand.
TGGTTGGAGACCCTAAAAGCTGGCGCCAATGCCACATGGCAGCAGTGTACGGAGGTCCCGGAATTTGCGGAAGCTGAAAAAAAAAAAAGCAAGCGACGTTTTTTTTGGCATGCTTTTGGCTACGTAAGGCAGATTGAGAGAGAGAGAGAGAGAGAGAGAGAGAGAGAGAGAGAGAGAATTTGCTTTATTTTGCTCTCTGGAGAGAGAGAGAGACTGCTTTTGAACTGAAAGCTTTTGGGGCTCTACTTTTGGGCATCCCCTGTAATCTTTATATTCGCGGTGAGGGCCTCACTTCTCAGAGCATCTGGACACAGAGTCTGAGAGTGAAACCCTAACCGCTCTTTGTACTTTGACATTGATTTAATACATAAAGAAATATCGAAAGGGGCGCTAGTCTATAACCAGCTTGTACAACGTAGAGGGCGGTACTATTTCAATTACCTGTTAACTTTACACAGAGCACTGAGAAGGGAAGAGAACACAGTTGCGTCCAGCGACTAGAATGTCACTGCGCACACGAGACCGACACCCTGTAGGCCCCAAAGACTGGCGCCCCGTTCGGTATTTCTTTATTCAAATTAAGGTAGACGATCCGACCACTTCGCACAAGCTTTCACAAAGCTGTCCAAACTTGGCGAGGGCTGAAACGCAGGTTTTCGACCTGATTTTGACAGCATAACGGTGCAAAAACACCTGTAGGTCAAAAGCACCTGTCTAGGACGGATTCCCTCGCTATCTGGAAGCTTTCTGGTGAGCTGTCACAGAAATTCAGCGGGCTGTAATTCCCTGTTTTTCACTGCCGGGTGCCCAAAAGCCTGTACACGCATCCCAAGGCTCTCACGAGGCTCCCCCGGTGTTCCCTTGCAGTTTACGTGCGGAACCCTAAACCTGCAGAAAAACACAGCAGGCTGTAATTCGCTGTTTCAGATCGTTTTTAGCGGAGCGAACACGCCTACGCGTGTCCCAAGGGCTCCCGCACGCAATGGGACAGTTCCCCTGTGAATTGGACGAGTTTTCACGCGAGAAAACTCTCCGAACTCGCAATCTTTCGCGATGGAACTGTGCGTACCTGTGGGGGATTAGCAATTAGCTAATCCGGTTCCTGTTCAGAAGGCTCTTGCCTTGGCAAACGCGCATAAACCCCCAGAACTGTACATGTTCAACTGAGTAGCGCAACTAGTGGGGCATTACCATATGTGCCAAAGGGGAGAGAGAGATGCACGAGAGCAAATCATCACGCTACATGAGACAAAGGAGAAGGCAAGCTTTCCATTAAAGCTGTAGACCTGCACCCACTACTCACACACACACTGTAGGTCACTTATGAGTCAAATCAGACTCCCCTCTCAAATTGGGCGCCCCCTCTTGCTGATGGAAGTGGAAAACTGCACCAGGAGCCGCCATGTGTCCAATTTGCCCCTTTTGAGTTAATTCTCTAGTTCCCACTGACTTATAAAGTTGTAAGTGACTTTCCGAGTGGCCCAGATTTCATTTGGCGCACACAGGCTTCCATACTCATCAGAATTCAATGCTAACTAGCCCGACCAGTCCCAGACTGACCGACCCAGACTCCTGCTGTGAGAAACCTATTCGGCCGTAGCCGTTTCACACTGGCCATGCAATGTCCACTTGCACCTTTTCAAGGGTTCCGAGGAAAACAAGTAAAAATAAAAATAAATAAAAATATCTAGTACTTATTTACGGAAGGCAAAAGGAAAAATACACCTCTTGGTGACACACCCCACCCTTGAAATACTGCAAGCGACCTCGCTTGCATGCCAATAATACATGCAGTATCTCCTCATATCACATAAATTCTATGATGGGAATCCAAGATATACATACTTCCGGAAATGTAGCTTTGGACGATTAAACAATCCCACCAACCTGGCTACGACACGTATATCAAGCATAGAAGCCTTCTAGTGTACTCTGAAGCACAAACTTCTCTAGCTAAATTCTGTATGGAAAGAGTAGATACAATTGCTTAACTACTCTCTTGAGCATCATGAACCATGCTCTTGCCTTGCTCCAAAAAGACTACATCAAGTCACTATGGGTTCCATCTGAAAGGCTTCAAGATACAATTGCAATAGCTGAGGTGAATCAAGCAATTCAGACTCTTCCATCCATTTGGCATCCAATGATGGATAGTTCTTGAACTTCACCAAATAGCGTCTTGCAACCTTTCCTCTAACCTTTCTTTCTTTATGTGCCAATATTTGTTCAAGAACAAGGATTTCATCCAATTCTTCCACTTCGGGTTGTTCCTCATCAAGCATATTCTCTGGCACATCACCAACAAAGGGTCTTAGAAGGCTGACATGAAAAGCATTATGTATTTTCCAGCCTTCGGGTAGCTTCAACCTGTAAGCTACATCGCTGATCTTTTCTGAAATCTGAAAAGGACCATAATATCGCATACTGAGCTTAGGAAACAAACGTTCCTTGCCTTTCCTTTTTCTTAACCTGGCCTTTTCAAAGCGCAAAAGTACCCAATCACCGAGTGAAAATACAAGTTAACGACGGTGACGATCAGCAGCTTTCTTTTGCTTAGCCTGAGTCTTCTCAAGAGCAATCTTTATCTTCCTGTATGTTTCATCCATATCTTGCACATACTTGTCTGCCTCAAAAATCTTGTCCTTAGTCTGCAAAATGGACGGGACTTTCTTCCCTCCTTCCACTATCTCAAATGGTGCCTTATCTGTTGACGTATGCACAGTGTTATTGTAAGCATATTCAACCAATGGAAGATGGTGTTCCCAAGTTGCCTTGTGCTCTGACACATAACATTTGAGCAAGTCTAGAACAGTAGAATTTGCCTCTTCTGACTGTCCATCAGTTTGCGGATGAAACGAAGAAGAGAACTTTAGCGTAGTGCCCATGTTCTCAAACAATGCCTTCCAGAAAAGACTCGTCATACATGGATCCCTGTCACTGACAATTGACTGAGGCATCCCGTGATATTTAAAGATATTGCTCATGAATATCTTGACCATGTGTTCTGGCTTTATCTTCTTCCTCACAGGAATGAAATGGGCCTGCTTACTGAACCTACAAATAATAGTCCAAATCCCATCATTGCCTGTTTGCGTCCTTGGAAGATCAAAGATAAAGTCCATTGCTATGCTTTCCCATGGCCTATCTAGGATCTGCAATGGCTGCAACAATCCCGATTGCTTTTGTTTGTCAAATTTGACTTTTTGGCATACTAAGCATGATCTTACAAATGTGTCAACATCTTGACGTAAAGTTGGCCAATAGAAGAATGCCTCAACCCCTTTCACTGTCGCATCAATTCCACGATGCCCAGCATAAGGTGCAGCGTGACTTTCCATCAAAATCTTTGGCCGTAACTGTTTAGTAACGCATAACTTTCCATGCATCATGAGAAAGTCATTCTTAAGCATATAGTGCTCATGATGTTGCCCATCAACAAGCCGGTCATAGATCCTTGCAAAATCTGAATCTTCAGCATATTGTGTCTTCATTTCGTCTAGTTCACAATGGTACGGAATTGACACTGCTGAAATTTGGGGCTTTCGTGACAACGCATCAACCACCACATTCTTTTTCCCTTGCACATGCACAATCTGAAAATGGAACATTGACAAGATGTTTGCGCATCGCATATGCTTCTCAGACAACTTCGTCTGTGTGAGAAAATATCGCAAGGTTTGATGATCCGTTTGGACAACAAAATCAGCCCCTAGCAAATAGTGTTTCCAACTAGTGAGAGCATGAATTACTGCCAGCAATTCTTTCTCATAGACTTGCAAGTTCCTTTCACTCTTCAAAAGAATTATGCTCTCATATGCGACTACTCGGCCATTCTGCATTAGAACTGCACCAAGACTATGGCCACACGCATCACACTGAACCACAAAAGGTTTTGAAAGATCTGGCAAAATGATTACCGGATCTGAAGTCAGCTTCTCTTTCAAGTGTTTGAACGCTAAAATTTCCTTGGCTGTCCACTTGAAAGTAACTCCTTTTCCTTGCAGTGCATGGAGTGGAGAAGCAATCTCAGCAAAATTTCGGATGAACCTCCTGTAGTAGGAACATAAGCCTAGAAAGCTGCGAATGTCATGTACGGACTTCAAGTCTGGCCATGACCTAATTGCTTCCACTTTAGTGGGATCCATGCGTACCCCATCCTTTGAAACAATGTGCCGAAGGAAGTGAATCTCTTGCAAAAAGAATTCACTCTTCTTCGCATTAATGAGTAGCCTGTTCTTACGTAATCATTGAAAACTACAGTCAAGTGATCCCTATGCTCCTCTTTAGACTTCGAATAGACAATCATGTCATCAAAGAAGGTACCCACAAAGTTTCTATGTGGTCTAAAAATTATGTCCATCATTCTATTAAACGTGGCAGGAGCATTTGTGAGACCAAATGGTATGACAAGAAACTCATAGAGACCAAATGTTGTCCTGAACGCAGTCTTATGGACATCTTCTGGCCTAATGCGTATCTGATAGTACCCACTCTTTAGGTCTATTCTTGTAAACAATGACGCTCCCTCAAGCCGATCAAGAATGTCATCTATCCTCGGTATGGGGAACCTGTTCTTGATGGTATTCTTATTCAAGGCGTGATAGTCAATGCACATGCGCCATGAACCATCCTTCTTCTGCACTAAGAGTACAGGCGAACAAAAAGGGGATGAACTCGGCTGAATCAGCCCCTTCTCTAAAAGCTCGTTGACCTGACTCATAATCTCTTTCTGCTTGGCTGCACTAACCCTGTATGGTGGTCTATTCGGTGGACTAGAACCTGGCACAAGATCTATGGTATGATCCTCAGGTCTCTCAGGAGGTAACTCCCCTGGCAAAGAGTCCGAAAAACAATCACTGAAACCACTCAAAAAAGTTGACCTGTCTTTATCTAAGGCATGCCAAACCTGCTTCCCTTGTCATACCCATCTCCTCTGCACGAATGCCCAACTTTGATGCCAATTCTGGTGATATGAAATTTGCACGGGCTCCTGGATCAAAGAAAACCAGCACTGTCTGGTCTCTAACTTTGCCCCAAGCTCTGCACAGCTCCGTGGCATCTGTGTTTGGCTGGTCTCCAACCAAACCTGGAACAAGTCCTGCACTTGGCTTTGGCTTCTTCCCTTTATGGTCTGACTTGTCATCCTTATCCTGTGACTTCTTCTGTGGGCATTCATTTGCAAAATGTCCTTCCTGTTCACAAATGTAGCATTTCTTGGCCTCCCTAAGAGCTTTCCGTTCTTCAAAAGTTTTGCCAGAAAAATGCCTCTTTTGTCCTTGTCCTCGTCCCGAAGAAGACTTAGACTGCTTCTTGGACGTATCACCTTCTTCAATGGAGGGCTTCTTTGTGGGAGGCTCAGAAGGCTTTGCTGCAACATTGCCCTTGGCTGAAAACTGTTTGCCCTGGGACCCTTTCTTGTGGCTATTAAATCTATCGGACTCTCCTTTCGACAGATTGCTGGCCACTCTTGCATTCTCTATCAACTGAAACATATTCATGACAGTAGTCTTTGTGCAGTAGTCCCTGATTTTCTTGGGCAATCCGCAACAGTACTTCTCAATCTGTTCTGACAATGGCACAAACCTGTAAGAGGTGACTGGCAACAGCGCGGCCCAAAACTTTTTATTGTACTCTTCCAAGTTCGCACACTGTTTAGCATTCAACTCGTGCCATTCTGTCATCACATCCACTTCAAAAATGTTCGTCAACCATGCAGGCGCAAAAAGCTGTTTGAATTGGACCCACGTTGTTGGGGCTTGACCCTGGTTCAACAATGCGGTCCACCATTGAAGCGCATTCCCTTTCAAGAAAGTGGCAGCCTTGCGTATCTTTGAAGATTCCGTGAAGTTTCCTCCAACATAAGCTGCATCGAACTGTTGTATGAAGGTCAAAGCCTTCAATTGATCCTCGGTTCCTCTGAAAGTTTCAAACTTCACTCCCTGCCCACCTTCCTTGTAATCCTTAAGCTGACTCAAAGGAGCCACATTATCATAAACAGGTGTCTGTAACAGTGGTGCTCCATGATTGTTCATTCCAGCACTCGCATCAACTGTTTTACCTGTGGTATCTGCATTTGGTACGTATGGCTCTGAAAAACCAGCCATACCAAATTGTGTTCCAAGCACTCGAAACTGGCCATAGGCACCCTGAAAACCCGGTTGGACACCCATGTTCGCGTACATAGGGTTACCCATGCCTGTTTGCATTGTCCCGAACACATTCCCTGGCATATAACCTGTGGAAGGTCCAGCCATAGCTTGAAACACTGAACCACCTCCAAAATAACCAAGATAAGTAATAGGTAATGGAAGGGTCTCACGCATAGCGTGTTCATTACTCCCTTGACCATTCACAATTGGTTCCTGTCCAGCTAAAGCAAGTTGCTTTGGATCATTGGACACCGCTAGTTGCTCAACCACATGGGCTTTCCCTCGAGCATCATGAGTCCTCTGCGCATTAGGAATCTCCTTTTCCTGCAACGGCTCAGTCATGCCCTGTGTAGGAGGCTGAAAACCATGTGTCAGCCTGTAAGAACTCCTACATCCTTGGGTTGTTAGCCAACAGCTGAAACATGTCCATGCAGCAACGCAGTTGAGTTCTAAACAACCTGTCCTCTTCTTGAAGAGTTGAAGGAACTTTCTCCGTGCCATGTGAGGAAGATCCCTCTTCAGGTACTTGGTCTCTCTTCTATGCCATAACGACAAGCTCTGTGTTGCTTTCACCCACAACAATCCACGCTGCACTTTTTGAAGAAAAAGTGACTATCCCGGCGATGGAACCATATAACCGGCCTATACAACGTAGAGGGCGGTACTATTTCAATTACATGTTAACTTTACACACAGCACTGAGAAGGGAAGAGAACAAAGTTGCGTCCGGCGACTAGAATGTCACTGCGCACACGAGACCGACACCCAGTAGGCCCCAAAGACTGGCGCCCCGTTCGGTATTTCTTTATTCAAATTAAGGTAGACGATCCGACCACTTCGCACAAGCTTTCACAAAGCTGTCCAAACCTGGCGAGGGCTGAAACGCAGGTTTTTGACCTGATTTTGGCAGCATAACGGCGCAAAAACCCCTATAGGTCAAAAGCACCTGTCTAGGACGGATTCCCTCGCTATCTGGAAGCTTTCTGGTGGGCTGTCACAGAAATTCAGCGGGCTGTAATTCCCTGTTTCTCACTGCCGGGTGCCCAAAAGCCTGTACACGCATCCCAAGGCTCTCACGAGGCTCCCCCGGTGTTCCCTTGCAGTTTAGGTGCGAAACCCTAAACCTGCAGAAAAACACAGCAGGCTGTAATTCGCTGTTTCGGATCATTTTTAGCGGAGCGAACACGCCTACGCGTGTCCCAAGGGCTCCCGCACGCAATGGGACAGTTCCCCTGTGAATTGGACGAGTTTTCACGCAAGAAAACTCTCCGAACTCGCAATCTTTCGCGATGGAACTGTGCGTACCTGTGGGGGATTAGCAATTAGCTAATCCGGTTCCTGTTCAGAAGGCTCTTGCCTTGGCAAACGCGAATAAACCCCCAGAACTGTACATGTTCAACTGAGTAGCCCAACTAGTGGGGCATTACCATATGTGCCAAAGGGGAGAGAGAGATGCACGAGAGCAAATCATCGCGCTACATGAGACAGAGGAGAAGGCAAGCTTTCCATTAAAGCTGTAGACCTGCACCCACTACTCACACACACACTGTAGGTCACTTATGAGTCAAATCAGCCTCCCCTCTCAAATTGGGCGCCCCCTCTTGCTGATGGAAGTGGAAAACTGCACCAGGAGCCGCCATGTGTCCAGTTTGCCCCTTTTGAGTTGATTCTCTAGTTCCCACTGACTTATAAAGTTGTAAGTGACTTTCCGAGTGGCCCAGATTTCATTTGGCGCACACAGGCTTCCATACTCATCAGAATTCAGTGCTAACTGGCCCGACCAGTCCCAGACTGACCGACCTAGACTCCCGCTGTGAGAAACCTATTCGGCCGCAACCGTTTCACACTGGCCATGCAATGTCCACTTGCACCTTTTCAAGGGTTCCGGGGAAAACAAGTAAAGATAAAAATAAATAAAAATATCTAGTACTTATTTACGGAAGGCAATAGGAAAAATACACCTCCTGGTGACACAGTCTTTGGGGCCAATATCTCTAGGCACGGAACTCCGCCGGGCCAGTGCAAATCTATTGTGATCTGTGAATTGTTTTGAAGGGGTTATTTGGTGCTGTCGCGATTGATTTTTGACTTGGAGTGCAGCAACCTGTGGAGCCTCTACTGAGACTGTGTAGTCGACCCTCGCCCTCGATCTCGAAGAACATGGAGGGTACAATCTCTGAGCAAGTTCGAGCTACGATGAGGACCTCCAGTCGCGTGAAGGCCCCCATCCATCTCGGAGTTGTCTCTAAAGCTGGTATTGCCTCTGTGATGTCCTGACACATGCTCTGTACCCCTCTCATGCCCTACAGCTAGATGCTTTGTAACTCCTCTGGCAAACCTGAGAACTAAAGCCAATCGCCTAGAGTGCATGCGAGTGCATGGAGGACCCTCCGGCATGGGACCCCAAGAAACATGAGGCCTACTACCAACCAAGTGGCCTCTCTCAGTGCTGACTCAAAGAAGGGGCTGTCTCAAGTGCTCCTTCGTGCAAGTGGGCTGGTGTTGCTCCAAGCCTCTCTGCAGCTGCTCCCAAGAGCAAAGCAGACTCATAGAAAAACAATCCTCCAGTCTCCTGCTCAGACCCACTCTACGCATCTCTGTAAAGATCCATCTGATGGAAGGTCTCCAAGGGTCTCCTGCCTGAGGCACTCGAGCTCTAAGCCGCTGAAGCAAAAACTCCTTCCAAGGCTCCTCCTCTGGAATCAGTCCTCTAACAACAATTTCCCAAGAAGGGCTCTGCTCTGTTGTGCTGGGTCTATGATCCCCAACCCCCCCTGAGAACAAGGAAGAGTGATGACCTGCCAGGCTACTTTGGCCCGGGCTATCTAAGTGTCGCGCCTTGACCAAAGAAAGTTCCTGATCAACCTCTCTACCAAGCTGATGTAGGAGCTCAAAAAGATCCAACAAGATGTAATGTACCACATAGTAGCCAACAACGCCTGGTTGGCCACTACAACTCTGCCTGCCAAAGAGAGTCGTGCCGAACTCCAATGTAGCAACTTCCTCCTGATGGACAGGAGGAGGGGAGCAATCTGCTGCTCAAGAGACAAGTCCAGGCCAACCTGACAACCCAAGTAGCGAATTGCAGTCCCTAGGGGAATCCATCAAAAACCCTCACCTGGCAACCAATCAGGCGTAGGAGCACTGCCAACCCATAAAGCCACTGTCTTTCTCCAGTAGATCAGTGCGCCTGATGCACAACAAAACGTCTCTAGAGCCTGCTCACACCTGTGCAGGTTGGCCTCCTGGCCCTCCAAGTACAAAGCTGAGCCATCTGCAAACTTAGCAGCTAGTAGCTCATCGCCCCGAATAGGGAGCCCTAAGCCACGCAAACCAACCTGCTCTAAAACCAAGAATCTGCTCATCGCCTCAGCATAGAACAGAAAGAGGAAGGGGGCTAGAGGACAACCCTATTTGACCGAGCGTGTGAGCATGAAACGGTCTCATTTGCCTCCTACCAAAAGCATCTGACTGTGTGCACGTCTGTACAAAGCTGACACACCTCTGATCCAAGCATCTGAGAAACCCATCCTACGTAGAGTGCCCTCCAAGAAGTCCCAATCAACTCTGTCGTAGGACTTCTCAAAATCGAGAAGAAGTATCATCAAATCCTCACATCGGAGGCACGCGAGGGCGAACGCCTCCCAAAAAGTGAAGATGTTGTCAAGGACACTGCGCTCCTTGACAAAACCTATATGGGTCCCATGTATAATGCTCTCTAGAAGTGGCTAAATCCTCGAACTCAGATCCTTGGCTAGAATTTTGTAGGTTGAGTCGAGGATGGTGATGAGCCGCCACTACCGAATCTCATCCAAGGAGCCACCCTTCTTGGGAATAAGGTAGATCAAGCCCTCACTCATGTTGTCAGGCATCTCTCCTGTGTGCAAGATGTACTGGAAAGCGTTGTAAAGGTCTGAGCCAAGCAAGTCCCAGTACTCCAAGAAAAAACTGGGAGTCAAACCATCCTCACCGGGACAACTACCTCGGGGAAGTTTCCTGAGGGCCTCATGGAGCTCTAACTGAAGAGGCAGCTCAAGCCTCTGGCGCATCTCCTCAGTCACAAGACAAGGCATCTGTGCCCGAACCTTCTCTCTGCATGCATCCTGACGCTCTGACTAAGGCTCTTCTAATAGCAGGTCACGGTAAAAGTCAGTAGCAACTGCACGCATACCCTCTTGCTTTGAAGCAGCTGACCCGTCAGGTCTCCTCAACTGGCCGACACTAGCATGTGCATGACGGGGTCCCATTGTCTCAAAGAATGCCCCAATCACTCTGTCACCCACCTGAGTCCATGAGACGCCTGTCGATGGAAAGCAAACTCATGGCGCCTCTCCTCTATGCTGGCAAGCTCCTGGCGAGTCTGCTGCAACTGCTCCTCTAACCAAGGATTGTCTGGACACTGCTCCTCCTCCCTCGCTGCAAAAGTTGACCACATCGTCTAATGAGGTTCTCACAAAGATGATGCTCCTGCAACGTAAGAAGATCAATCCCTCCGTCCACAAGGCATTGCTGAAGCTCCTGAGGCAATCGACCCCGCTGGCGCTGAAACTCGGGCCCACCTAATCCCAACACGTTTCATGAATAATCCGCATCCGAGCGTCCCTGAGATAGGCGTGACTGCTGTCACGATTGTGACTATGTTAACAGCATTACATCTACTCCTAGTTGCAGATACGCGAAGTGCCATGCCAAGGAGGACCCCTGCGCTTGGATGGTCACACCCCTTCGCCCAAAGGACGTGTCTCTTCGCCAAAAGCCACACTCCTTCGACGACTGGTCACCCCTCTTCGCTCTACGGGTGCGACTCTTCGCCCAATGGTTGCAGCTCTTCGCCGAAAGGATGTGTCTTTACGTCTAAAGTCGTGTCTCTTCACCAAGAGACGTGTCTTTTCATTTATGTCTCTTCGTCTCCTATATAAGGAGCCCTTGTATCACACATTCAATCAATCAAACACGGAGTCTTCTAAGTCTTGTTCTAAGTTCTGTTTCAGTTTCTTAAGTCTTAATCATGAGTTTAAGAACTTAATTAAGGATTAGCACCTAGAATCCTTACAGTGGTATCAGAGCAAATTTTTTCCCGGGACCCGAAGGTTGTGAGCCTCTCACCCCTCCGCTACCCTCTCCCCCCCCTTTCCCGGAGTTGTATGGAAGCAGCAGAAAGATGGACTACCTACCAACATGTATGAGGTAACCCGAACCCTTCTCTTATTAAGTACATAACCAAAGAGACAAATATGGGTGTGTATGGCATACCTGCTGAAAATATTGCCGGATGCCTCTTCGTCGAAAAGTGTCCCTTCGTGCCAAAAGGTAGCAACCCTTTGCTGGCAGGCACCCTTCCGCATCACTGCTGAAATTCAGCAGCCTTGCACCTTTTGGATGAGAAGAATTGCACCCCTTGGTGCTACCTCATCACTGGCAAACCCTTAGGCGATGCCCCTTCACTAGCGCACCCTTTCCCCAGGTAGCGGCAGGCTGAATTTTGTAAACGCTGGGCTAAAACGCTGCCTTCTAATTTGCAAGCGCTGGCTGTTTTACGCTGCCAAGAGACTTTCCCTGGACTCTTTTACGTCATCTGCAGGCAGCATCAGCGTTTTAATCTTAGAAACTACCTTCGATTTTAATTTGGGCGCCCAGCCCCAAATTTTTAAAAGCCCTCATGTGAACTTACATTACACATTAACCCTTCCCCAAATTCACTTACGAGAAATACATGACGACCAGTAGGCAGCATTACAAATGGGCGCATGTTATACTGGAAATTTCTCTCACCAACGCTGGCTCCCAGCTTGTCCTTTGGACGCCACGGGAATCGCACCCATGGTAGACGATGCATTCGGGGTGCCCATCCCTTATCTTTCATATATAACGAAGTTCCCAAAGAAGCCTTACCGGCGAATCCTCTACCTATAAACGGAGCTTCCGCAAGTGCTCCCATCCCAAAACCTGTTCACAGAACCTGCTCCTGCACTTGTTTGAGTTCCTTTTGAGGCGTAACCATGCCAAATTCTCAAGATGGAGGTGGTCAATCTGACGATGCCCTTACTCTTATCAAGGAGCAGATGACCACACTTTCCATAAGCCTCGCATCACTTCACACTCGCTTGGATGAGATGCACACGGAAAACACTTCTCGAAGTCGACCTGTTGTTTCTCGAACTACAAATGCAACATCTTCAACACCTTCTTCCGAAGCTTCAGTGGATGAACCCAACGAACCAGATCCAACTGAAGAGGTAGACAATCGCGAACTTCAATTACTTTATAAAATTTTTAATGCTACACAGAAGAAGAAGCTTGATGTTAAACTGCCGGAACCGTACACTGGTCGCCGCGACAAACGCGTGTTGGACCAATGGCTGTTCAAAATGGAGATTTACTTATCGAACACAGACTTGGTCGAGAGTAAAAAAGTTACACTTACTAGTTCTCTGCTCAAGGACACAGCATTTCTTTGGTGGCAACGACAGGTTGCTGATGGTAAACACACACCTTCTTGGGATAAATTCCAGCGTGCTATTCGCAAGGCGTTCGAACCTGCCAATGCGGATTTTCATGCCCGGTCCTCTCTTCGCCGCCTGAGCCAGACAGGTTCCTTGGCCGCGTACATCACAGAGTTCCAAAGGCTAACTCTGGAGATAGAGACCCTTAGTCCCTCTGATAAACTTCACAACTTTATCGACGGACTCGAACCCAACCTGAAGGATGATGTGCACAAATACAACCCTACCACTTTGGATGCTGCAATTGCCTGTGTGGAGCGTCTTGGCGATAATCGGTGCCCTACACGGATCTTCAAATAGCGCTCGCTTTTCACAGCGCGATCGCAGAGACAGCTATAGCCAAAGTCAGCAACATCAGTCTCAATTCAGACAGCAAGCAACGCAACCTTATTCAACTTCAAGGTTCTATTCTCAAGATCGACAATCTGAAAGCAGATCTTCTTCACATGTTCCTCCACTTGATCGTGGTAAAGGACGTGATTTTTCTCAAGATCAAACTTCCAATACTCAACAAGGCTCTTCGTCAAATGCATCTTCGACTTCAAAGAAGGAAGGATTATGTACAATTTGCAGTGGTGACCATAGATGGTATCAATGTCCAAAGAGACCAAATCCGTCTAATTCGAAAAGAAATTCCAACGCGGAAACATCATCGAATCTTAACAACCAGATTCTGCTAAGGATAAAGGAAAATCTGTGGTCAATACGATTTGTGTCTCAACGGATACGAGTATTCTTATGAAGCATGCTCAGTGCAATTCTTCAGTTTTGGAGCCTCTCTCAAAGCAAGTTTTGAGCCTTCTTGGACTACTCAATGGTCGCTCCATCAATATTTTGGTGGACAGCGGATGCTCGAATAACTTTGTCAGCACTCAGATAGTTCAACAGCCTGGCTTACCAACTCAGAAGACATCTCACTTATATGATGTGGAATTAGCAAATGGATCAATTTTGACTTGTGATCAGACAGTTCGACAGTTGCAGTTCGAGATTCAAACTTATGCAGATCAATTGGATTTTGAAGTCATGCCTTTATCTTATTACGACATGATTCTTGGTCAGCATTGGTTATTCCAATATGATCTAGCAATTAGTTTTCGAGGACATACTATCAATTTGTTCAAAGATGGACGTGAATTGACTTTACACGGGCTTTCTCATGCGGAAAGAGTGATTCAAGCCTCACGTGTACAAGTCAAACAACATGATAAAGTGGATTATGAAACTAATTTGATCCCCGATGCAGATGCAGATATTATTATTGATGAATTTTTTAATTCATTAACTTCTCGTGAATCAATTGATAAAGACAAAGATAAAGATATAGTTGCACAATCCGAGTCTGAAGACGAATATGCATTCTTTGATTCTTTATTGGCTGATGATATGCCAATTGCAAGTCATGAAGTGACAATTCCTGAAGATGATTCTGAAGAATTTTGGGATTCATTATTGGAAGATGATTACAGGCTCAAGCCAAAATCCTCTCCAGTGATTACTAAAGTTGAAGTTACCCCATCTGAAGAGTATCTTGAGAAGATTTCCTCTTCTCCAAATATTTCGCAGCTACTCGAAGATTTTGAACCAGAAATCTTACATCGCATGAAGAATTTTGAAGATCAATCTCTTGTTGCAATCAACTTGATTATGCCAGATTCCTCTAAAAAGTCTTTGAACAATGCAATGATATGGGACTTAGCAGTCAAAGCAAAAAGGTTTCGCAAGAAGCAAAGGTTCAAGACAAAGGTTTCCGATAACTCAAAGATTGAAGATTTTCGAAGATTCAATGCTTTTCCAGAGTTCTAAGAATCCTTACAACTGCAAAGAATGTCTAGCCCAGGCCCAAGAAGAGTGTACCGTACACAGGGCAACCTCCTCTGTCCAGGAGTCCTCATGTATGTATACATAGCATGGTGGGCTCTACGTGTCAGCAAAGAAGAGTACCACAATGTGTCTACATCCTGCCGAGTCTGGAGATGTCACTAAGAACTTGGCCAACGGCCACAAAATCTAACCCAGGTCTGTAACCCCCAGGTCTGCCGTGTGGTGAGAGAACTCGAGGGCCTGTGCCTACAGCGACTCCATCACTGAGTCCAGCGTCCACTCAGACTCGTCCCTGCCACATAAGGGAAAAGAGAAGCCAAACGCTGTGTACACAGCCTCTATCCCTCTAGCTGCAAGGTATAGTACACGAACTCTCAAACAAGTTGCCTCAAAGTCTGGCGAAGGGTCGCCAAGAAACCGTGTGAAGTCGTAGGCGAAGAAGTCCCACCTACGACGAATGTCGAAGCTCGTCAGTCCACGAGTAACTACTGCAAAGGGAGACGTCTGCACCCGAAGGGAGGTTCCCAAGAAAGGCTGTCCCTCTCTCGCCAAGCGACTCGTGGCAAAAGCACTGCCAAGAGATCTCCTAGCAGCCGAGGAAGGTCCTGTCCCATGGGACGGCTACGGGGTAGGAACGGGAGAAGATATGGAAGCAGGGGGGCTAGTGAGGGATGGAGGAGTGGGGGGGCGGGGAGCTGGGAGAGAAAGAGGGGAGGTGGGGAGGCGATGGAGGAGGGGCGGAGGAGAATTCGAGGGGAAGAAGGGCTGGGACCTTGTCGTGCTGAAGAGGGTCGAGCCTGGCGACCACCCGGAGGGCCAGGCTGACATGGTGGCCCCTGTTGACGCCGACCACGAACCTGCTGTCAACCCTCCTCTGCTTGAGCCCCAGGCTCGGAGGGTGAGTCTGCTTGAGTACCCTGTGACTCTGTCTACTACTGCTGGCCAGCCCTAGGAGGCTAGGGTTGAGCCTGAGGTGAAGGTCGAGGCCTCCTACATGGACAAGCCTTCACAAGATGGCCCATCTGTCGACAAATGAAGCACTAATTTGAAAGGCCCGAATTCTCCACGCTCTGGCGGAGCCAACCACCACTCACCCGAGGTAGTAGAATAACCTTCGAGAGGGTGTGGGTGTCCCGAACTAGAACACGTACTGTGGGAATGTCAGCTGCCTTGGCATTCCCACAGAGACTATCGTGTGAGGTGTCTCCAAAATGGCAGCTATACAGAGGCTACCGTGCGAGGTGTCTTCAAGACGGTCCCAATCTCTGAGCCTATCCTGGACAGGAGCGGAAGGTACTCCCTCCTCAGGCCGAGGAAGCAAACTGAGATGGGAAGGCCTGCCTCCTCGACAAGAACGTCGGTAGCTGGGTCGAAACCATGGCGCAACTGTCGAAAATGAGCTCGAAACTGCTTGGATGGCCAGGGGGCTCATCGCAATGACCTTGGACGCCATCTCCGGGGTCTCAAACTCTATCTAGTAATAGCCACACTCAAGAAGCTGAACGTCGAGGATCTTGCCCACCTCTGCTAAAAGGCAGGCCTGGAGGAGATCACGCACCTCTCCTCTGCTAGGTCGGATGCCAATGATGTTGCAGATGACGGATGTCGCTTGTAGGCGCTCCACCTCTGCGGCTAGGCTCGCTTGCTCTGTCGGCGAGAGAGTAAGTCAGACGGTGGGCTCTACAAGGTCGGGCGAGGGGGCTTCAGGAGAGTCCCTCTGGAACGGAGCATGAGCCTCCATCTATGTCTATTGTTGTGGATGCTGCGGATGAAGAGGAACAGACGATGACAGTTTCCGAGAAAGCTCTGATGGTGAAGGTCAAGCCATCAAAGCCAAGGCGTCAGCAAAAACCAAGCCATCGGGTGGGGAGGACAGCATGTAACTGCGGGGCAGCAACGGTGCGAGAGGGGGGGGGGGAGAGTGCAGCACGAGGGGTGAAGGGGGGGGGGGGTGAGCGATGGCGAGAGGGGGGGGCACAGCAGTAGCGAGTCAGATTCTCTCTCTTTCTTTCTGTTCAGTTGTTTTGAAGTGCTAAAAGTTTGTTCCAGTCTATTTTTTTCAGTTGGCACGTGGTGCCATCCTGTTGCAAAACAAGACCCCTTCTCCAATCAGTTGCCTAACCCACTCAAAAATAAAAGAAAAAATTGGCCTAAAAGGTGAAAATTTCCCCTTTCTTTTCTATGTCAAACATTGCTCTTTTGCCATAGCGTCAGACCACCATCACTCATGCCCCCACCAGTGAACGCCAAGCAACTATTGTTTGGATCTACTCAAACTGTTAACTCCTCATGTAGGTAATGATATTACACACCCACTTGCATTGACTATCAGAATTTTGACCAGAAAATTTGCACACCCAATCTTGTTTACTTCTTCGTAGAATCAAGATTACGCATAGATCTAGATAATGCTCACATTCAGTTACAAAAGTGAAGGCCGTGTTCTCTATGAGGCAGAAATGCTAAAAACAATCTTTTTTATTCAAAGGGTTTCTTGCACTCTAAAGGACGTAGGGTAGCATACCAGGTAGTCACCAGAAAAATGTACAGAGATACTAGGATTGCAGTTCCCACTTCCTTTAGAGAGAGTAAATGATCTAGCACAAACCTCAACTAGGCCATGCTGATAAGAGGACTGCCATCATAACACTACCCTACATCTGTCTCTCCATATACAACATCCTGTGATCTTTTGCACAAAGAATTTGAAAAAAACTACCCACAAGTGACAATTTGTTTCACTTGCATTTCTAATAAACGTCAAAAGCACACATGCACGCTTACCATGCTGTGCCCAAAGTCCTGTATGATGGAACGCTTACACAATGTGAAATAATCTTTCGTAAATCCTACTCTTTCAAACAAATGGTGACAATATAAAGTACGATGAGATGTAAGTTCAAGGCTAGGGTTTACCCGCAACAGATTCTGAGCTTCTGCACCTTGCCTTCCCTTAGAAACAGCCTGCATGGATGCATACAAGGAATATAAATGTATATTAAAGATATGGTCAATGTTTCTTGGTCTCCTTGAAATGGTTACCATTCTGCCGACAGCTGCATTAACCACATACTGAGATCCAAGAAGAGGAGTGTCCGCCAAGGTCAATTCCTTCACATCTTCCAAAACCTTCAAAATAAATGTAGAACAAATACTTAAAGACACCCTTAAAAGTACCAAAGTTTGGTTCTATTCAGTAGAGCAGTTTAAGACATAAGGAAATGTGTCAGGTGATAGCAGGCACGTACATTAATAACATCACAGGCATCAATAGCCTACGACCAGTCCTCAGCACATCTCCAACCCATAGTCACAAGAAGCAAAATAAGACCGGAAATAGAAACGGAAACCGCATCGGCATGAACTGCCATTCCATGTGACTCACAATTGCCACATGGAATGGGGACTTGGCACGGGAAATGGAAATGGAGGTTGGGGAATCGATCTCCAAGCACCCTTGTGCAAGAATTAGAGCCTATGCATAGACAATCCCTCTTTCAACTTCAACGTCATTTTGCATGAGCATGCACATACAAGCCAGGTGCATATGTGCACGCACGCACTCACTCACAAAGTATTCAACGATCAAGTGGTTTGTTAAACTAGAGATTACGATGTAACTCTCTAAGAGAAGCTATTGGCAAAATAATCTGGACAATACATAAGAAGTTTTGGGAGGTATTGTTGCTAGTTAGCTCCTAGAAGGTTTTTGTCATTGTCAAAGAAGCCAGATAAATATTATTGTGGTTTGCCCAAGGAAATCAAGGACTATTGTACAAAGAGAAATGTGTCCAATCTCACGAAGTTGATAGAGAATGCTACGATGACAAAGGCTTTGCTAATATGTGCATCAAAGAAATTTAGAAGTAGCAAAAGAAAGTTGGTGATTTGCGAGCAAGGAGGAATTTTCTAGGTAAAACTTTTGCAAGCAAAGCGTCTATAGGTTATTGAAAGAACCATTCAAGCTTGCTGTTGCACAGAGTGAAGATCAGAAAGGCATTTTATAAGTAAATCTTTTGATGAAAAAATGTATTGACCAAAGTAAGGGAAAAGCTTTTTTTGTAAGTAAGGCTATGCATCTAATTGTCTTCGCAAGAAAAAGGCCATTGCCATAAAGAATATGACTGAAAAAAAAAATAGAAACATAAGCCTGACATCGTTCGTAATCAGTCAAACATAGCTGCTAAAATCTTCTTTGATCATGTATATTTTGTTTATTTTGAGTTTGCATCCCTACTCTAGAGTTACAATCCAAATTGGACACTTGTGGATACGACATGGATCCTGGTCTTTAGAAATAGGTGGGAAAGAATGATGACACCTTCCCTATGACATCACTATAGCTGCACTTTCTTCCGTGTGAGGACTCCCCTTTTCTTTCTATTCACAAGCAATCTATTCTCATTCATTTAATTTTTGTATACACAATTGTGTCAGTCAAAAATATGCAAACACAATCACTTATTAGAGACATTAGATTCTATCCATTATTTTGTTAACATTGGTAGAGTATGTGTCACCAATGGGAGCGCATAACAATATCAAATATACTATGATAAATAGACTCTATCAATTAGTTCTAAATCCAGTTGAGATAGTGAAAACTAGAGAGAGAGAGAGAGAGAGAGAGAGAGAGAGAGAGAGAGAGAGACGCAATATTGGGGCCCAGTAGAAGGGCTGCCCCCCCCCCGGGTAAAGAGTATTTATTACTCGGGAGACGTCATCATACAAGCACTTGAACCAGGTGTATTCCCACGTCTGTTCTATATCTCACACTCAATGGAACTCAGAAGCCTCTACTTCCTCATCTCAAGAGCCTCTCTTCCTTACTCAACATCCTTAAGAACCAAGGCTCTTGTCTTTGGAATACACTATCCAATCTCAGGGCATGGCATCCCTATAACTCTATTGTCACAAGCTGTGACAACCACTAACTTTAGTTGTTGGTTTCTTTCCCTTGATTTTTATTTAATTTTTGGGACCCTCTTGTTGGTCACAAATGGCCAGACATTCTATGGCCAATGTGAAATCACTGAAATGGCCGATGGCCGAGAATTTCACCCGCAACAGTGAAGGCCAGGTCGCCATGATTTGGTTGGGCCAAGCGGCACTGGAATCCAAGTAGTAAAAGGGTGGCTAGGCTCAGTCACAGTCATTTAGGCCCCATGCGACACTTTATAAGTTGGTGGGTACTAGGAAATTAACTCGAAAGGGCATAAGGGACACTTGGCGGCTCTAGAGCAAATTGCCAGACACCTCAGCAAGGAGGGGACCCAAAATCGATCAAGAAAGAGAGGGAGGTTGATTTGACTTCAGTGTGAGCCTACATTGTGTGTGTGAGCAGTGGGTGCATGTTTATAGCTTTAATGCAAAGCTTGCCTTCTCCTCTGTCTTATGTAACACGATGATTCCACTCTCAAGCACCTCTCTCCCCTTTTGAATGCAGAATCATGATGCCCAGCTCGAGGGCTATTCATCTGTATGTACAGTTCTGTAAATTTTACATAATTGCCGAGGCAAGAGCCTCTTGTACACGTACCGGATTAGCTAATTGCTAATCCCCCACAAGTATAGGTTGATTTGGAGAGATTTCTCGCGAGAAACCTCATCCAAATCAAAGGGCAAGTGGCTAGCCCTACACGTGCGGGAACTTGAGGGCTTGCTACGGATGCGACCGGCACGCGAAACGGAGCCCAAAACAAGAGTTACAGTTTGCTGTAATTTTCTGCAGATTTAGGGTTTCGACCCTTTTTGATGCCATAAAGTCCTAGGAGCTTCAAGGAAGCTAGGGAACTGCGAAACAAGTGTTCCAGTGCATCTTAGAGGCGAAAAACGGATATTTCAGCGTGCTGTATTTTCTCTAATGCGCGCGGGAAGTCACAAGACAATAAAAGTTTCCAAAGCCTTATAATTAGTGTCCGATCGTAGAGAAACTCCTACATGACGACAGCTTAATAATGGAAAAATCATTGGTAGCAATGATATCTTAAAGTGAGAAGATAGAGTGTATCTTTGTATCCATTATTGGCATCATCCAAAGCGAATTTATCATGTCTATCCTACAAACTTCATGCTTTTGAGATTTTTGTGATTACCACCTTGATGGTCATGATCCCTTCTGTCACAAAGTGATGACGTGGCGGACAGCAGAAACCCTAATTTCTGCCAGAAACCCTAAAATTCCTGCAAACCCTAATTTTTGCTAGAAACCCTAAATTCCGGAAATCGCGGAGGCGTATTATTAAAAAAAAAAAATGAAAATGATGAGCGACGCGAATTTTGCTTTTGCTTTTTTTTTATAAAAAAAAAAGAGAAAAGACTCTCTAAGAGAGAGAGAGAACTGATGCTTTTGATTTTAAAAGCTTTTGGGGCTCTGCTTTTGGGCATCCCTTGTAACCTTTAAATTAGTGGTGAGGGCCTCACTTCTCAGAGCATCTGGACGCAGAGTCTGAGAGTGAAACCCTAACCGCTCTCTTGTACTTTGATGATTGATTAATATAAAAAGAAATACCGAAAGGGGCGCCAGTCTTTGGGGCCAATATCTCTAGGCACGGAACTCCGCCGGGCCAGTGCAAATCTATTGTGATCTGTGAATTGTTTTGAAGTGGTTATTTGGTGCTGTCGCGGTTGATTCTTGACTTGGAGTGTCCAAGTCTGTTACAGTGGTATCAGAGCACGGCCGATTTCTCTTCTACGGGAAATCCGATCCCCGAATTTTTTTTTCCGCGGCACCTATGGCTTCAGGCAATGATCAATCGACTCCCTCTGCATCTGGAGATGCGAGCTGGGATCACAACGAAGATTCACACAGAGAGTATGGCCCGCCTCGGCCTACTCAGGCGGAGCAAAGAGAGATGGAGCGTCGTCAATTGATTGGTGATGCAACAAAGATGATGCTCAATTTTGCCAAGGACCCGAAGATGGCAAAATATATGAACCAGACCTCTTTGGAAGAGGTACAGACGGAGTGGCAGAGAACCACAACCCCACTCCCGAAACCCGCTCTCAAGAAACCTTCTGCCTCCAAGAAAATATACGGAGCAGGAACTGGAGAACGTGGTTGATGCACTGATTGCTCAGCTTTTTGACACGCAAAAGAAAGCCAAAAAGCACGGCAAAAAGCAGAAGAAAGGCACTGACTTCCCGGGATATTTGGGTCGTCGGTCGACATTTGACAAGGCAAAGAAATTGAAGAAGCGCGTCAAGTTTGAAGACCTACCCAGTTCTTCTTCTTCTTCTTCTGACAGTTCTTCTAGCTCCTCGGATTCGAGCGAAGAAGATAGAAAAGGTAAAAAGCGAAGCAGGAAGCAACGCTTTGGAAAGGGCAAGAGAAAGGCAAAGAAGGCTAAATCTCGCCCAGAGACTGACAATTCTACTGAGGACTCGTCTACAGACAGCTCAGATTCCAATGACGGAAAGTTTTATGCGAACAAGAAGAATTTTTACAAAGCCAACCAGTATGACTTTCTCGAAGATAAAAGCAAGAAAGTCCGAGAGTTTAAGGAAGGTGGCCACTCGATCAAGTTTGATACTTTTCAGGATACTCAGATGCTTCGAAGGCTTTGTCTTTTATACAGCAGTTTGACATCGCTTTCGCAGGAGGACGCTATTCAGAGCACTCCAAGATTCGGAGAGCTGCCTCTTACTTTAAGGGGAATGCTCGTACTTGGTGGTCTACGCTTCTATTAAGCAAGACTGTGCCACTTACATGGCTGAAATTCAAGAGGCTTTTTATTTCTTCTTGGTTGACTCAAGAGTTTGAGCGAGATATACGAGCTGCTTGGAACCATCTCCGGATGACCAAGAGCGATACAGTGAATTCTTATTGTGAAAGATTTTGGAGCTCTTTTCTACCCGCCTCTTCATTCAAGAAGATCTCATTCAGAGAACAGATTGAGCGGTTTACATAGGGTCTACCTACAGAGATCCGAGATCACTGCTTGGAAGAGAAGTCAGCTTCTATTCAGGAGTTGATGAGTCATGCGAAGCGGGGCTTTGCCATTCACTCTGGCAGTCTGACCTACCCCACAGATGAGGCCATGACACAACGAGCCGAACAGACTTCTGGGAATGAAAGTAGAATGAAAAAGAGCAACCCAGAGGAAAAAAAAAGGATGCACGACCCAAGCTTACTCCTGAGGAGAGAGCTCGCTTCATCAGAGAGGGGAAGTGCTTTGGATGCGGGGAACATGGACATATTTCCGCGAAGTGCCCTGATAAGGCACAGAAAGAACAGAATGATAAAGACGATGACAGATCTGAGAGTTCGAGAGCAGCTGAGGAATGTGGCAAAAAAGGCAGATAGAAAAGTAGAACTGGTACCACATGGCGTGGGACTTGCACCGAATCAAATGAATGAAAGTACAAACTTTGCCGCTTTTTTTGGGGCAAAGTGAAGGATCAAGAAGCTCTTTTGAAGGAGCCAAGGCCAACTTCTTTTCACTTGGAATTGGCGGCTCGATTTGGAACTACGCCCGACAGACTGACGCCACAGGCGGAGGTAGTTCGACTGGTACCCGGATGGGATGTTGCCATTACACCGAGCATTGGCAAACTTCGTTTGCAATGACAGAGGTGTTCAGGGCACATGAGTGACGTTCTACTCGGGATCCCTTGGTACCACAAGAACTACGCCGTGGTTGACTACCGGGCCGAGAAAGCGACTTTGATAAATGAAGGGCTTAGAGATTGTACTTGATGAACTTCAGTTTTCTTACTCATTCTTTTGGGAGAACTGAACGATGGATAAAGGTTGAATATGTTTTGACCTGAAGAAAAGAACGCCAAGATTTTTTTTCTCCACGCTCATGCCGATTGCTTTTGAGAGGGCCTGAAGATCATACCATTGATCTGATATCTGGAAGCACGCCACCGAATCGGCCACCTTATCGTGTGAGCCGAGTACAGAATGAAAAGATTATGAACTCAGTGAAAGACCTCTTGGAAAAGGGTCTTGTCCAGCCTAGTACTTCACCGTATTGCTCTCCAGTGTTGTTGGTTTTGAAGAAAGACGGATCTTGGAGAATGTGCATCGATTATAGCACTCTCAACGAAATCACCATCAAGAACAGATTTCCGATTCCTAGGATCGATGATATACTCGACAGGTTACAGGGATCCTCGTGCTTTAGCAGGATTGACTTGAAGAGTGGATATCATCAGATCAGGATAGCGCCAGGAGATGTCTACAAGACAGCTTTTCGGACGACTTTTGGGTTATTTGAGTTTTTGGTGATGCCTTTTGGCTTAACCAATGCTCCTGCAACATTTAACCGGATGATGGACAGGATTTTTCGAGAGTACAGGCTATTTGTTGGCACTTTCTTTGACGACATCATTGTTTTCTCCAAGAATGAGGCAGAACACAGAGATCATCTGCTTCAAGTCTTTCAGGGATTACGAGATCACACGTTAGTGATTAATGCAAAGAAAAGTGAATTTTTCCTACTAGAGATACACTTTTTGGGACACATTGTGTCAGCAGCAGGAGTGCAAATGGATCCGGCCAAGCTAGAGACTATCCGTGATTGGCCCGATTTGAGGAATGTCCATGAAGTTAGAAGCTTCTTGGGACTGTGTTCGTACTACAGGCGGTTCATACGAAAGTTTGCAGAGGTTGCTTCCCCTTTGCATACCTTGACACAGAAAGGAGTACCTTTTTCATGGGGACCCACAGAGGTGACTGCCTTTCAGACATTGAAAGAGAAATTCACTACGGGACCAGATTTGACTTTGCCGGACTTGCAGAAGTCATTTGAAGTATTTTGTGATGCTTGTGGTCGTAGTCTGGGTGCGGTCTTGATGCAAGAAGGCCATGTCATAGCTTACGAGAGCCGTTTGTTCTCTAGGCCGCAGATGACAGCACAGATCTATGGGAAAGAGCTTTTGGCGGTTATCCACGCTCTTACTCAGTGGCGGCATTACCTACTCGGAGCGGATTTTACTGTCTTTACAGACCATCAGAGTTTGCGCTACTTCTTGTCACAGAAGCAGCTTTCGGAAAAGCAGATGCGGTGGGTGAACATCTTGTCACAGTTCCACTTCCAGATTGTCCATGTGCAGGGACAGAAGAATGTGGTGGCAGATGCTTTGTCTCGGAAACCGTTGGTTCTGGCCATTTCCGCGATACATCATAGGAGCTTCGAGGAT
Organism: Adiantum capillus-veneris; assembly: GCF_014529385.1. Taxonomy (NCBI): domain Eukaryota; kingdom Viridiplantae; phylum Streptophyta; class Polypodiopsida; order Polypodiales; family Pteridaceae; genus Adiantum; species Adiantum capillus-veneris. The sequence goes on from NC_140931.1 coordinate 147,416,108, forward strand.
ATGGTCGATCAGTGTGCCACACATACAGATTTTGCAGATATTTTCACACGGATACGAGATGGAGAGACAGTAGCTGGATACTCCCTTCGGAAAGGCTACTTGATGAAAAAGACTATGTTGTGCGTTACACAGCCGTTGAGGGAAAAGGTTATGACTGATTGCCACTGTCCACCTTTTACGAGTCACCGCGGCATTGCTACCACCATGAGAGGGGTAGAGAGAGATTTCTTTTGGCGGAGACTGAAGAAGGATGTGGAAGAGTTTGTGCGCAGTTGCTTGGTATGCCAGAAGGTCAAGTTTGACAGGCATAAGGCACAGGGATTGTTACAGCCTTTACCCATACCCACCCGCCCCTGGGAAAATATTGAAATGGATTTCATTTTTTTTTATCTCCCGAGAATACAGAATGATCACAATGATTTTCCGATTACATGGCACGTCTGAGACGATTCTCTCCGACATAGACCCCAGATTTATGAGTTGGTTTTGGAAGGCAATTTGGGAGAACATTGGCACGTAGTTGCAGTTCTCGTCATCGTTCCACTTGCAGACTGACGGGCAATTTGAGATTGCCAATTCAGTGATTTTAGATTTATTGAAGTCTTGTATCTCGCATCAGAAGACTCAATGGGAAAAGAACTTACCTTTGGTGGAATTTGCCTACAATAACACGATACACTCTTCGACGGGGAAGACGCCATGAGAGATTGTTGAAACTGTTGCGAAGGTTCCATCCTTCCTGAGCACGAAAGATTAGAAATTTGAAGCGGATGAATATTCGCGAGATTTGGATACGGCTTTTGCCAAGGTTCGCGAGACTTTACAGAAGTCTCAAGAACGACAGAAAAAGGCAGCGGATCGACATCGTCGCGACTGGAAACTGAAGGAGAATGATTGGGTGCTCTTACTTTTGAGAAGGCACGCCTAAGAAAGAAAAAGGGAAAGGAGAGGCTTTTTCCAAAGCTTAGTATGTGATACTACGAACCTTTCCAGATCACTGACAAGATAAATGATGTCTCCTTCCGATTGGAACTGCCAGATACTTGGAGGATTCACAATGCATTGCATGTGAGTCTCTTGAACCCTGTTAAGGGTGATGTGCCTGATGATGGGGAGCCTGATGAGCAACCCAAAGTGGAAGAAAACGAGGAGATCCTTGTTCCTGAACAGATTTTGGCACATAATGATACGAAGAAAGGTAAAGTCTGAAGGCGGTTCTTGGTTAAGTTCAAGAACTTTCCTGCATTTGATGCGAAGTGGATGGAGGAGGAGGACCTAGCAGATACTCCTCGGATTGTGAAACTTTACCTCGATGTTTTGGTTTAGCATAGTCTACTCCAAACGGAACCCAGAAACTCAGCTTGGCCGAAGATCTGGTGCAGTGGGATGCACAAGAGGGGAGTTACTCCGCTCCTTTGTCAACAGATGCCTCGATTTTGATACTAAAGTCACTGATGTCTCTTTGAGCTTCAGGGATACTGAGAGCTAACAGTATTCTGTTGGATGACTTTATGAAATGGAATTCCTGATAATGATACTGATTTGTTCTTGACTTCTTGTGAGTGCAGGAACTGATGCCGAAATGACTGCAGCATTTTGGTCTGATTGATCTCGAATAGACATGGTTGCAATAGGGGTTAGTCAATCGGACATCGATGAGGTCCCGATTGGACCTAGATGTGATTGCTAGCTACATTGCGGATAAATCATGGTCTAAGATCCGAATGAATGTTGAATGTCATGTGATGTCCTGTGATGTCTGGTGATGTCCTGTGATGTCGTGTGATGTGACTGTCGATTTTGTACATGTGCTAGATGTGTGTTCCTAGTACGTAGGTACTAACAGTCAGTGTCTGCTTAGACGGTTTATGGCTTTTGTCGGTTTTGCAGGCGTAATCGCGGTCGATTACAATGCTTTCAAGAGGGGGGTATGTCACAAAGTGATGACGTGGCGAACAGCAGAAACCCTAATTTCTGCCAGAAACCCTAAAATTCCTGCAAACCCTAATTTTGCTAGAAACCCTAAATTCCGGAAACCGAGGAGGCGGATTTTTTTTTTTTTTAAAAATGAAAATGATGAGCGACGCAAATTTTGCTTTTGCTTTTTTTTTATTAAAAAAAAAGAGAAAAGACTCTCTAAGAGAGAGAGAGAACTGATGCTTTTGATTTTAAAAGCTTTTGGGGCTCTGCTTTTGGGCATCCCTTGTAACCTTTAAATTAGTGGTGAGGGCCTCACTTCTCAGAGCATCTGGACGCAGAGTCTGAGAGTGAAACCCTAACCGCTCTCTTGTACTTTGATGATTGATTAATATAAAAAGAAATACCGAAAGGGGCGCCAGTCTTTGGGGCCAATATCTCTAGGCACGGAACTCCGTCGGGCCAGTGCAAATCTATTGTGATCTGTGAATTGTTTTGAAGTGGTTATTTGGTGCTGTCGCGGTTGATTCTTGACTTGGAGTGTCCAAGTCTGTTACACCTTCTATATTTATCGTCTCTATCATGGTCTTTATATTTGGGCTAGAGTAGGACATTTTCAGCCCAATAAAAATGGAGCAACACGTAGGAGTTTACAGGTTTTCAGATTTCTCCAAAGTTTAATTGCAATGAAGAAATACAGAAAGGGGCGCCAACCTTTAGGGCCAACGCAGTGTTGCCGTCTACTTTGGAGCACTCTAGCTGCCAAGTCGGGAATTGTTTTGAAGTATAAAATTCCAGTCACAAGTTTGTTCGTGAAGTTTCTTTGTGTTGTAAAGTTAATCAGTGTAAAGATCGAGTGAAAGCCAAAGTCTACGGCCCCTTTAGTGAGGCTACTGGCCGGTTTCATAGTTCCGTCGTCGGGACAGCATCACCTTTTTCTCAAGAAGTGAGCCTTGGTCTCTTTTGGGCAAAGACACAAAGTTGGAATTACACTAAGGCTGACAGGACGAATGACACTAGGGAAGAGGGTTCCTCTTCACAGGACAGACAGGTTGTTCCTCCAATGTTTCACGGCCACCATTGCATGTACCTTTTGTTGATGTGAATGTGCCACAAGTTCAAGAGTTTATGACTGGGCAACTAGACGAGGATGCGTTCAAGACACGGTTGGTTGCTGTTGTGAATGTGTTTTCTCGGTTGATGTAGAATCTCGGGTTTATGGAATTTCTACAAGCTCCACCGTCCACGAGTGTCACAGCAGACAAGGCAACTTTCTCTACAGTAGAGCCCGTTGAGGCTCAAGCCCAGCTCCCTTATGCATCCTAGCAGGGCTAGGAGCATTCGCATGTTGCGGAGTCAGTTTGGGCTCCAAGACAAACTTTTTTTGTCCACGAACAGGTGGTTAGGACACCAATTCCACAAGCTATACCAGTTCAGCCAGCCACCTTTCAAAGTCCAAATGTTGGTTTAAATGGACGGGAAGCTAATTTCCAAGCTATGCATCAAGTTTTTTCACCACCACGGTACATCCTGGGTATTTCCGAGGGTGGATCTGTGTTTCAAAGCATGGATGGTTATGCGCCTGGAAACCAGCAGTATATGCCAGGAATTATCTTTGGGGGCATGCAAGGCATGATGCCAAACCCCATGTATGGTAATATCGGCTTACAGTCAGGGTTTCATTGTGATCAGGGTGGTTTGAGGTGCAACAGGGAAATTTTGGTATGGCTGGTTATTCGAATGAGCAAGAAAATATGGCATCAGGAAGTCAAGATCCTAATGGCCAAGGGGCACAGATGATCTCTACCATTGTACCCATGTTATAGACACTTCCCTGTGATAATTTGGCAGTGCTCGACAAGCCAAAACCATACAAAGAAGGTGGTGCAGCTATGAAGTTTGATACTTTCGGCGGATTTGAGGACAAGACGAAGGCTCTTACTTTCCTCCAACAGTCTAATACAGCTTATGCGGGGGGGGGGATTTTACAGAGGCCTCCAAGGTCAGGAAAGCTACCACTTCCTTGAAAGCGAATACGTGTTCATGGTGGACCTGCCACACGGGTTTACTTCAAGCAAATGTTTGCATCTGCATGGCTGTCAAACAAATTTGAAGCTGATGTTATGACAAATTGGAACTAGCTCAATGCGGTTACTTGCAAAAGCTTAGAGGAGTACGATCAGAAGTTCTATAAAGCGCTGCTTTCAGTAACTTCCTACCGATTTGTGCCACTGACAGAGCAGACTGAGACTTATTGTTGTTTGTGGACCGCGTAAAGGGCTAGAAACTATTGTACAAAGAACAAAGTAGCCACCCTTACTCAACTTATGGAAGTTGCCAACATTGGTCATGCCTTGTTGAAGGATGAAGACAGTGGATTCCAAGGCAACGTGAAAGGGGGCCAACCAAAGAAAGCTCGGCTAAGAAGTCCATTGCAAAAGCAGCTCCTAAAGGGTCCCAAGGTCAAAAAAAGGCAAAGAAAGCTAAGGACTCAGCCGAGACATCTAGAGGACATGCTAAGAAGTAGAAAAAGAATCCTTTTGTGCACAAGTCGTTCAAAGAGAAGGCTTTAATGGCTGAGAATAAATACTTTATTTGCGAGCAGCCTGGTCATTTTGTTGCAGATTGTCCACAAAGAAAGAGGTCACCTAACTTAGAGGACAAAGAGGACAAGAAAGGGAAGATCACAAACCCACGGTAGGTTTAGCGCAAGATATGGTGGGCAAGAGGCCAAACTCGGATGTCAGTGAGTTATGCAGAGCTTGGGGTGAAGTTAGGGATCAAACAGCGCAGGAAAACTTTATCTTACCAATGTTGGCTATCAAGTTGGGCATCAAAGCTAAAGAGATGGGGTACAAAGCAGAGACAGGTTTGGCATGTCCTAGCTAGCAAAAAAAGATTATGAGCCAAGTAGAGGAGCTGTTAGAAAAAAGGGTTAATTCAACCTAGCTCTTCACCCATTTGCTCCCCAATTCTTCTAGTGCAGAAGAAGGATGGCTCCTGTCTAGGGCTGTAATTTCGAAATTTGGCCCCATTTCGACAGCATAACAGCTCTATAACCTGTATAGACCAAAAGTACAAGTCAGGGGTGACTTCCCATGCAATTCTAGAGCTTTTCTATGGGCTAGAGAGAAAACACAGAGCGCTGTTTTTCACTATTACAGCCTCTAAAAAGTACCCAAACACCTGTACAACCACACTCTAGCTTCCCCGAAGCTTCTGTGAAGTTCTGGTGCACTTTAGGAGCAAAACCCTACACCTGCAATTTTACACAGTCGGCTGTATTTCTCTATTTTGGGTCGTTTCGGAGGGAGCTAACGCATCAGCATGCTCCCCGAGACCTCCCGCACGCAATGGGACAGTTGCCATGCTATTTGGAGGACTTTTAACGCGAGAAAACTCTCCAAATTCGCGTTCCTTCGCAATGGGGCTGTGCGTACCTGTGGGGGATTAGCAATTAGCTAATCCAGTTCCTGTTCAGAAGGCTCTTGCCTTAGCAAACGCTCATAAAACCCACAGAACTGTACATAATCATTTGAATAGCCCAACTAGAGGGCATTACAATATGTGCCAAAGGGGAGAGAGAGATGCACGAGAGCAAATCATCGCGCTACATGAGACAGAGGAGAAGGCAAGCTTTCCATTAAAGCTGTAAACCTGCACCCACTACTCACATACACACACTGTAAGTTCACTTACTTGCAAAATCAATCCCCTCTCTCAAATTGGGCGCCTCCTCTTGCTGATGGACTAGAAAATCCACCTGGAGCCGCCATGTGCCAATTTGCCCATTTTAAGTTAATACTCTAGTTCCCACTTACTTATAAAGTTGTGACTTTCCGAGTGGCCCAGATTTCATTTGGGGCGCAAAAGCTTCCATACTCATCAGAATTCAGTGCTAACTGACCCGACCAATCCCAGACTTTGACATAAGACTCCCGACGTGAGAAACCCATTCGGCCGTAGCCGTTCCACACTGGCCATGCAATGTCCACTTGCACCTTTTCAAGGGTTCCTGAAAAACAAGTAAAAATAAAATAAAGAACATATTTAGAGAAGGCAACAACAAAAATACACCTCCTGGCGACAGAATTCCACCCCAGAGAGTATTGGCCCCAACCCTTGGCGCCCCTTTCGGTATTTCTTTATATTGCATCAACACAATACAAGCCAATACTCCACACTCTGCACCTTCTCCCAAAAGTGTGTCAGAGAATGAGCCCATGGCCTCATATTTAAAGGCTCTAGGCCCAAAAGCAGTTTACAAGAAAAGCCTTCAAACTCAAAAGCATTTGGTCCAAAAGCAATGCCCAAAAGCTGTCAACGTAAATCATGGAAATCTGTACAACTGCCACGTCAGCAACGAAAATCGCGGAAATCCGTACAGGCTGCCACGTCAGCATGTTATCGCAATTTCCGAGTTTTCAAGTTACCATGTCATCAGCTGCTACGCAAGTCTTTGTGTGTGTGTGTGTGGGTCCTGCTTTATTTTAATCCCTTTATGTCACTTGGGCTCCATCGAACAAGGTCCCATAAGTTGGTAAGAGTTCTTCTGTTGTTGCTTGTTCTTCTTAGGGTTTAAGCCCCTCGGTCGTGATCTGAAGGTTGGCTCTGCTCTTATGTGACTTGACACGTCAGCAGTTTGTGACATCCCTCCTTAAAAGAAAGTAATCATCCGCGATTACATCATATCTGCAAATCAATTCAAGTTAGCTCAAAATTTCCAAGGGTCATTCCGAGAGACAATCCGAGGGACAATCAGTTTGCTCTTTTTGTTAAGGAGTTTGCTTCTCCTTTCGGCTCTTTTGATCAAGGAGTTGGCTTCTCCTTTCGTCCAGATCGGAACTCTTCATATTCCGACGTAGTTAAATTAGCCATCACACCCAGACCGCACTGATCTTCCACGGGTGTCTTGATGCACTAAAATTACATACCTAGGCAATCTCATCCAATTAGGAATATTCAGCGGTTGACACATCACAATGCAACACAAATGCTCACATATGCATGTTAGAAGACATAGAAACATAAAGTCGCCGATGAACACTCCCCCCGCAAATAACCATCCAAGTCCAGGCCATGAGCTGTTCAACGACTCCCTCATCACTCCTCCCGCAAATAACCTAAAACGGTCCGGGCCATGAGATATAGAGGCCTTTTACAACCAAACGCCCCCCAAACCGCAACCTGCATCATTTGGAGGTGCTGAGAGTAACCACTGCTCAGACTTCTTAATACTCCCCTAGCAAATAACCATCCAAGTCCGGGCCATGAGTTACAACAACAATACTCCCCCCGTAAATAACCACAAGGGTCTGGGCCATGAGTATGAACAAGAATCTCAAAAACCATTTCTCACCACTCCACCCGGGAGTAGAAATCACCAATCATTGAAACCAATATTAAAACCAGAGTCAAACATTTCAAATCGGCACCAAGATAGGTTCAAAACAAATACCATCCATTTCAAACCAATTCCAAACAGGATCACCAAACAAGCTCTCAAATAGAACTCAAACTTAAAAAGCAATCTCGACATCAGTCGAGCTCGAAAAGTCGATTGACTTTCCATCTTGAAACCTGCACCAAAAATTAGGGTTAGGGTCCTTTCATAAGGTCATAGCCGACCTCACCATAGTCCATAAGCTCTTGGACAGACAGTGCTCCTATGGCAGCGATGGTAGTCCGAAGATGTAGCAATCACATCGGACCTAAAAGGTTATCAGCTTGAGAAGAGACATCTACTAAGAGATGTTCAGAAATTTCAAGATATAATCTGCTAGGGTTCCATGGCAAGCATTTCAGGATACCCCACTTTGCCAGAAGTTGCACTCCGAAAGAAGATGTCAGAAACCATATAACTTCTGACAAAAAAAAAATTTGAAAGCTTGCCAAGTCCTTGGAGTGTGCGGCTTAGTAGCTATAGAAATCAACATCAACATGGCATTGCTTTTGAGAAAAACAGTGACTCAAACAAATCTTGGATCCTTCTCTTGCAAGTGATCTTTTTGGCTTATGCCTTGTAAGACATGAGCAGTAAAGACGGAAGCGCGCCCGTTGAGCTAGTAAGCCCGGGGTCGGAGCACGAAGCTAAAATATCTAATGAACTTTGGAAGTGCGACCTTGCTCTGACTGCTCTTTGGAAGGACCAGTATGCTTTCAAAAAAGCACACGACTGATGCTCTGATACCACTGTCACAAGACAGGCACCACGTGCCAATAGAAAAGAACAAACTGAACAGACTTTTAGCACTTCAATAACAACTGAACTAAAAGAGAGACGACGCGGAGTTGCGAAATTCCACCCCAGAGAGTATTGGCCCCAAACCTTGGCGCCCCTTTCAGTATTTCTTTGTATTGTATCAACACAGTACAAGCCGGTACTCCACGCTTTGCACCTTCTCCCAGAACTGTGTCAAAGAATGAGCCCATGGCCTCATATTTAAAGGCCCTAGGCCCAAAAGCAATTTACATGAAAAGCCATCAAACTCAAAAGCATCTGGTCCAAAAGCAATACCAAAATCTGCCAACGTAAATCACGAAAATCCATACAACTGCCACGTCAGCAACGAAAATCGCGAAAATCTGTATAGGCTGCCACGTCAGCATGTCGGCGCTATTTCCGGGTTTTCCGTACAATTGCAACGTCATCAGCCGCTACGCAAGTCTTTGTGTGTGTGTGTAGATCTTGCTTTATTTTAATCCCTTTATGTCACTTGGGCCCCATCGGACGAGGTCCCATAAGTTGGTAGGACTTCTTTTTCTGCTGTTGCTTGTTCTTCTTAGGGTTTAGGCCCCTCGGCCGTAATCTGAAGGTTGGCTCTGCTCTTCAGTGACTTGACACATCAGCAGTTTGTGACACCTTCCGGTAGATCAGTCCCCGCCTAGGTCGTTTATGGGTTGGAAACTGAGAAAATTAGTAACTTATTGCGATAGAAACATGTAGGGTTAAGGGGGATGTGTTAGTGTGCCATTCATGGCATAAGTATGCTTTGGAGAGGTTAGTGTAGAGCTTGATAGAGAAACTATTGCACAATACAATATAGGGTATAATTGCAAATGGTAAAGCTTAATATTATTCAGCAGAACCTGCCTCTATATAGGCTTTACAAATAGGAAGCCTTTTGACACATGAGCACAAAAGGTGGCTGCCAATGCACAATACAAGTGGCTTTCTCTTTACAAAGGTTGCAAGAGGCTTTTCACATGGTTTGACACATAAGGCTTTTCTAGGTGGAAGAGACTGTTCACATAAGAGATGCAACAAAACCTTGCATCCCAACAATCCTCCCCTATGTGGGTTTTGGTTGCATATCACTCACACAATCCTCCCCTCAAAAACACACTAAGGTGAGGCACACAATTCACAAGCCTCCCCTTGAACAAAAAATTGTCTTCCCTAGACACAAAGGATGTAGGCGCACAAAACATCAGGATGTAGGCACACACAAGCCTCCCCTGGCACAAATAGAGGATAAGGTACTGTCACAAAAATACGGAAGCGAAAACTGACTGTTAAATGCAATTTATATACTCAAGAGACTTTGGAGAGAAAGAGAGAAAGCTTGACACATCATTGGGGACCAAAAGATGGACTGGTCCCCCCCCATAAAGAGAATATCTTTATTACTAAGGGAGAATTCTTTACAAGCACGGGAACGGGGCGAAAGCCCGTCCTCTATTCTTTCTTGTCCTTCTTCTTCTTCTGACTAAGAGAGTAGAAGAACTGCTCTCCTGACTACTAGGAGGATCTTTCCTCTTCTGTGAGATTTTGGGAAGCTCTCGTAGATGAGAGTCTATCTTCCACAAAACTCATCGGAAGCTCTCAAAAATGAGAGTCTATCTTCCGCTAGCTATGTCTCTTCGGACATAATCATTCCTGCAGTCAACCCACGAAGGAAACATGCAAAACACACGCACACACGCTTGCTGTAATTTTCTGCACATAACCAGAAATTGTTACCTGAGCGCGTTCCAATGCCGAAACGGAGGTCCTTTTCGCGACGGAAATGCTCCAAACTTTGTGTGTGTGTGTGTAGTAGGTAGAGAGGAATAGTTTCCTACTAAAGCTTTGCTGAAATTCACCCTAATACAGGTGATTAGGGGCTGAAAACAGAGAATTTGCAACAGCTAGTAGAGAGAGAAAAAGAGTTTTCTACTACTTTACGCGATGAAACTTCTCCCACAGCTGCCTATGACCATGAGAGGCCTTGTTCTAGGTGATGGGTGCACAGATGCTCCACATACACCACAAGGTGCTGCTCTCAAGCTTCAATGGAGAGCTTCACTGCGTAGAGGACGTTCAACTTAGGGGAGGTAGTGCACTGCCAACCTGGCAAGAGGGGGAGGGGCTGCTCTCTTATAGCCTCCCAGAAGAGGGGACGCTAGCATGAAGAGAGAGAGAGAGAGAGAGAGAGAGAGAGAGAGAGAGAGAGAGAGATTGCATGGGAAAGTGTGCCAAGTGGCACACTTACTTTAAAATTTAAAAACCATTCAACTTTTGACTTTAAAAATCCTATGCTAGTTAATGAAATGTGCAATTAAGTGCACAACTGCACACATAGATGCAACCAATTAAATTGTTAGCTACTCCCAAGCGCAATGCCGTACCGACACTGCTCTGGCATTACCTGTTCGTACTTGTCCGGCCATTTGGTCCAGCGCAAATCATTTAAGAATACTTTAACTAACTTATCCTAAGGCCGTAAAATAATCAGGCCTTAGGGTTATTATTCTAAGGACCCCATCTCATTCCTGTGCTTGCACTAGCGCGCGTAATTTTCTGAGCCTGAAATCTGAGGCTACTATCTACCCCTTCATTGAAGACCCGATTTCCCAATCGCTAGGGCTTCAGGGTATTTTGTGCTAGGGTCTCCCTGAGGTGCACTGGCCCAAACTTGGGCGCACCTGAGGCCCCAAAACTGCTAAATCTATTATGATGTGCACACAACTAATTAGATAATTCTTTTCTCGTAAATAAATTAATTATTTACAAAGTCTGACTTAGTTACAGGTACACGAGAGATAATGCTCACAGCACATGTCATTTGCTGTTTGTTGGAGGATTTTCTCCCCAGCACAAATTTACAAAAATTATTGTACTTTTTTATGTTCGCCAGTTGTTGTAGTAGCCAATATGTCGTTGTTCTGCCACATTGTGATGTTGATGGTGTTGTCGTCGATGTTTTGATCCAATGCCCACCTTTCAACCCTCCCCTTGGGCATGTCATACATAATGAAGACCCAACTATCCACATAGGATGACATGCCCAAGGGGAGGGTTGAAAGGTGGACATGGGAACTCCTTCCAACCCTCTAGAACTTGCCAGGCACAACAACTCAATTGCAACTTGGAAGCCTGTGCAGTAGCCGGCAATCAACAGCTAACAACAAGTCATTGAAGGTGCAAGCTCGGTCAACAAGTGCACATGCATACGAGGCCTGGCAAGTTCTAGAGGGTTGGAAGGGTCTTCATTATGTATGACATGCCCAAGGGGAGGGTTGAAAGGTGGGCATGAGAACTCCTTCAACACCTAGTTCATTTTTTATGTGACATATTACATATATGTGTGTAGCCTTTTGAAAAGGCACCTGGAGATATGAGCTGCCGAATACTGGCTGTGAGACCTTTTGTATATAAACACTTCCATTTGTATATGAATCATAATATATGTTTTGACCGGTGTTATTGGAGCTCATGCAACCGAAAGTCTGTTGCTTCTCGGACGGACATGGCGAGCAGACGAGATAGAGAGAGGGAGAGAGGGAGATAAGGCACGACTCGAGCAAATGAAAAAGAGGATTATCATCTTAGGTTTTAGGCCTTAAATACCTTTTACAAAATGTTCACATTCACATGGTCGCCAAGTGCAGGATGACCCTAACAATCGCCCCCTTCAGCCAAACTTGGTAGGGTTGTCACATACGTCCCCTAAAACTAGACTCGCCACACTCATGATACATGGAGTTTTAGGTGTACTCCCAGCCGTGAGTTTCACGTTTTCTCACAACCTAGTGCCACTATCGAGCTATCAATCACAAACGGGTTTTTGGTTTACTCCCAAACCCTAGGTTTAAAGTTTTACCTAGTAACCCATGAGGTGACAACATAATACAGATGCGGGCGTTCACAATTTATAGGGAAGGTCCATCGGCGTCATCATACTGGCCGAGGCAGTGTCTAGTCCCTTTACAAAACTCATGACAAATGCATTTACAATTATCATGTAATCATGGGGGATTGTCATCACTAAACGATTCCGCCTTTGTCAAGAATGTCTTGCTCAACCATGGTGGGAAGAACCTCTTAAGATGATAAGGTCCTTTATAAAAAAAAATTCACAATGTTGTGTGTGATGCAGGCCCAAGTTGCAGGATTCTCGAAAAATATCCACGCGGATAGCCTGTAGCTTTCCGCCTTGCTGCAAGCTCGCCCTCTACCATCTCCTCCCCCTCATTCTGCACATAGCAGCTGTACGTCACCCATCAACTGTCAGTGATTGCTACGCATTGCAGGCTCCTCCGGCTACTTCTCGGTTGCCTCTGTACGGAAGGTTACTGCAGATGGAAATGCTTGCAGGTGCCGATTGAGCATGTTGTGCTCCCGACTGTCCTCTACGCATTGGAGCCACTCCGTCATCATACTGACCGAAGCAATGTCTAGTCCCTTTACAAAACTCATCACAAATGCATTTACAATTATCATGTAATCATGGGGGGTTGTCATTGTACGGAGGGTTATTGTAGATGGCAGTGCTTGCACGTGCCGATGGTAAGACCTTCCCTATAAATTGTGAACACCCGCATCTGTATTATGTTGTCACCTCATGGGTTACGGGGTAACCTTTAAACCCAGGGTTTGGGAGTAAACCAAAAACCCCGTTTGTGATTGGTAGCTCGATAGTGGCACCCGATTGTGAGAAAACCTAAAACTCACGGTTGGGAGTACACCTAAAACTCCATGTATCATGAGTGTGGCAAGTCCAGTTTTAGGGAGCGTATGTGACAACCCTACCAAGTTTGGCTGAAGGGGATTGAATGGCACACTAACACATCCCCCTTAACCCTACAAAACAATCTCTAAAGGTACTTCTTCGGATGAACTCGTCTACTTGGTCATAGCATCGTCTGATACGCTTGGAGGAGCCATAGTTCCTCGACAATACCATCATCATAGCTCAAATCTGCAACAGCATGGGAGAGAGCTGGCAGCTTGCTTTTCTACCGTAATCTGATATGGAACTGGGGAGTTGGCTAATGCCTTTTCTAGACTCTGGGGGACCGCAAGAATAGAGTAAATCTCATGCATAGATGCAATGCTAACATAGACTCCTTTACACAAAAGCGTTTGCTTTCCGGAAAGAATTAAAAAGAAACTCGCTTTTCACAAAGCAGCTGGATTTCCTCAAAGCTTACTCAGAACCCATCTACATACAAGTCCTTGTCTCATCTCTTGTGCACAACCTTAACTCAGTTCGGAAATTCTATCGGCCATGCAATATTCCCTATCCGATACTCCCGACATCCACCATGAGATGCATCAGGAACACCCCTCACTTAAATCTTACTAAGTTATAGAACAGCTCCCTCGCAATGCTCTGTGTCACCCATCCCATGAGGCATTCGAGACGTCTGTTCCAGATGGTCGAATACTTCTTCTCAATGCTCTTTGTTGTCACCCATCCAATGTGACGCATCAAAAGTATCCGTTCTTGGTGGCCTAACAAATATTCCCATTCACAAAGCTCTCGTTATTCCTCTGAATGACACAAAAAATATCCGTACTCGGATGTCTCTAGCAAGAAAATCCTCTCATTTATGGATCCAATTATTTTCAAATTTTCATTTTCTTTCAAATAAAGTTGATTTAGCAACAATTTGCATGACCAAAGGGCAAGACAAGAAAGTCGCAGAGTCTAAATATTGTTTTCAACACAATCTTATGCACATCTTTACTCTTACATGTACTTAATGATATCCACAACAATAGATGCTACCTCTACTTGATGTAAAACATCATCAATCCTCGAAGAAGAAAACTTTTTTCCTCATGGTAGTCTTGTCCAACACACAATAATATATACACCTAGGTCAACATCCCTCCTTTGCCAACACTAGAGCAAATGCAACCGATAGAAAATTAACTTCGTGAGTCTACGCCATTTTGAAAGCTCATTCACCTAACTCGAAATCTCTTTCGATTGGGTTGCGTTGACTCCTTATGGTGGCCTATTAGGTGGACTACTGCCAAGCACTAGCTCTATGATGTCATCCTCATGCCTTTCAAGAAGCAACTCCCCTACCATCAAGAATGAAAACAATCACTTCCATATCTAATGCAGACAAATTAGACCCAAACTCATGTATATAATTTTTTGAGAAAAAACCCTACACTAAAGATAATTTTCAATACATTTAAGAAGCAGAAGCTGATACACTAGCAATAGTCCGATCTTTAAGATTGACAACAAGCGCATGAGCGTTCCATCTACAAGGAAAATAATTTTGTTGAAATTGTCCACCATAGCATGTAAGCTATGTGAAACCAGCCTACAGCCTCACTAAAAGGGCGGTAAAACTTCCGCTTTCACCCAATCTATAAGTTGTTTAATTTTACACGTACTTTACGACACAAAGTCACTTCACGAACAAACCAATAATTGAAATTCACCACTTCAAAACAATTTACGACTTGGTAGCTAGAGTGCTCCCAGGTAGACAATGACACCCTATTGGCCCCAAAGGTTGGCGCCTGTTTCCGTATTTCTTTATTCCAATTGACCTTGGAGAAAAAACTATAATCTTCTACGAGTTGTCCCACTTTTCTTAGGCTAAAAATCCCCTACTCTAGCCCAATTTCGGTAACATAGCGACAGTAGAAGGCTTCACAAACAAAATCCCCTTGTAATAGGTGACTTCCACACACGTTTCACTCTTACAAACCTGGCGAGAAAATACAGCACGCTGAATTCTCTGTTTTGAGCCTCTAAAATGCACCGAAACACCTGTTTGACAGTTCCCTAGCTTCCCCAAAGCTCCCGGGACTTTTAGGCATCAAAAAGGATCAAAACCTTAAACCTACAGAAGACTACAGCAAGCTGTAGTTCTCTGTTTTGAGCTCCGTTTTGCATGAGAACACACTTGAGGTAGCCCTTGAGTTCCTGCACCTATAGGACTACTTGCCCTTTAATTTAGACAATATTTCTTTCGAGAAATCTCTCTAAATTCCCAAAAACTAAATAAAAATCAAGGGAAGGAAACAAACAAATAAAGATAGCGTTTGTCACAGTCTCGTGACACTATGGCCCCAAGGCATTCATCACGACCTTCTAAGGATAATCTTTTCATTCAAGATGTCCACCATAGCATGTAAGCTATGGCACTAAGGCATTTCCAAAAGCACATCACAACCTTCCAAGCAAATAAAACGAAACCCCTTGACATCCACAATACTTTGAATATGCAAGTAGTGGGAAGCAGCTTAGAATGAACTTAAAAAAAGGCTCATCCTTGGGCAACCTTCAGAATTGTTTGCTGTTTTAAGAATCTTCTATCAAAAAAAAATTAATGAATTCCACTTTCCTTTTCTTGGTGGTTGAATTATAGCCAGTTTATAAGCCAAAGAATTGCTTTCTGAATCGTGGCAAACAAATTGCATCTTCAATATTCTGCACATTCTATGGTACACAGGGCTTCATGATGCCACCTAAGTGGTTCTTCAAGATGTTGAGAACTAATGTGTGTGTGTGTGTGTGTGTGTGTGTGTGTGTGTGTGTGTGTGTGTGTGTGTGTGTGTGTTGGGGATTGGAGGCTGAAATAGCACGAACTATTGCATGTACCAGGCTTTGACCAGCATCTTGCTCATGTGAGAGGTCTTGAAGAAACCAAACAGCACTCTGTGCATCTGCCACACTACCCTCATGTTCTAGAATCTCTACAATGATGCTCTCATCACGGCTGGGATCAGCATAAATTTCCTGTGTCTCCAAGAAAAAAAATAACATGAGTAACAAACATCTTGACTGTTTAAAACCAGAGCCATCAGAAGTAATAGTTTCAACCTGATTGTCTGGAACATCGCGGATGGAGCTCACATCCTTACAAGCCAAAACACTAAGTCAGCTTGCAGAAAGGAAGATTAACTGAGATGTACTCTACTACAGATGAAAGGAACCTGTTTGTCTCGCTCCATCTTTGCTACACATAGCCTCAGCGACAAAAAAAAAGCAAAGAGAATGCATATCATAGAAGACACACTTGCGTGCGCATGAGCTCTCTCTCTCTCTCTCTCTCTCTCTCTCTCTCTCCACACACACATGCCACAAGCTAGCATCACACGCGCCCACAAGAGATGCAGGCACGAGCTAAACTTAATGCACAACATATAGACAGAAAGCCTACCGCACAGCTACAGAAATGTGAGCTTGAATAGTAGTACCTGCAATCTACTTGGAAAAGAACAAGAAATGGCTCCGTTGAAGAGAGCGCGAGGAGAAGTGTCGTTCATTGCTCTTTGAAGAAACAAACCGTTTTAGTTCGGAAAATACCTGTTTCAAAGGACTTAAGACTCTCTCTCCTTACACAACGATAGCGAGCAACTCCCATGGAAACATCATTTACAATTTTGATGATCAGGAATGGACCATATACGGCACCCAAATCTTGGGTTTGAATTTTTTTAGGCTATATTGCAAGATTTTGTCTTTTCAAAATTGAAAAAATGAGTTGTTATTTTTATTGCAGTAGTAAATTTTTATTATTTTTATTATTATTATTATAATAGAAACTTTGACTTTTGGGCATGAAGAGAGTGTTTAGGTAAAGGCAGCATATGTCTTGCTAAAGGACGGATGTCCAGTGTCTGTCATTCATTGACCTACTCACTTATTTTTTATATACATAGAAATATAAGGAGTGACTGTTGCTTTAGGCTACTCTGCTCCACCCCACTGTGCTCTCTCTCTCTCTCTCTCTCTCTCTCTCTCTCTCTCTCTCTCTCTCTCTCTCTCTCTGCGCACATGCACCACATTCGCGAACCACTTCAACTAGTATCAGAACACATGGCGATCAAGGGAAAGCTCCGAGGCGATAGCTTGCTTGCTCTCAGCAGTGGAGAGATCAAGAAAGCTTGAAAGCTTTGTGAGAATGCAATGGGAGCTTGTGAGCTCAACTAAGAGTGAAAGTTGTTTATCCCTGGATTGTCTATGTGTGATTTCTGTTTGGTTTAGCAGAGGGTTTTTGGACAGTGTGTCTCTACATCTCTTGGTAGACCTAAATTGAGCTACATTTTGTATGTGCGAGTATCAGATTGCTGCGTTGATCATGGTTATGGTTGTGTAGTTGTCAAGTGATATCTCACTTTGTTGCCATTTTGGCATGGTTTATGGTTAAGATTTTGATTGAGGTTTTTGCTCAATTTACAGGAGAGACTCTACCGGTTTTCTCCCAAGATTTCTCACCATAGTTTTGGTTTCACCACCATACATTTTTTGTTGCATATGCGTTATTCACTAATATGGTATTTACCATGTGTGACGGTTTAGAGTCGACAGTGACAACTCGTGAGAGACGGCAGTCTCGTAGTTGTCGATATATGCAATGTTGGCATTGTGGTCACACAAGGCACATTAGGCATCGTTGCTTAGGACATATGAGGTAGCGACAGTGATGTATTTATGATATAGAGACGGTTTTGACACATGTTAGAGAGGTGGCCTCATATGTTGTTGACGATGATGTCACATTTACCTTTAGCATTCCTCTTACTTACATGGTGGCACTTCTCCTCGTTGGTTGCTAAATGAGGATGCACTTTTCCACGTCACACCACATCGTGAGTGTTTTAGCACCTTCTTTAGTGGGAGCTTTGGTCGTGTGCACTTGGCCGATGGTTCGCCGTTTGACATTGCGGGTGTAGGAGATGTTTACTCCTCATTATCTAGTGGTGTATCCTATACAGTACGTCATATGCTATATGTTCCTCAGTTGAGCTGAGAAAAATTTTGAAATTAGTGAGACAGTTAGCAGATTGTGGGTGTCAAATATTACTTAGAGAGCAATCTTTCCAGATGCATTGCAGATCGTTAGTGATTGCTAGGGGAGTTGTAGTGGCTTGGTATATCCTATGCATGTATCTAAAGTACAAGAGGACATAGTCTCGGTTTTGTTGCTGGCATGCATTGAGCGAGAGACAAGACGTGTCTCCTTTGCTAGTGAGCTCCACCATGCTCACAAGATAGAGCATGTAGCTATGTAGGACATGTCAATAGACTCTATAGTAACAAAGATAGAGTGATAGTGCTCTAGTGAGACACAACATGTGTCATCAGAGTCTATGCAGACAGAGGTAGAGCGGATTTGCTCCCTCAATACATAGGTAGAGATAACAGACATGGAGTTCTTTGATATGCTCATGCTAGAGGTTGATGAGTTGATGCAAGGACATATACTTCTAGCTATGGATGAAAAGAACATAGCCATCACAGTGGCGACGATGACACAACTATACATGACCATTAGTCTTAATGGTGCAGAGTATGTACATAGCGTTGAGGCTAGTATAGCCAAGTTTACATAGATTTCATAAGCGTTTAGATGCCTCATGTTCGACTTGTTAGTGTTGAGGCCCGACTTAGCAATTGTCGTGGAAGAATTTGCAATAGTAATTGTCAGTTGTATGATGATTGATGCTAGCATGATGCTTCATGCAACTATGAAAAACCATACAGAGATGTTTGCAAGACTTACATTCAGGCTCTGGCATGGATATACATGTTCGCCTATATTACTAGAGCCACTACGGGTGCATGTAGATCCAGTGAGTGAGCTAGTGGGCATAGCTTGAGCGAGTGTCTCACCTATTTTCTTGTACATACTAGTAGTTTAGCTAGTAGGAAGATCTTATTGATACATTCATCTTTAAGTGGGAGGTTGTTAGGGTAAAGGTGACATGTGCCTTGCCCTAAGATGGACGTCTAGTGTCCACTTCCCACTGACCTCACTAACCCACTCACTTATTCTTTATATAGGCCACTCTGCTCCACCCCACTCTATGCTCTATGCTCTCTCTCTCTCTCTCTCTCTCTCTCTCTCTCTCTCTCTCTCTCTCTCTCTCTCTCTCTCTGCACACTCACTACATTCGTGGAGAGTGAAAGTTATGCAACAAGGTAGAAGCTTTTGTGTATTTTTCATTTTAGGCAGCACATTGACGATTTAGGAAGCACATTTCATTGGTGTCAATTATTGATTTAGGCAGCACCAATTACAAAATCATGTTGCATTGGACTCACGTATATAATCGAAGAGATTTGGATTTGGATTGAGTTTTAGGTTTGGATTTGGTCTATGATGATTTCTTGTCGCGACAGTGTTTATGGTATTGGACTTCAAATATATGAGAATCAATTATTGAGCGACGTGTGAGACCAATGATATCTTGATACATCTGGATATAACAGATGTTTATTCTTATGGTATGGACTTCAAGAATTCTTTCCAATTGCATTTGATCATTCTCATTATTGGCAAAAGGAAAGATAGGGGATCACGAACAAATTGATCAACTTCACTTTGTTGAATCTTGAAGCCTGGGTCTAGTTTATCAAAACACAATCAACTTATGCTTGATATTCTCAATGAATCTCAAATTTCAAAGCAAAACGAGCCCCGTCTGTCACCATCATCTGTATTGCACAACCTCTCCTCCCCCCCTCCTCCATCGCCGGATTTGCAAAGGTCTCCCTTGCATCCATTGCCTTGCATTAATCCTTGCCTTGCCCTTCAGATTGACATGCATGATCCTTGCCCTAGTGTGCAGATTCATGCGCAGAGTGATTAGCTGCCCATTTGACCTTGTCAAACCCCACATGGAAGAGCAAGAGATTGCAATAATTCGAGAAGGGTGGTGCCACAATGGATGCATCACTATACCTGAAGTGCAAGCACTTGTCTATTGTACCTTTCAAATATATCAAGATGTTCTTCACTGCTTCTCAATGTTTACTGTCAAGATTTGCCATAAATCTACTAACCACTCCCACTAAAAAAGCACTGTCCGATCTCGTTGACTTCTAAGAATATGTCACCTTGGCCATTTTTTATTTCTCAACATCAGACTTGGGAGCATCATTCTTGCTATATGTCTGCATTGGAGTACTCAATGTAGCCTTTTCCTCTTGCATATTAAGCCATTGCAAGACTTTGTGGATATACGTTTTCTGAGACAACCCCAATATTCCACATTTTTATCCCTCTTGATATGCATATCAAGAAAGTGACTTGCATCTCCCAAATCCTTCATAGCAAACTATGGTCCAAGTGATTTCTTCATAATGGCAATCTCATCTTTAGACTTTTCCGCAATGAGTATATCATTGACATAAAGGATGAAGATGATAATTGAACCATTGTTAAACTTTCGAGTATACAAGCAGCAATCTTCTTGGCTCCTTTCATACCCTTGGGACTGCATGTATTTGTCAAACTTCATGTATTATTGCCTTGATCCTTGTTTTAAGCCATACAATGCCTTACACAATCTACACACCAATTTTTCCATCGTAGCCTTCTCAGGTTTGACTTCAAAATCCTTCGGATGTTTCATGTAGACATCCTCATCAAGATTCTTGTGAATAAAAAAATTATCTTCACATCCATATGGACCAATTCCATGTCATCAGTGGCTATTAGACCAAGCACGAGATGCAATGTAGTCAATTTTACCATTCAAGAAAAGATTGCATCAAAATTTACACCTTTCTTTTGCTTGAAACCCTTACCAATCTAGCCTTGTACTTAGGCTTCGGATCCTCTACAGTGCGTCTTCTTGTACACCCATTTGCAAGGCATGGCTTGTTTGCCCTTTGGCAACTCTATCAATTCCCAAGTTTCATTTGCCATAATAAAGTTGTACTCAGATTGCATTGCCTGATTCCACTTCATGCTATCTTCCATCTCAATAGCCTCTTGGTAGTAGGTACGCTCTTTGCCAGTGACCAATAGATAGTCTACTCCTAGCTAACACTGCTCATGAGCACAAGATACACGTGCACTTCTCCTCATTGATGGACTTTTCTCTCTCATGAGCATCATTAGCTCTTTCTGGAGCACTACTAGTAATAGGTACATTGCTAATAGACCGAGCTATTTCCGTAATTGGACTTGAAACCACATCCTTGAATCTCACTTTGTGATACTCGACCTCTTTCATGGGTTGTTTGTGCATCTTTGATTTACTAAAGATCACTTGTGAGCTGCAAATAACTCTCTGAGATTCCGAGTGCCAGAGACAATAACCCATCTCTCCATCTACACCATAGCCAATGCTCTTTAGGCACATGTGAGAATGCCTCACACCCAAACACATTTAATATATCATAATTAAGTTTCTTGTTTGTCCACATCTCTTGCAGAATCTTGTAGTTCAATTATGTACTTTGTGACCTATTGATTATATGCATTGCTGTCAACAGCCTCTCCCCAAAACTCTTGAGGTAAATTTGCCATAGATAGCATGGAAGTGACCCGCTCCTCAATATTCCTATTCATGCGCTCAGCAACTCCATTCTGAATAGGTGTGTATTACGCAGTAAACTATCTCCTAATGTTACATTTGCTACAAAAGTCCTTAAACTAATAGAGACGTACTCCCCCGTGATTAGTGTGCAAAGTCTTCAACTTCTTGCCTGACTAGTTCTTGTTAAGTATGGAGCCCAATTCACCCCTTGTAATTTTTAGTCTCAAAAATGCACATTTGTAAGGCCCCCATTATGAGGAGAAGCCATCGTGCGAAAGAAAAATCACCAAAAAACAACAAATTCATGCCACCAAAATATTCCTTTTCATCAGAGTATTATGGCCGGGGACGACGATCAAAAAGTGGTTGAAAAATGGCCGATCAATTGGCCAGTTAGCCGGTGGCTGATTTCTAGGCTGACTTGTCTTCTCAAGGGCGGCCACGCATGGGCGCATGGGAGAATTCAACTCAAACTTGTCTACACAAGGGCGGGTACACACGGCTGCCTCTCATGAGAGAGGGTAGCCCTTTTGGCCTATAAAAGAAGGCCTCTTCTACACACAAAATGCATTGTGAAGTTGATGAAACAAGTTGTGTGTGAGGTGGTGAGAGTGAAGCAAGGTGGGAGTTCCATCAAGAGTATAATCCCTTTGTAACCGACTTCTAGTTTGAAGTACTAAAGGCATTAAGTGGCTGCTTTCCCATGGACGTAGCTCACATTGGGTGAACCACGTATATCATGTGTTCTCTCTCTCTCTCTACTCTATAATTTCTTGTGTGTGAAAATTATCTCTCTCCATTAAGTAAACTACTCTAATATCTACTTAGCTACGCCTTGTTTCCTAAGAATTGTTATCAGATCAAGGTTCGCACATAGCTAAAGTATCTTAAGGAAAGGATTCCTTGAATTGAGTGGGAGCAATGGTAGAGTAAGATATGCTCAAGATCGATAAGTTCAATAGCAAAAACTATCAACACTGGAAGATGCAGATTGAAGACCATCTCTACCAAAAGGACCTTTATTTTCCACTAGGCGGTCTTGCAAAGAAGCCCCCAACAATGATAGATGAAGCATGGATTGTCCTTGACTGAAAGACATTAAGAACAATCCAGATAAGATTGGCATCAATGGTGGCCTTCAACATTTTGTAGATGAAGACCACGGAGGACTTGATGAAGTCACTCAACGGCCTCTACAACAAAACATTGGCATCCAATAACGTATTTCTTATAACGCGCTTGTTCAATCTAAAAATGGCAGAGAATGGTTCAGTTGCAGAACACCTAAACAACTTTAACACCAATATAAGTCAACTTCGATCAGTGAAGCTCAATTTCGACGATGAAGTGCGAGCCCTCCTTATACAATCGTCTCTATCGGATAGTTAGGACAACCTTGAAATGAGGGGAAGATCAAAGGAGAGGTTCAAAAATAAAAAGAGCCGTGATTGCTCGAGGCACACACAAAGTCAGTTCTTGAATGTTGGATCAAAAAGGATTGCTAGTCCAAGAAGAAGAAGGAGTCATATTCTCAAGACAACAATCCAACATCGAAGGCCAATGTGGTAGCTAAAGTAGAGCAAGATGCTCTAATTCTTTCATTAGACAATGTGTCTAATTCCTGGATAGTAGACTCCGTGGCTTCATTTCATGTAACACCACACAAGCAGCATTTCCAAGATTACACCAAAGGGAATTTTGGGTATGTGTACTTGGGAGATGATGAAGCTTGTGAAATTGTCGACAAAGGTACAAACTGCTAATGGAAACGAATGGAAGCTTAAAGATGTTAGGCATGTTTCTTCTCTTTGCAAAAAATTGCTCTACAAGAAAATTGGACGATGAAGGTCATAACATTGCATTCAAAAACAAACGTTGAAAGATCTCAAAGGGATCTTTGGTAAATGCCAAAGGAGAAAAGGTTGGTACACATTACTTGTGTACTGTCAACACACAATCTTCAACTTGTGCAACAGCTTCAGAAGTTGACAATGTGATGTGGCACTACCGACTTGGGCATATAAGTGCCAAAGGAATGCAAATCCTTCAATCGAAGAAGCTTCTACCAGGTTTGAAAGAAGTGGACTTAGAGTTCTGTGAAGATTTTGTTTACGGTAAGCAAAAGAGGGTAAAATTTCAAAAGGCAAGAAATGAAAGAAAAAATATAAAACTTGAATTGGTTCATTCTGATGTTTGGGGTCCTGCAAGTACACCATCCCTTGGTGACTCATTGTACTATGTAACATTCATAGACGATGCAACTAGGAAAACATGGATTTATGTAATGAAGAATAAATCCGATGTGTTTTCCATATTTCAAAGGTGGAAAGCCTTCATGGATAATGAAGCAAGTACCAAGGTTAAATGCCTCAGATCCAACAATAGAGGCGAATATTGTAACCAAGCTTTTGAAAGCTTTTGTGTTAGCAACGACATTCGGAGGCAAAGGACACCTCAACAAAAGTGCATTTTGGAAAGGATGAACAAAACAATCATGGAGCGAGCATGAAGCATGCGGCTACATGCATGCCTACCGGTTGAGCTTTGGGCGGAAGCAGTAAGTGCGTCTCTGTACTTAATCAACCTGTCACCCTCAACGGCATTGGACGGGGGAGTTCCAAATGAGGCATGAGTAGGTAACTCGGTGAATTATGCATTGCTCAAAGTGTCTGGATGCGAGGCTTTTATGCACATAGATAGAAGCCTAAAATCAAAGCTAGATGCGAAGTCCAAAAAGACTTTCTTTATTGGCTATGGAGAAGTTGACTTTAGGTATCGTTTATGAAATTCTGAAGATGGTAAAATCTTTAGAAGTAGGGATGTAATTTTCAATGAACAAAATATGCACAAAGATTACTTGGAAAGAAAACAAACAAAAGATGCATGTGATGAGTACATGGAGCTTGGTGAAGACTCAAGGAGTGCAAGCAATGACAGCGTGCAACAACGTTAACCAAATGAGGAGCCTCAATCCCCCGAAGATCTACGAGAGCAAGTAGACCTCCAGAAAGGTTTGTTCCTTCCTTCGACCATCTCTTGGTCTTAGATTCTCGAGAGCCAGAATCATACAAAGAAGCTATGCAACAAAAATCCAAAGAAGAATGGATGAAGAGCATGCAAGTGGAGATGGATGGGAGTTGGTTGAGTTTCTTAAAGGTAAGTGGGCACTGCATAACAAATGGGTGTACAAGCTGAACGAAGAAGAAGGTGGGAAGAGAAGGTACAAGTCCAGGCTTGTGGTAAAAGGGGTTTTTCAAAAGAAAGGTATTGATTTCAATGAAATATTTTCTCATTTTGTAAAAATGAACTCAATTACGCTTGACTTAAGTCTTGTGGCTGCTCATGACTTAAATGTTGAGAAAATTGATGTAAATACGACATTCCCTCATGGTGACTTGGAGGAGGAAATTTACATGCTTCAACAAAATGGATATGAAGTAAAGGGTAAGAAGAAAATGGTTTGTAGATTAAAGAAGAGCTTGTATGGTTTAAAGAAAGCATCAAGACAGTGGTACTTGAAGTTCGATTGATGGATGTTGGATCACGGATTCAAAAGATGCAACTCAGATAACTACGTCTACATGAAGAATTTGGGAGATGGGAAGCTCATCATCCTAATGTTGTATGTTGATGGCATGATTATTGCTAATGTTAAAATGCTTGATATCAAAGACCTAGAAGAGGAGCTGTTTAAATATTTTTCATTGAAAGATTTAGGTGATGCAAAGCGGATACTCGATATGAAGATATCAAGGGATAGGACGAAGAAGATAGTAAAGCTATCTCAAGAGGATTACATCAAGAAGGTACTAGAAAGGTTTGCAATGCAAGATGCAAAATTTGTTTCTAAACTTTTGGCTAGTCACTTTAAACTAACCAAGTATATGTGTCCAAAGACACTAGAGGAGATAGCCTATATGTCTAAAGTTCCATATGATGCAGCGATAGGTTATCTAATGTATACTATGGTCTCAGGCATTGCACATGCAGTGGGAGTTGTGAGTAAATTCATGGACAATCCAGGTAAAAAGCACTCGCAAGTTGTGAAGTGGATACTTAGGTATCTAAAAGGGACAACAACAAATGCTTTGTATTTTGGAGGCACTGATATTTTCTTGCAAGGGTATGCTGATGCAGATATGACAGGTGACAAAGATACTCAAAGGAGCACTAATGGCTATGTCTTAACAATTGGAGACACAGTAAAAAGTTGGGCTTCAAAGCTGCAGAAAGTGGTCTCACTTTCTACCATGGAAACATAATATGTAGCAATGATGGAGGCAAGCAAACAAATTCTATGGCTTCACAGATTCTTGGAGGAGCTTGGTTACAAGAAGACAATTGTGTCTCATACAATGACAGTCAAAGCGCCATTCATCTTGCAAAGAATTCAGCCTTTCACTCAAGGAAAAAGCACATTGAGGTGAGATATCACTTCATACGTACTCTTTTGGAAGAGGGATAGCTAAAGCTAGGAAAGGTGCACACAAGTGAGAATCTTGCAGACATGTTTACAAAGGTGGTCAACAAGGAGAAGATGAGCTTAAGCAGTCTCACAGGTTTGGTGTGGAGCCTGATTCACCCCTTGTAACTTTTAGTTTCAAAAACGCACATTTGTAAGGGGCCCATTATGAGGAGAAGCCATCGTGCTTAAGAAAAATCACTCACCGAAAAACCAAAAAATTCATGCTTTTGGAATATTCCTTTTTGCCAGAATATTATGGTCAAAAAGTGGTCGAAAAATGACCGATCGATTGGCCAAAGGCCGGTAGTCAATGGCTGGTGGGCGAAGTCTTTGGCCGGTGGGCTGATTTCTAGGCGGACTTGTCTTCTCAAGGGAAACCACACATGGACGCATGGGAGAATTCAACTCGGGCTTGTCTACACAAGGGCAACTACACACGGCTGCCTCTCATGAGAGAGGCAGCCCTTTTGGCCTATAAAAGGAGGCCTCTTCTACACACAAAATGCATTGCAAAGTTGATGAAACAAGGTGTGTGTGAGGTGGTGAGAGTGAAGCAAGGGGGGACTTCTATTAAGGGTATAATCCCATTGTAACCTACTTCTAGTTTGAAGTACTAAAGCCATTGAGTGGTTTCTTTCCCGTGGACGTAGCGCACATTGGGTGAACCACGTATATCATGTGTGCTCTCTCTCTCTCTACTCTATAATCTCTCGTGTGTGAAATTTATATCTCTCCATTAAGTAAACTACTCTAATATCTACTTAGCTACGCCCTATTTCCTAACATCTCGACCATAGCTAGGATTTAGAAGAGACTAAAGACTTCTTCTTTCCTCTTCAAGAGGTAGACCCACACCTTATGAGTTGAGTCATCATGAAATTTGGGAAATATAATGCCCCCCTAGAGACTTATGCAGTATAATCCCATATAGATCACTTTGAACCAAATCTAGAGAATTCCCTAACTTTTGATCTAATGGCAAAGTGGTAAGTTTAGTCTATTTCTTGCATATGCAATGCTCACATAAACTAAAATCACAATAGTTTAACACTGGGATATAGCCAAAAAAACTATAACTACTTCATTTCCTTCTGACTCATATGACCAAGCTAGCTATGCCACAACTCAGTAGAAGGTAGCTCAGCTACATAGATAGAATTCTCTTTCACAAAAGAGACATATAAGGAATCTAATGAGCCAAACTTTTGGCCTTTCAGCATGACCAAGTTACCTTTTTTGATGATCCAAAAACCATTGCCAAACACTCTAGTGTATCCAAGATCATCAATTTGTCCTACGAAAACCAAGCTCTTAGTTATCTATGGCACATGTCTAATACCTTGTAGCATGAACTCAGTATCTTTGCGCATACACAACTTCACATCTCCAATGCCACATATCTCAAGATGATGAGAATCACCCAGCTCAATTGAACCATGTGTGGAAGCATAACTAGAGAACCACTCCTTGTGAGGAGTAACATGAAAACTGGCACCTAAGTAAATAATCCAACTCTATGCATAGTATTCATAAACAGCTAACAATGCCTCTAAACTCAAATCAAAAGTGAATACTAGTACATATGATGACTGCGACATGTTAGGAACAACATAAACATGTGGAGACTCAATAACATTGATCTCCTCTATCGTCACACTACTCATAAAAGGTGTAGAACTTACAACAATGATTTTACTCCTCTCTCTTTGCAATAAACATCAATCCTTTTTCATGTGTCCTTTCTTGTGACAATGGTAGCACATTCAATGTTCTCATGTCCTTGCAATCCTAAGGACAATTGCAACTACAACTACGACCTCTCTACCTTTGATTGTTCCTCTCGCTACTTTCACTTGCCATATATGCATCACCATGTCCATTAGTGTCAAGAGACTGACATCGAATATCTTCCATGAGCAAAGCACTAGTAACATCACTGAAAATGAGCCTGCCCTATGTATGGATTTACTAATGGTAATGCTAAATTTATCCCATGATGCAGCAAGCAAAGAGCATAGCAAGAAAGTGGCTTTTATTTCATCTTCAAAATCAAGCCCCTTTGATGTCATCTGAGTAAACACGTTGTTAAACTCATTTACGTGTGAACTAACATTGTTACCTTCTTTCATGTTAAGATGCATAAGCTTCTTCATTTGGAAACACTTTGTTTGATGAACCTTTATCATCCCATGCTAAGCATAAAGACTCCCATAGTTCTTTAGCATTGGTCTTATCCATAATTGAAAAGAATATAGACTGACCAAGATGCACCTACTAGTTGTCATGGCAAGAGCATCAAGCTCTTCCCACTGATCATCAGTGTACAAGTCCTATTTGCACTTTTTCAATGGTGCTACAAGTCCTTTGTTGATTAGGACATCAAGGATTCTTTGCTTCCATATAGTGAAATTTGCGCCATCAAATTAAGAATCAATTTTCTTAATGTAGTAATCTTCTTTCTCAGAAGATCCAACCACACTGACAAAAGCTAACTACAAGAGAGTAATGCTAAGAACTTATGGCCAATTTTCCACAAAAATTTCAGTAGAGTCTTTTTTGTTTGAAGATCAAAGTCTCAACTAGAAAATCAGAAAAAAAACACTACAATGTCAAGGCAAAAGAGTACAGTAAACAAACTAGAGGACTTGGGAGAAAAATCTAGCAAAGTCTCCTTTGTACAAAGATCAAAATCTCAAGCAAATTCAACAAATCAATGCATAAACTATAAACAGATATTGACAAGGCATAAATTGGCATATACTCTTTAAAGAAACTGTCAAAAGTCTATTACCTTGGTACTAAGGCAACTATGCCCATCTATATATGTTCTATGACGAGGCCATGAAAGGGGATCTCCAGAAACCTAATCCACCTCACTCTGGGTAACTTGGCTCCAAGTGCTCGGTTTCAAAAAAACATCATGCAATGACCCTCACAAAAGGTTATGCAAACACGACTAGCCACACTTCTAGAAAGGGCTCTTTCGAATCGAGTCTCAAAAATGATGAAGACTGCCAAAACATGGTTCTACAATACAATGGCAATATCCACAATACAATGTACATCCAAAACGTGAAATTATTATTGCAAGACCGTAGGACGCGCTCAAACAGATGTCCATAAGATGGAAGCAAAATGTGGATCAAAGTGAGCTCCCTACGGGGAGTAAAATCTACTCTCAAGAGCACAAGCACACACAAGGTCCTAATCATGCATATCCATATGCATAAAGCTTCCAAAGAGAAGCAATCAATGGTCAGGAATCTCCCATTGAACTTGGAATCTATCAATTGTAGGAACAACAAATTTGTAGTGAGAAGCTTGCCAAGAAAACCTGTAAAACTTGCAGTTGTGTAGACCTGTGAGTCTGACAAACTGATGAAAACTGGTGACCTATGAGTCTGACAAACTGATGAAAACTGGTGACCTATGAGTCATAACAACTAAGCATCACATAGGCGAATTACAATAGGGATACATCACAAAAAATTATGTAAAGCAGGGTACTAAGGAGCCGAGCAATAACTGTAAAAATTTTGCACTCTGACAATGCCGTTAAAAACCATTGTGTCAATGTTGCAACAATTTTCGTTGCCAAATCTGGTGCTGATGTCGAGAAAAACCATCAAATGTTCATGCTATATTCTGCTATCAAAAGGAAACACCTCGCCGATGTTGAACACCCAGAAAGTAGATGCGCTCTCTCTCACGTTCTATATCAAAGCCATTGAGCTCAAAGATTCTTCATCAATATTGAAATCCAAAGAGATGATGCCATTGCCCCGATGTCGAAGAGCTGTGTATGTGTGTTTGTTTCTGAAATCACAACACTGATGTATGTGTGTATGTGTAGAGAATGCTCATGTCTTGTACGCTTCTACAAACAATGTGATCAAAATTAGATCAAATGGACACCACCATTGTGCTTGGAACATGCCAAAACCTCCAAAATGATGCCTGGGTTATGCAAGCATGAGTCCGTATGAGAAAATTATGGCCAAAAGTGTGTGTTTTGGACCAAAAAAAGAACATAGCACGTTTCTACTAATTTGCCACACATTGGATTGAATAAACACAATAAAATGGTCCCAAATCTCAGCAAAATCAATTCCTAAATGAGCTTTAAAAATTTGAAGGTCGCATCTCCATAATCCCATACCTGTAAAGTTCCTGCTCCAAATCATTGGTAAGCACACACCAATGCACTCCAATGTGTGTGCAATCAAAGGATAGCACTATGGCTGAATACTTTCATCTATAAGCACTCAAGAATGGCTGCAAATTATCTTTGGATAGTGGACCAAAAAAAGCACATAGCAAAAACCCGTTTCTACTAATTTGCCACACATTGGATTGAATAAACACAATAAAATGGTCCCAAATCTCAGCAAAATCAATTCCTAAATGAGCTTTAAAAATTTGAAGGTCGCATCTCCATAATCCCATACCTATAAAGTTCCTGCTCCAAATCATTGGTAAGCACACACCAATGCACTCCAATGTGTGTGCAATCAAAGGATAGCACTATGGCTGAATACTCTCATCTATAAGCACTCAAGAATGGCTGCAAATTATCTCTGGATAGTGGACAAATTACTCACAACAATGAAGCTATCTCGCTGATAATCAATCAGCTCTGATACCATTTGTGAAGAGTGCATGTGTGGATACGTCATTAGGAAAAAGATGGACATTGCATGGGCCTTTTAAGAAAGGTTACTTTTAAGTAATTAAATCTAATACTATGTATGGTTAAGTGGACAAGTGCATTTATTAGGCTATGTTTTCATAGGTTTCTCTAGCATTTTTTTTAGGCCTAAGTAGGGGATGGAGCTAAGAAGGCATCTTCTCTCTCTACCTTTTGAGAGTGATGGGAGGGATGACATTAACTCCCTAGTCAACATTCTCCCTTTTCCTTTGATAAACCTAATAAAAAACGTGCACAACTAAGAGCCAAAAAAATGACTTAAAAAAAAAGAACTCATTGGACCCATTTTTAGTTGAAATATATATATCAAAGACTTTTTAAGTTGTTTTTCCTACATCTACACACTCTAAATCGTTTTCTATTCCCTTTCTCTTCCTAAAATGTAAAATTCAAAGTTTGAACAATTTTTCCCCAAAATCTCCCCTCTCTCTCTCTCATGTATGTGTGTGTGTGTGTGTGTGTGCAACTCTCCATCTCTCTCTCTCTCTCTCTCTCTCTCTCTCTCTCTCTTAGATCTCTAAAAGCAAGACATGGCACAAGGTGGTGGACTCTTATGATGCTGGTGAGTGGTCTCATGACAAAGGCTCAAGCTTCTAAGCATAAGGCGACTCCAACACACAAAACTCTCCTCAAGATCCCATCACATCAAGAACCACCATGCTAACATGGGGCAACCCTAGTACGGCAATACAAAATCTTTCCAAGAGCCAAGGCAGCACACAAAACTCTCCTCAAGATCCCACTACATCAAGAACCACCATGCTAACATGGGGCAATCCTAGTACGGCAATACAAAAGGTTTCTAAGGACCAAGCACTCTTTCCTAAAATGGGGACATCCCTAGTAGTGATTGTTTATGTGATAGGTCACCAAGTGCACACTATGTCATGCAATGGATGCAAGAATTATGACAACACTACCCCTTGTGCACTTTTCGTGTCTGTATCTTTTAAAGGTTAATGTGAAGAAAGTTAGAATCTATTGTTTATTGTTGTGCAAAAGCACCCTACGTCTAGCTTATTTTGAGCTTTTTGGTAGCGTAAATTAGATTTGTAAACTACCACCATGCACTTGTGGCATCAAAAATAATCATCATGTTGTTGTATGTTGCTTGACCACAAAGTAAGGTCCCATTTTCCTAATATCTCTCCTTAAGCCCTTTAAGACTCCCTGGCCAAAAGTTTGTTGTGACTGCCCAATCAAAAGTCTGGTGCTACCATTGGATTGATTTCCAAAGTTCATTGCGCGGCTTGGTCAGGGCCTTTTTCTTGCATCCTCCCCAAGCCTCAAGCAAGCACGCGCAGCGCCAAACCACCTTGTGGTCATGGCTTTTTTTTGCATCCTCCCCAAGCCTTGAGCAGGCAGACATAGTGGACTTTGGAAATCAATGCAATGGTAGCACAAACTTTTGAACTGGCAGTCGCAACAAACTTTCAACTAGGTAGTCGCAGCAAACTTTGGACATCAAGGACCAGACTTTTGACGCCTTTAATTATAAATTTTGTTTCAATCTACTCTACATTCCTCCACCTAGAAACGAGTAGTTCATAAATATACCTCTACTCCCAACTTATTAAGATGATCCCAGTCTACCCAACAACTTCATTCTTACCAGACTTTCTTTTTCGCTCAATTGTAAGCAACATTAGCTCATTGCAATTAAGCTAATAAGAAGCGCACCACCAAGATATTCCACATTTACATTTGACCCTAAAATGAACAAGGGACTTATAAGCCCACAACTGGGAAAATTCTTTGAGCCACCAAGTTCTGCTCTTATGAGATTCCAAGCTTTGGGTATCTAAAGAAGATGTCGTCAAAGAAGGAGTAGAACTTATCAATGTTAGAAGTATTTTTGCAATTTTCCATGTATATTACAAGAAGCTTCTAGTAAGGAGCATCATATGATTATTAGTTGAACTCATCATTACAAACTTCCCCCCAAAACAAAAAGAAATTGAGTCTTTTGATTTCCATATGGATTCTAGACATTGTATGTATCCCAACACAAGCTTAGTATACAAATGCTGCACTTCAAATGTTACACTACCTTTAAAAATGCGAGAGAGAGAGAGAGAGAGAGAGAGAGAGAGAGAGAGAGAAGAATCAATGAAACAAACTCACTTTCATTGCAAAATAAGGGTTACATGCTACGCATTGTCGCAATTTATGAAGAGAGATACATCAATATAGAGTTGTGAGACGAGTTCAATACACACGTTGGGAGCTTAAGGCTCTGCATTTTGCTACGAATAAAAATTTACAAAGGGGATTTTTGTATTGCAATATAAAAGGAGCTTGCACAACTTGTCCTCCAAGGTGGCCAAGGTACTGAAAACCTTTGTCTTCAGCCTCCATGTCGTATTTCCATTTATGGTCCTCTATGGCCAACCAATGTAAAAGACTTTTATAGTTATAATGAGGCATGATCGGCAAAACAAAAAAAAAATATTGACAACCTACCTAAATTATATCTCAAACTACATGCATGGCAAGAACTTAGAATACTGAAAAATGAAACTACTCATTATATCAAGAAGTGAAAGTCTACCATAGCTCTTTGCACTCTAGTGGTGATAACATAGGAGTGTAAGTAAAATAAAACTTTACTTTGCACCAACTTGTTTGGGCAAAGGTTGAATAAAACCATTGATCCAACATTTGTATGAAGTCATTTAAATGTGCACAAGAGGATGTGAACTAACTTCTCCTCCGCCAAGGTAGAGGAAAAAAATAACCACAAGATAACAAAATCAAAATTAGGACAATGAAAATTCCTTACAATGTGACACCACACAAAAATCTATGTTGCTAGAAGAGGTACTCACAATTTGGTGGAAGTTTGCCTCTAAGCAAGTTGTTGCAATCACCTACTTGACATTGCAAAAGCATATTATAGCTATGCTCCTCTTGTCCTTTCAATTTTTCAAACCAAGGAGAAATCCCTTCCAATGGTGATTCAAGATTCCACCATCTCAAAACATGGTGAGAGCCAACATTTGGATGGTTGCATGTATACACTTCCACCTTTGATGAGATCTTGTGGCACGTAGACTTCACCTTGCTTGCTTCATGTCAAAAAGTGAGGTGGGAGGGGGAGAGAAAGGAGAGTAGCTTTCTTGGTGTGAGAATGGGAGGTGGAGTGGGAGAGAAGGGGGAGGAGCTTTTTTGGTGCTACAATGGAGGTAAGAGAATAAGGATGAGCTCACTAGGTGTGCCAATTGGGCAGTGGAAGAGGGAGAGAAGGAGGAGCAGATTGCATGGTGCTCACCAATGGAGATGGGAGAAGGTGAGTAGAGAGAGAAAGTTGGAGTAGAGGATGAATATGATTGTTGCGGCAATGGGGGGCTTGAGAAAGAAGATCTAAAAAGAGAAAATCATGTTTTAGCTATGGGATAGATTTGGAGGAACTTTTAAGAGTTTGAAATGATTTTGTTGGATTTCAAGTGCACTTTTCAAGTGCATGCTTTTTACTTTTAAAGGTCCAAAAATTCTTCTATGATTATAAAATAGATTTTGGGGGGGGGGGGGGGGGGGGGGGGGGGGGGGGGGGGGGGGGTTTAAGGAGGGAAAATTTTCAAATTTATAGGGTATTTTCAAATCCGGGCCAAAAATGGGGGGAAAGGAGGTCAAAGTAGTCCCCCACCTCCCCCCCCCCCGGCTCCACCTTCTCACTAGGTAAGAAGCCTTTAAGATGTGTAATACTACCTTGTCCCCCCTACTTTTTTGAGGGTATAGAGTATATACTGTCCACCACTCTCTTCCTATTGGGTGGCCTCTAATTAACCTTAATCCCAAAGGGCTCCTAGAGGGTTCATATTTTTCATAATGTGCATGCTCATCGTGTTTTGTGAGAAAGGAGAACACAGAGAGTTTTGGGTGGAGCTCACAATGAGGATTAGAATCCCTCACTTCTCCTTATTGATCTATATTACCAATGAATAGAGATAATATTAGGTCAATGTGATGGGTGTCTGGCTAGTTGGCCTAAACCCTAACAACTACTACTCTTATGCACTATTACTGCTGCTGTGTTAAAACTATAATGGGTGAAGAATGAAACAAGACAGTTTGCTTTTTGCCAACTGGACATTCTTAGCTTCTTCCCATTGCTCAAGCATGCAAACATATGTAAGGAACGAGATCATGGATGAAAAACCGATGTCTGAATGCCTACTCTCTATCCAGCCTTTGTCCTTTATAGGCACCATTGAGATGGGCACATGGCCTCAAGCCCTTGGCTTGACATTACTCCCCCCTTGGAGAAGCATTTTTGTCCTAAAAAACAAAAGTGGGAAATTTCCTCTTAGGAACACTAATGTTTTCCCAAGTGGCACCTTACTCAGGTTTGTCTTTCCTCTTAAGGCTATTGACGTACATGATGGTGCATATGTAGATCATGATAGTTGTGAATACACTCAAGCTCATGCAGTTGAGTTGGAGGTTCAATCAAATCAACCAAAATCTGTGGATCAATAATATTGTCATCCTTATGTAAGCATCTACGTAAACGACTTACATGGAATACCGGATGAGTGTGAGAGTGCATAGGTAACGAGAGTTTGTAAGCCATATCACCAACTCGCTCGAGTATCTTAAAAGACCCAAAATACCTTGGAGATAATTTAGGTGTTGGTCCATATAATTTTTGAAAAGCCAATCTAAGAATTTCCATGTGGTCTTGGAGAAAATCCCTTATATGCTGAAGCTTTTCAGTCATCAACCCCACTATAACTGGTGACCTAGGTTAAAAACCATACATAAGCATGAAAGGACTAAAAACAATTGTCACATGCTTAGCACTATTGTGAGCAAACTTTAGAGAAAAAAAATGGATTCTAAAGTGCCAAGCTCTGAAAAGTTTGGATAAGTTCTTTGAAAGTTATGCCATTTTTTTCAATGAGCTAGTTTTTTTTACCATTACAATAATCTAAAATCACCTTTTTCTAGATCTATATGAAGGCAATGTAAGATACATACATGATATATATCAATAGATAGCATTTGAGAAATAGATTTTAAATATCCAACCTTCGGCAAATTTGGATCTTATTTGTAAAAATTGTAGAGGTCCTGACTTTTTGAAAGCTATTCCACATCGACAATTTCTTACAAGGCCCAAAAATGAGCTCAAAATTTTCCTAATGGTCCATTCTTCCACCACTGTTAACGGAGACGAGCCTCTGATGCTGCTGCCTCTCTAAAAGGAGGACTAAACGCCACTTTTCACAAATTTCTATGTGAGTTTCTTGAGATGAAGAAAAAATGTACTTTGTTGTGTGCACCACCATGCTTTGCTTCCAATGAAAAAACAAGATGGCTCTCACTGTTGTAGAACATTGTCTTTCCCACCATCGAACATAGTGCGAACTGCGTTCCAATTGAATTGAGCTTCATCTGCCATGAATCCATGGAAATCCACTTTCCACATCCATGCCTCTCCATAACTTCATTTATGCACTCCTAGAAGAGAATTTGTGCTTTTATGTCCTCCTCTTTCATTTCACAAGTTGCAATAGTGAGGAGGTCTTACATGCTATAATGTAAGACATTCATATTAGTATAGATATTGATGGTCGTTTCTTAAGATATGTCAAACTTGAAAAATATGTTGCTAAATAAAAGAACCTTGGATCATATAGATGGCATGACATGGTCACTCAATCTACCACTCAGTGAGTGTGATTGAATTGCACCCAAGCGTGTCAAAGATCTCCAGTTCCACTTTGTCACATCCAATTAACCAAATCTAATCCAGAGGGGGTGCCAACCGTAGACATTTTGAACACAAAGCACCGTTCTCCTTTTTCCTTGCTAGTTTTGAAGAGCCTAGGGGGGTGTGCACCATGAGCACCCTTCCTTGGGATTTAATTGTCACCCCCTAAAGGGTGGCCTTGCTTTGGGTAGCCACCGTGTGAATCTAGTGCTCTCTCAGAAGGAAAGCAATGGGGGCAATGAACCAGGGGAAAATCTGCTCATCTTGCTCGCTACAAGCCACGAGGGCAAGTGATGTAGTGTCAAAATCTCTCTCTCTCTCTCTCTCTCTCTCTCTCTCTCTCTCTCTCTCTCTCTCTCTCTCTCTCTCTCTCTCTCAACACGACTCACCAAGCCCGTCTCCTTGCGTTTTAATGCTACTTGACGGTGACCCTTCTCCCTTGCTAAGCGACTCTGCATGCAGTCGTCCCCTTCAAGAGCTCCTAAAATAGAAACCCTTCATGCACAATACATTTTCTAAAATTAGCCTCGCTTTGATACCACTGAGAGACCGTTTTGAACACAAAGCACCTCCACCTCAAGAGGAGTCTGTGTTATAGTTACATCCATTTGTTCTTTTCCAACCGTCTCCACTTGAAATCCTCCTTCAAGCAATATCTCAACTTCTTCATCTGTAATATTTGTTCCCAGATCAATCGGCCAAATTGTCGATGGAGGAGCTCGCCTTGGATCTATGTTATGGTCCACCACTTAACAATGAATAACATGGTTGGAACAAAACCAAAACCATTGCCTAAGTAGCCCATTTGGATGTTTTCTATACCCCTCAAATGATGGTGCATAAGTCCCTTTGCTACATGCCACTATATTTTGTCCACATCTTTTTCCACCACTGAGGGTACACTACGTGTTACACGGCTACTGAGAGGAGTTCTTCTAATTGCCCACATGCTTCATTGACCTTCCATTTCAAAACACGAACCTTTGCCTTGTCTTTACAATTCTCACTCCCATCTCCAATCTCTGAATCCTCCCTGAAATTGATCTTCTTGGGCCCTCCATGGAATGTATGGTCACGTGTTTTTGCATTGTACTTTAGTCTATGCGTGGAATCATCTAAAACATCAATCACAATTGATGGCCCTCAATTTTGCTGAATGATTTCTTTGTCTCCTTGAAGAGGTGTGAGAGCTTTATACATGGGTGTTCCAAATGTAGCCTCATTTACTACTCTTATCACTTGCACTAGACTAGAGGAAACTCTCTCCTTTAGTCTCTCTCACGAAGGAACTTTCCAACATGTTTACCTTGAGAGTAAGAAACTGTCTTTGTGCTTTGTGGTATTGCATTAGACATATCTAAAGTACATGCATCATATAATGAGATTTTTTGTTTGAATCCCTTGCCTACGAGCCAACTCCCATACTTACTCTCAGCCAAGTTTGTTCTTAGAGCATTTGCTCTATCACTACTTCTCTCTACTGCTATTATGATGCTCTCCCAATGTCAATAATTTTGAGATTATTTTTGGGTCTTCTAAGGATGCCGCATCATCAATGTTGCACAAAAGACAGCAACCCGGTAAATCCCTTTAAATATTGCTCAAAACCCCTGGATATGACCTATCATTGGAAAGCTCTTGAAAAATGGATTCTAAAGAGCCAAGCTCTGAAAAGTTTGGATAAATTTGATGAAAGTTATGACATTTTTTTCAATCAGCTAGTTTTTTTTTACCATTACAGTAATCTAAAATCACCTTTTTTCTAGATCTATATGAAGGCAATGTAAGATACATACATGATATATATCAATAGATAGCATTTGAGAAATAGATTCTAAATATCCAACCTTCGGCAAAATTGGATCTTATTTATAAAATTTGTAGCGGTCCCGACTTTTTGAAAGCTATTCCACATCGACAATTTCTTACAAGGCCCAAAAATGAGCTCAAAGTTTCCCTAATGGTCCATTGTTCCACCATTGTCAACGGAAACGAGCCTCTGATGCTGCTGCCTCTCTAAAAGGAGGCCTAAACGCCACTTTTCATAAATTTCTTTGTGATTTTCTTGAGATGAAGAAACAATGTACTTTGTTGTGTGCACCACCATGCTTTGCTTCCAATGAAAAAGGCAAGATGGCTCTCAATGTTGTAGAACATTGTATTTCCCACCATCGAACATAGTGCGAACTGTGTTCCAATTGACTTGAGATTCATCCGCCATGAATCCATGGAAATCCACTTTCCACATCCATGCCTCTCCATAACTTCATTTATGCACTCCTAGAAAAGAATTTGTGCTTCCATGTCCTCCTCTTTCATTTCACAAGTTGCAATAGTGAGGAGGTCTTACATGCTATAATGTAAGACATTCATATTAGTATAGATATTGATGGTCGTTTCTTAAGATATGTCAAACTTGAAAAATATGTTGCTAAAAAAAAGAACCTTGGATCGTATACATGGCATGACATGGTCACTCCATCTGCCAATCAGTGAGTGTGATTGAATTGCACCCAAGTGTGTCAAACATCTCTAGTTCCACTTTGTCACATCCAATGAACCAAATTTAATCCAGAGGGGGTGCCAACCGTAGACATTTTGAACACAAAGCACCGTTCTCCTTTTGCCTTACTAGTTTTGAAAGAGCCTAGGGGGGTGTGCACCATGAGCACCCTTCCTTGGGATTTAATTGTCACCCCCTAAAGGGTGGCCTTGCTTTGGGTAGCCACCGTGTGAATCTAGTGCTCTCTCAGAAGGCAAGCAATGGGGGCAATGAACCAGGGGAAAATCTGCTCATCTTGCTCGCTACAAGCCACGAGGGCAAGTGATGTAGTGTCAAAATCTCTCTCTCTCTCTCTCTCTCTCTCTCTCTCTCTCTCTCTCTCTCTCTCTCTCTCTCAACACGAACTCGCCAAGCCCATCTCCTTGCGCTATAATGCTACTTGACGGTGGCCCTCCTCCCTTGCTAAGGGACTCTAAATGCAGTCATCCCCTTCAAGAGCTCCTAAAATAGAAACCCTTCATGCGCGATACATTTTCTAAAATTAGACTCGCTCTGATACCACTAAGAGACCACAAGGTGTTTGAATTCCGACTCCGCCCAGTCGTTGCCATTTATATGCACCCCCAAGCTATGTTTAGACCGTCGGCACGTGGCCTCTAGCCCTTGGCCTAACAATGGACTATATTTCTAGTAAAAAATTTACATGAATATGCTTGATAATGACTTAGGTATCCTCTCTCTCTCTCTCTCTCTCTCTCTCTCTCTCTCTCTCTCTCTCTCTCTCTCTCTCTCTCTCTCTCTCTCACACACACACACACACACACACACACACACACACACACACACACACACACACACACACATCCCACCTCCTTGTATCCAAGCCACCCCGTTAGAAATCCCCTCTGTTGCACCTCAAAACTCCCAGCTTTGTCCAAGAGCTTTACAGAGTGCCTTACCAAGCTCGTGTACTAAATTCTCCAACTAGTGTGTCACTTTCCTCAATTTGATAACTTGATAATTAGTCGGATTGGCTGCTTTTTCCAAGCAGAGGACCTTCTTGCTTCCTTAAAGACAAAAGCCCGAGGAAGCTTGGGGTTGTTTTAAGTAGAGGGATTGCTAAGCAAAGTCCCCCCCCCCCCCCTCTCCCCTTGACCATGGCATCAAAGGGAGTTGGGATGGAAGAGCTTGAGAAAAGGAAAGCCAAGCTTGCCGGCATGATCCAAAGCAATTATTAGCTACTCAACAACCACATCACCACCAATAGCCAAGAAGTGGAACCAAGCTTGCCAAGGTCAAGGAGGAGTTGGAAGAAGGGAGAAAGGAGAAGAAAGCATAAGAAAATGAGAGGGCCGTATGGAAGCAAGAGGAGTCATCCATGCAAAAATCCAATACCCAATATGCAAAAAAGGAAAGATTCAACGGACACAAAAGAGGTGATCAAGGAACAGCTCATCAAAGCCCTCATTGAGAGCATTGACAGGAAACTAGGAACCTCGAAAGAAGGTTGGGTCAAGAACGAGGCCAAGGAAGAGGCCAAAAGAGAGGAGATCCTACTCGTGAACACGATCATAGAAGAAGAGAAGATGTGACATGCATGCCACCTCAACACTCGAGTGACTAGAACTGATGAGAAGATGAATTATATCCCCAAAGAAGATGGAAAGGAACTATGTGTGAAGCTGACAGAGGATCCCTCCCTCCCCCCCCCCCCCCCCCCCCCCCCCCCCCCCCCCCTTGTCAAGGTTTGGAGATCCGACAAACACCTATTTGCCACCGAAGAATCTAGAACCACCTTCATATGCAAGTCGGTGATTCTAGGAGGGATCATGAACCAACCTATCTACCTTTATGAGGACCTCACCAAGATGAAACAAACATAGACGTTAATGTATGCGTAAGGTACACCAAGCACACAAGGAGGGGGAGGAGGGCCACCTATGGCAATGGCCACATCATCATCGAGAGAAAAACTATAGTATAAGGATTCATGGCCTATGAAACATTGTACGAGGAGATAGACATTGCAATCTAAAACTACAATTGAGCCTTATGGACAGACAGAGAGAGATTAGAGGAGGTGATATATGGGTACGGCATCATACTACTCACACACACACATGAGAGTCTAGAGCAAGGTTAGCTTCGAGTACAATATTATTATTGGGAGTCTCTACATAGCATATATGCCATAACACTTTGACAGACTCAAGTGGGCTGGCAACTCTATATCGCCGCTCACTACATGGCAACATATAGATAGTAACGTGTGACCCGGGATCCAAAGTCTTGCTTCATGTGGATATAGATTGAGCTATCAAAGGAGTACATTTTTTACATTGCTATTTGCTACTGGTGGCTCTAGATTCTCCAGGACAAAGGAGAGAGAGACAAAGATAGGCCAACTTACATGAGGGGAGGAGGAGGATGATTCACTATCACGGTACTCATGCCTCAGTGAGGGGATTATGGAGTATTCCAAACTAGGAGAAGTCTATCTCATGGGAGACTTCGACGCTAGGACATAGAGTAGACAATGTGAGATCTATGATTTTGACGACCTAGAGCTACTCACCACCATGGAGGATACCGAAGCCGAGAGGAAATCCTTGGACACCACCACCACCACCCCCACACCTTTTGGTTGCCACCTACTATGCCTAGGCGCAGAGCACTACCTCATTATTTATAACAGAATGGCGCAGTGACCAACATCCAAAGGATTGACATGCATGTCACCTTCCCTACTAGAGGGGGCCAATATAGTGGATTTCATCATTGGGCAAGAGAGAAATCTCACTTGCTCACATCTTTCACACTTCCACTAGTACCATACCTAGATCTACCTTTCTATGGCTCATCCATCACTTACGCAACACCCACATATACACTCCACCTTAACTTTACACATGAGCTAGCACTCTGTCTTACATGCATCAGTCATCAACAACTTTCCAAACACCACACTCAAGCTAGAT
The DNA here is from genome assembly GCF_014529385.1 of Adiantum capillus-veneris. Lineage (NCBI taxonomy): Eukaryota > Viridiplantae > Streptophyta > Polypodiopsida > Polypodiales > Pteridaceae > Adiantum > Adiantum capillus-veneris. The sequence continues at coordinate 147,457,908 of NC_140931.1, forward strand.
AATCAAGTTGTATCCACTTCATGGGAACTTACCTTTAAACCATGCATTAAAATTAGAGGCTATGACTACATGCATAAAAAAGTGGTTGGACACAACTCTTTGAATATGTAATCTTTGATTAATGCAAATCTCTTCTATATTTGCTCCTACTTCGTCTCTCTCTCTCTCTCTCTCTCTCTCTCTCTCTCTCTCTCTCTCTCTCTCTCTCTCTGAGGGTCATCCTCCCTATCTACCATCTAGTTTTTTTGAACATGGTATCCACCATAGCCTCGTAGCCCTGGCTCAACAATGCTTATTCCACTTGTCTGATACTTGGAGAAAATCTTTAGATGACCAAGTATTCATTAAAGATATAGTTTATTTTCAACCACAAAGACACGTCATGTATCCAAGACGAGGGTAATAAGTTTAGGATTTTTGCCACAATTATTGCTATTTATGTTTCAAACTCTGTGACTACTTTCACTCTTGTCGGCAGACACAAACTTCATCAACCATGTCAAGGTCATGCATTCATGATGAACTACATGAAGAAGCTCATGGAGTCTACATGTAAATATAAAGCTAAAACTCACATCAATAACGTTACAAATATTTTTGCCAGAGTTATTGCTATTTATGTTTCAAACTTTGTGACTACTTTCACTCTTGTTGGCAGACACAAACTTCATCACCTATGTCAAGGTCATGCATTCATAATGAACTACATGAAGAAAGTTGAAGGAGTCTACACGTAAATATAAAGCTAAAACTCACATCAACAAAGTTACAAATACTTTTTGTAAATGCATATAGTAATACATGATTCTTATATTTGTAAAAGGGATGTAAGGATCGAGTGAAGCTCAAACTGCAGATTCAGACACAACAATTTGATTGTACTGCAGAATCAGACGCAACAGTAAAGTGATGGAGATGCACGTACAGAAGATGAACATAAGTTAGAGATAGAGAGAATAGATTTGACACATTTTTCTAAGCATACAACTCCTCAAGTCTAGTCCACATAGCATAGGCAGGATTCAACTTCTCTATGTTGAATAGCAAAGAGTCGAAAACTGAAAGCTCTATCGTAGATCGTGCAAGCTCTTCCAGATCATCCCAATCCGATTGCTCTAAGTTTGTTGGTCGTACCCCCTTTGTCTTTATAGACTTCACCTATTTCTTCTACACCAAGACATTGTAGCATTGTTTGTGCCGTATACAAAATTGTTGCATCCTCCTCAAGCTTCTTGATGTGCAAAAGATTGATGTTGTCATTGTTGCATGCCATGACTTCAGCCCAAAAAGAAAATTGAAGCCTTTGTTGGCCCAAATCTTAAACTCGATCTGCAACACTAATAGCCACTAACAAAGAAGCACAAGATCAGCTGCTCAGACTGTTTTGAGCTAGTCTCAAAATTTTTCCAGAATTCAGATTATTCAGCAGTCTGATTCAGTTGCAACAATCGGATTCACCTTCAGCAATTCGGATTTTGATCTTCTGCACTTCTGGAATAAGACATCTGAGAAATTCCAAATATTTAAAATCAGGTCTAGCCAGCACCGAAAAAAAAGGTTCTGGCACACTTTGGGAAACCCTTGCTAGAACCCTTACTGCTTGCCTAACTCGAAACTAAGTTACTAAGCTTAGAGATGTGAGAGCTCGAAGCTCATATAAGCACCTCAGGCTTGTGTACACTCTCCACAAGTCTGTTGCTCCACTTGCAAGACCAAGATGACCTTGCTCTGAATCTCACAGACTGCTGCAGTGACAAAGACTGCTTGCACACTTTGATGTTGAACGAGAGTTCTGATGCTAAACCAGAACTCTGCTACCGAAACAGAGCTCTAATGCTGATCCAAGCTCACCACACCAGCTTGTGAAACCACAGCTCTGATACAAGTTTGTAAGGATCGAGTGAAGCTCGAATTGCAGAGTCAGACTCAACAATTTGTTCAATCTGTAGATTGAAACTCAACAGTCTGCAAAATTTAGACATAGCAATGTGATTGTGCTGCAGAATCAGACGCAGCAACAAAGTGATGACATGAGATGAGCAAAAGTAAGAGATGGAGAGATTTCTTCGACACAGTGTTTGTGGGTACAAAAGAGTTATACCTCTTTAGGTTTTTCTTGATAGATATAGTGTAGGATTATACAGCCACCCGGTAAGGGTGCGGACGGACATGTGGCCCTTTATCCCAACAAATGATAGACACAAGCTCCAAGAGAACAGAGACCCCCTTTACAACACATCACATGCCTAAGCAAAAACCTTCTTTAATGTGTCATCTCTAAAGCTTAGCTAAGCTTTCAAAAATAAGAAGGATAAGCTCAAACAGAGGAATATCACATCTAGGGGGGGTAAAATCCGACAACAAAACGCAATCACAAACCTTGAAGAACCTGCAATGCACCTAAAAACCTTGTGGAAGCCACGAAATCAAAAGTGAATAGCCTTTGATAGGATGGATTGTTAAATAACCAAATTGTATCCACTTCATGGTAACTTACCCTTAACCATGCATTAAAATTAGTTGCTACGATTACATGCACAAACAAGTGGTTGGACACACAGCTCTTTAAATATGTTTTCAATTAACATGGCCAAACAACATATCATACAAGCTTACGAAGTGAGCATTTGATCAACGCAATAGGCACCCTAGCCCCCTTGATTGCACATCCTTCAACTGAGCTTCGGTTTAGAGGAGTGGACTATGCACACCATTGTACCTCTCCACAAATGAAGTGACACCCTATGTGTTTTGTTCAACAGGTGAGAGAGCTCCCTCCAAACAGACTCACATGCAAAGCTTTTGAGATATCAAGGCACCTCTCAGGATGGAGAGACCCAAGCACGGTCTTCATAGGTCTCAAAGTAGTTCAGATTCCACGGACCCGACATCACTGATGTACTAACCTTTCAATATGATCGTGGCTCCCCCCACATATGCCTTTCATATACTAAAAGAAATAAGAGTACTCAGATAGGATTTTCTGCAACTCTACATCTAAGAGAGGCACTTTGAGTACAAATGCAACACTTACACACGGATCCGAAGCAGACACTCTCATATTCAACCCAAACTATGCCAAATACTAGGGCCCAAAGAGACCACTGCCAGCTCAATCGCTTTCTTCTTGAGATACAACAAAAGGAATCCCTTCTGGAGACACTCAGCCACTTGAGACAGCAAATAGCCTGTTTCAAAGGACTATCATTGCTATACCACCTCAAGACCTTTAAAGGAGTCACTGAGGAGATCCGTGGTGGCAACCATCCACATGCTCATGGATGTAGATCACCATGACTACACCAACAAGAGATCCAAGTGTGCCAGTACAAAGCACTGGAGGAGAAACGAGTTTAGTGCTTCACTGATCCCTAGGCTATATATACTGTGAGGGTTCTTCACACCATGACCTTACACCTAGGTCTTGGTCCTAGATGGAGCTAAACCATAATTGCATCTCTCATGATTGTACTCCCCTCAATATATAGGACAACATAATTTTGCACCTTTTTTCCTTCATGGATACACAAACGACACCCACCATATGTACTTTCTGATTGTCTCCAAAACCGATTTTGGCCTCTAGCACACGTTAAAATTCCCTCTCTCTCTCTCTCTCTCTCTCTCTCTCTCTCTCTCTCTCTCTGGCGTGTGGTGTGTGTTAATAAAAAGAGGAAAATGGTATAACGTTTCTATCACCCAAGTGTGGTAGATTGTTTATGCCATTTCCCTCTTGAATAACAGGTCTTGAGTTCAACTCCTCGTCGGCTAGATCTCTAAGGTCTCTTGGGATAGTTTCCTACGACGCTAAAACTCTCTTCTTCTTCTTCTTCTTCTTCTTCTTCTTCTTCTCCTCTCTCTCTCTGTGTGTGTGTGTGTGTGTGTGTGTGCGCGCGCGCGCGCAAGTAAAACATTACTGATATCAAAACCCTTACACAAGGTAGAAAGGAAACCAAAGCTCTCTTATGTGGAGCCCACACAAACTTGGAAGAGGTCAGTCCACTAACTCCAAGGGGCTACAAAAGAGCTTCCAAAGTGGATCACTAAGGCCTCCATGTAATCACACATTATCCTACCATTAGCGTGCGTGCATCGAAAGCTTTGCTAACATTTTGTGTCTTACACTAGAAACTACAAGATGCTCGGCAAGCAGGCATAATACATTAGTCGGCGACCAACACACAATAGAGAGAGATTCCTGGTTTACTAAGAACTATGACTAGACGTTCGAATAGCAGGTTTGAGCATGAGTACATCGAAATTTTAAACCCTCTTAAGAGATGAAGACATGGCATTCAACTCCATGACTAGACGTAAGCACAAACGCACTGATAAACAATCTAGATTGACAATACATTTAAGAGTGAAAGTTGTCGACTAAGCTGACAGTTGCATTTCTGCAAAATGCTAAGTTTTGTACCATATAATATGAAGTGCCAGCATTAGAACTTACAGTAAAGCAGACTTACCAGCCTATGGTGGGTTGAAGTAAGGGTGACTAAATGTGTTACTTACTATTCATGGAAAATTTTGTGAAACTAAGGCGTCATTTCTGATACCAATGTGGTGTCATGAGGCACAAGCCTCCTGGAAGAGCTCTCACACATAGGAGAGTTGACCTCAGAACTGTCCACCCAACCATAGGAAACCCATATATGGTCTTGAACTGTTCAGTCTTGGTCAAACACTGACCGAGCATATGACCAAACCAGCTCAATAGGATTATATTGAAAGACATCAATTCAAGAATATACACCTTCATAAGCTCAGAATAGTCTGAACTTACAATTATAAGAGGGGGTAAAATACTCACAGAACTACAAAAACAAGGGACACAAGAAAACAAGGGGGGGAAAAAAACTAAATCACTTCATTTGCTACTAAACAAAACTAGATAAAACAATCCATTATTCACTTAAAAATGTTTTTAGAGAAGTCATAAGCAAAATAAGTTGAAGCACTTTACTTGACTAAAACTTGAAACAAGTACTCAACTTTGAACTAACAAGAATAAGACATCTCAAAGACTTAATCCTAGAAATCAGACTCCACACAACAACTTCTAAAGGAACAAATTCAAGAATGCTATTGCAGACTCCACACAACAACTTCTAAAGGAACAAATTCAAGAATCCTCAATAGCATGAGAAAGTTCCCATTGTACAATAAAACCAATGCACTTTCTTATTATAGAAGTCATCTTTCTTCTACTGCATTCTAAAAATATGATACAAGAAGAATGGAAGATTCTACAATGGGGCTCTTTAATGGTTATTTTCCCACTTACTCTACAAAAATGAAAACCCCAATTCTATGTACAGCTTAAACCCTTGAAATGCAAACCAATCCTACTCAGCAAAATCTTTTAGTATCCTCCTTGGAATGAAAGACGGTCTCGAATGTTCTCGAAAAGGTTCCCAGCTGATGTACTCTGTCCGAAAAACCTTAGCCTTCCTAAAAGCTCGCCATTATCTTTTTGGGCCTCAACCTCTGAAGCTTCATTCAGAAGACCAATGCGTCTGTATGCCTGTGAACAAACTCTAGTTTAGAGTGATAAGATGTTCACGTGCGAGCACCAAAAAGACATGCCCGTACCCACATGCACACACATGCACACGCACACGCACAGGTGCACATGCAGCTCAATTTGAGACACGTGCACCTCTGTGCGGCTCACACACACAGGTGCACGTGTAAACTTACATCAGCCTTTTCTTGCAGATTTGTAAGCTTCAGAATATACTTCATTGCTTCATTATTGTTGCCTCCCTCAATGCAAGCATCCACAAAGGGCTTAAAACCTGATGAAAAACCATCAAGACCCTTCAGTCTTAGCCCATACAAGATCCTTACACATACCCATCTTCAGAAAATCTCAGTTCCATACCAACTGGTGGCTTTTTTTCAGAGGCAAACTTCTCAAGTGCTGGCCAGTTATAAGTGGCAGATAAGGCCTTTATCTTGAGCAGGTAAAACCTCTCTATGGGTACCTACCACACAACTGCAAGTTAATTGATCCGTGAAGAGAATCAAAACGGCTATATTTGAAGGTAATTTACTAAAGCCTTCATTAGTTAACAAAGTTAATCAATTCCTTATGGGCTCATTTTTGTTCCACTTTGCCCCTAATGCATTACGATTAGATGATGAACATAGGTACATTCATAATCAAATCATTAACTGTAGAGCCTTGATTAATCACATACGGACCATGGAGGCTTACACACTTCACATTACGTTTGAATGGCAGGTGGACCTATTGTTTAAAACAAATCTAAATCACCTTAAAAATACTTCTCAGCTTCTCAGCATCTGCGTATAAGCCCATCGACAGGCACGTGCAGATTGTGTCACTCACACTAGAATCTACAAAGATGGCTTTACCCGTAGTTGTCTCAAGTCCATGCTGGAACCTGCAGAAAAGCATAATTAGATATATCTAAACAAGCCGTCTACGCATGGAGAAGAACTACCAGCTGACACCTGAACGACAACGTACTTGAGCAGTTTCACATGCTCCCCCACAGAATTTGCTTCGAGTTGATGATCCTTGGTGTCAGCATAACGCTTTTGGGCTTTCTCCAGTAAGCTCACACGCGGACCCAAAGGTACATGCTGTAAAACTCCAAGCTCCCGAGATTGCTTCTTTGCCCTCCGCACTAGCTCCCAAGATTCCCTCAGCATTGTCTCTGCTGCTGCCTGAAAGAGTGATGTACCTTGTATATAAGAATATAAACTCAAAGGGTTTTCTCATCAAGTGGAGATTCAAAAAATGCATCCCTATTTGCTCATAAGCTGTAAGACTGGATGCAGATCCCCAAGGCCACGAACACGAGCACGCACAGTTACTGTTTCTGAATGCACAATCACATGCACACGCAGCCCCAGGGGGGGGGGGGGGGGAATGGGATGGAACCTGGAGCTGTCCGGTGGAAATGTAAAACTGCCTTAATAATTCCAAATCGGTTTGCCTGTTCAAGCCATTCAAACCAATTTATGAGTCTTGTAGAGGCCTGCCTAAATCTTTCAATTTACATGAAAATTGTTGGCAATGCATCCTAAGATCCCTATCCAGTGTACCTTGTGAAGGAAACAAAAAGATCTCGAGCGAGCGGATTTGCAAGAATAATACGATGAAACTCATTCAAATCTTTCTGGACCATGGTAATGTTTGCAGGCATCCATTGCATTTGTCCATTCGCATTTGGAATTCGGAGTTTGCAAAAGAATGCATTAAGGGTGGGTGAGTTTGCATTTCTGACTGAACTTAAAACTTGTAAGTTGAAAGTTCAAGCAAGGAACTTCACATTGAAATATACGCAAAAATGTCAATACACCTAACTAGTGCATCAAAACAATAGAAAAGCTAAGTTTGTAGAAGCAGGCAAACTCTACATTTTCTGCAAATATTTGCATGCCTTGCAAGCGAGTTAGCAGGTCCATGGTAAAGAAGTAAGAGACATCAGGACCCTTCTGAGCGGTAATGTCACCATACCGTAGCAATCTGGAAGATGACGCTGTACACGAGATCAGTATCTCCACTTTGAACAGCTTTTGTTAAAGCCCGTTCCTCTTCCTTCATCTTGATCAAAAGAGGAATCTGCGGAATTTTTATTACACTACTTAGCAATATACAAGCTATTTGAATGCTGCTTGCACGCTAGAAAATGGTTGATGCGCCTAGATCAAAACCGATCTTGAAACAGTTTTTAAAGTTTTGACTGTGGCACCTGTTTTGAGGACTGAGGCTCATAATCCAAGATCATAGCAGCAAGTTTGTGCCTGCCCAACTCGTGTGCCTTTGCAGATACTGAAGCATAGGAGATAACCGAGCATGCCTTCAGCTAATTACCAGAAAAATCTGCTAAGATTAAAGTATCCCAAAACACTAACAGAAAGTACATAAACAACAATCACCTTGGCAACCAGCGAATCCAGCAAAGAAGCATCAGGTACAGTCAGGGATGACTCAATCTTCTTGGAGGCCCAATCCGTAAGCACCACTTCCTGAATAATGTCGGCAACATCAAGTCTAGCCATCCATCACTAAACTATATACAATGATTTTGATGCATCACAGGAATTACAAACCGGGCTTAGATCGAGATAATGACACATCCGGTAAGCAAGCAAGTGCCGATCAGCACGAAGCAATCTGACGATTAATTTTGGTACAGTAAGTTTCTGCCAAATTTGTTACATTGTATTTACTGAGGCAACCAAACTGAAATGCTGAATTCAAGTAAACCCTGCATGCATCGCAAAGGTGATGAAAGCTCACCTCTAGCTGTTTTACGCTCAGGGGGATGCCAATCTCAAAGTTTCGAACTGCATTAAGAACTCGGAGTGTTCTACACATTTTACTGAATCGATCTCGAGGAAAACCTCTATAACAGATTACAGAAGTTAGGAAGCTCGAAGACTCTTCAGAATTCTAGTCTAAGAAAATCCAAGAGAATAATGACAAGAAAAGAGACACTAGAAAACACAAATCCCCAACTAGAACAAAAACAAACAGCAAACACAGTTGGACGAGAAAAATTTTGGAAATATGAACGAAGTTACATGCTCATCTACATACTGAAAATACTTCAAAATTAATTATTATACTTGAAATAGAGCAATTGCTGAAAGGCTACTATCAAGACACTGGAAACCTTTTGTCGCAACAACTGGGGAAGAATACTAGAGAAGCGCTCAACAATACCGCTAGCAGTGTTTAGTGTGTCCCAACAGCAGCAAAACTTAAAGCCTGAAATGTGATGATAATGTCGGACAGAAAAGTGACTTGAGTGTGATAATATGTAGAACAGAAACGTGATTTGTATGGATCAAATAAAGTCTAATAACATTTACTCTCTGAGAACTCCCAATTACAGCAGCTAGCTCTCACGAGTCATCCTTCCAATTCACTTAAAGCCCGGCCCTCTGGTGTGGTAAGCTAGTAACCAGTGTACTATCTAACTTGCAAAACCTACATTCTTCTCCATGCTCCTTTTAAAAAGCACAATAGAAAACTCAATCCTAAATGGTGAAGTTGATCGAAAGTCTAAACATTGATGCAGCAGGTCAAATCAAGAAAACTTCCGTCACTTATCCCACAACCACAAACTCTGGAAACAAACAATGATGCCCTACAAACCTGCAAAAAGCAAGTCCATATGCTGCAGCACGCAGAAGAGTGCGTTGCTGACCAACGTCAAACTCATGACCAGCTGCACCAATACAAGAATCAACTGCTTCTGTGAGTGTTGGACGAATCAACCTCAAATTCTCATCTGCCTGCAAATAACCGTGATGGTCACAATTAGAGTCATGAAGTCATAAAATTCACCATACAACACTTTTCAGTAGTATGCATGAGTGAAGAATTGACAACTTGAAAACTGTTTGTCACAAGACGGGCACCACATGCCAAGAGAAAAGAATAGATTGAACAGACTTTTAGCACTTCAATAACAACTGAACTAAGAGAGAGAGAGAGAGAGAGAGAGAGAGAGAGAGAGAGAGAGAGCACGCGACACAGAGTGGCGCAATTCCACCCCAGAGAGTATTGGCCCCAAACCTTGGCACCCCTTTCGGTATTTCTTTATATTTCAACAACTGAGTACAAGCCGGTACTCCATCCTCTACACCTTCGTCCAGACACATGCCATAGAATGAGCCCATGGCCTCATATTTAAAGGCCCTAGGCCCAAAGGCAGTTTACATGACAAGCGCTCAAAAGCATATGGTACAAAAACATCTGGCCCAAAAAGCAGTCAGCATGATTTACGAAAATCTGTACAACTGCCACGTCAACACAACTACCGCAATCTGCGGAAATCCGTACAGTCTGCCACGTCAGCAATGCAAAATCCGAAAATCCGTACAATTCTACCACGTCAGCACAGCCAACGCAAAATCTGGAAATTCATACAATTCTGCCACATCATCAGCTCCACGTATGTGTGTGTAGAACTTGCTTTATTTTATTCTCTTGTGTCACTTGGGCCCCATCGGAAGGGGTCCCATAAGTTGGTAGAAACTTCTTCTTCGTCTGCTTATTCTTAGGGTTTAGGCCCCTCAACCGGGATTTGCATAGTGGCTCTGTTCTTCAGTGGCTTGACACGTCAGCAGTTTGTGACATTGTTATTCAAGCCATCCGACAGGTTTGCTGACTTTACAACTCTACAACAAGAACAACAGATCTTGGTGATGTTTTGAGCAGAAACATTTGATCATGACTCAAAAAACAAATACACAACCCTTACGGCACAATGAATATCCGGTAGGATTCATCATAGAGGTGCATATTGGTCCCTCTAAGAATATACCATCACAAACTCTATGAAGCTTATTGCCAGGTTGTTTCAAACTTCAAGTTGGCACTCATGACCCATATAATCCTACCTCAACGTCTCCACTTCATAATGCTACCCAATATGCTTGCATTTTGGACCTATGAGAGAGAGAGAGAGAGAGAGAGAGAGAGAGAGAGAGAGAGAGAGAGAGAGAGAGAGAGAGAAATGAAATGAAATGAAATGTTATATTAACGTCTTCAAAAGGCCATAATGACCTATGAGACCCGAAAGTTACAAAGTGGTGGATCTGATACAAAGTCAGAGTAACAAAATAATCTAACAACATTACCAAACAAAGATATCTACTATGGGGGCCTAAGCTGGTCGATGTGAGCCAAGCATAAAACTAAGCGGGAAAATTTGGGTGGCTTGTTGGGATGGCTGAATCACGAGAGAGAGAGAGAGAGAGAGAGAGAGAGAGAGAGAGAGAGAGAGATCAAATGAAATGTTATATTAGACGTCTTCAAAAGGCCAAAATGACCTATGAGACCAAATTGATACAATCTTGGTGGATCTAATACAATGTCTGGGTACAAAAATAAAATGAAGTAAAGTGAAAAACTAAAATCTTAACTGTTAGATGTTGTCACAAAAATACAGAAGCATAAACTGACTTTTAATTGTACTCCAAATACTCAAGAGAATTAGAGAGAGAGAGAGAGAGAGAGAGACTTCATTGGGGACCAGAAGATGGGGCTGGTCCCCCCCCCCATAAAGAGATTATCTTTATTACTAAGGGAGAATCTTTACAAGCACAGGAACGTAGCAATAGTCCTCTATTCTTTCTTTTCTGCTTCTGACTGAAAGAATGCGAAAGCTATTCTCTGAAGGATTTTCCCTCTGCTATGAGATTTTGAGAAGCTCTCGGAAACGAGAATCTATCTTCCACAAAACTCAACGGAAGCTCTCAAAAAAGAGAGTCTACCTTCCGCTAACTATGTCCCTTTATGCATAATCATTCTTGCAACAAAAACAAGGGAGAAACATGCAAAAATGCACGCACACATGCTTGCTGTAATTTTCTTCACATAACTTGAAAATAGTACCTGAGCACCTTCCAAAACCGAAATAGAGACCTTTTTCGCGATGGAATCGCACCAAACTTTGTGTACGTGTAGTGTAGGTAGAGAAGAACTAGATTCTATGTGTACTTTGCTAAAATTCATCCTAAAAGAGATGATTAAGAGCTGAAAACAGAAAATTTACAGACACCACACTCTACGAAGAGAGTGCCTGCTACAACTTCTCGCGATGAAACTTCACGAAAAGCTAGCTATGGCTATGAGAACCCTTATTCTAGACAATGGGAGCACGAGGCTGCCACATATGTCGCAAGGGGCTGCTCTCAAGCTTCCATGGAGGGCTCCAATGCGTAGAGCATACTCACAATAGGGGGGTTAGGAGCATTGCCAACATTGAGAAATGGGGGAGGGGGTGCTCTTATCAAGCCAACAAGAAGAGGGGGCGCTAGGAAGAGAGAGAGGATGAGAGTGAGAGTGAGAGAGCTAGTTTTGCATTGGTAAGTGTGCCACTTGGTACACTTACTTAATAACTTAAAAACCCTTCAACTTTCACTTTTAAAAGTTCACAAACTATCAATGAAATGTGCAAATTGAACCACAATTGCATACATAGATGCAACCAATGAAAATGTTAGCTGCTCCCCAACGCAATGCCGTACCGACACTGCTCTCGCACTACCTGTTCGCACTTGTCAGGCCATTTGGTCCAACACAAATCATTTAAAATAATTTAATTGGCTTATCCTAAGGCTGTAAAAATAATTCAGGCCTTAGGGTTACTTTTGTTCTAAGGACCCCATCTCATTCCTGTGCTCTAGCCCAAACTTGGGCGCACCTGAGGCCCCAGAATTGCTAGATCTATTTTGATGTGCACACAACTAATTAGATAATTCTTTTCTCGTAAATAAATTAATTATTTATAAAGTCTAACATGGTTACATCCCTCTTGGTTCTAAACAATTGACCTCAATTGTAGAGCGTCGACATAATTGTGCAAGATGTCTGGGTGGTCCTTGAGATCGAACTCAATCGTCCACTTTGCATCTAAAAGGGGTGTAATTCTTGAACTTGACTAAATACTTTCGATGTAGGCGCTGAGACTTTAGTTGTCTCTCAGAGTGGTGTATTATCTCTTTAGGTTGAAGGATTTTCTCAGTCTCTTCGCATTGTGCCTAAAATGACAAGTACTTATTCACATGGAGGAATTAACCTGGAAGATTTGCTACCTGGGAATCTATTCGAGCTTTGAAGACTCGGTTTTTCCCATTCATCGGGAGGAAGCAAGTTTTGTACACCTCCTAGGAGGCCTCAAGTCAATCAAGATGGATGTCTCGTATCCGATCGAACATCACTACGAACACAGCCAGAGGGGCTGGTAGCTTATAAAAGGAGGTCATACCACCACAAGCAAGACTCCATGACACTTGGATAACACAAGGTCACATCAAGAGGGTGAGGGCAAGTTATATCAAACGCTCTGAAACAGGTTTTAGGGTTAGGGTTCCTATGTCTAGACCGGATATGCAACTGATCACTAGGTATTTCCGGTCAATTACACCCTCTCGCCCCCTAGAAAGATGGTCCATGCCAATCTTTGAGCCATAGCAAGAATCTACTGTTTTTTCCATCTCACAACTCCTTGCAAAATTTCTCTCTAAAACAGAGCTGATTTTCCCTCTCTAGAATTGAAAACTGCTTTTGTTTTCTCTTTCTTGTTTTTCGTCCTTGAAAAACACTTGCATCTGCTTTTCCTCGACAAGCACTTTCTTTTTGCTTTTCTATCAGAAGCACCAACTTTTTGCTTTTCGTCAAAAATCACTTGATTTTTGCTTTTTCCCAAAAAAGCATGTGCTTCTTGCTTTCCCTTGAAAAGCACTTACTGTTGTGCTTTTGTTTTTAGAGTTTGTTTTTCTGCTAAAACATGTATGTGTGTTTAAGGAGGCCTAATAGAGCAATGTGAAAGGGAGTATCACCCACCCAGCTGGTCTACAAGGTCCTTAATTGTCCCTTCCAACGCAACGATGCTCCAATGCATCAGCAATATGAATGTTCAATTCAGCCTGTGCATTGGCATGATCATAAACTTACCATGAACCTGTAAAGTCAAGCACTAAGCATTCCCAGATACAATAAATCCTCTACCCACACAATGACATGAAGCCAGGAGTCTGCAGTAGACATACATAACTCTCCCCGAGCAATTCTTGAACTACCAAATCTATTGACCAAAAAGTCTCAAAGCAGGCACACAACAACTCACGGCCGCATTATGGCTATTGAACATGTGGTCTTCCTAATCATTGTGATGTTAACACCCTCCAGCAATCGAGCTCTATGGTTGCCACCTCAGTCTTGCATTAAAATGCACGAACTAAAGTCCATTGAGCTCCTCCAGATTCTATGAGATGATCGTCATGAAGTCAATACCAACAGATAGAGGTGGTTGCAGAAGCTAGATGCACAATCTTTGAGGTGGCCTTGGATGGAGAGTAATTCTTGTCCACTAGATTTTTATCAGTGCGAGAGAGAGAGAGAGAGAGAGAGAGAGAGAGGTTGCTTTTGGGCCTAGAGGAGGTTGCTGCCCTTCTTGTACAAAGTTGTGCGCAAAAGTCTCTGTTGTGTAAAGAGCACCAGGTTTGTATCGCTCTACATAAGCACTAAGAATTAATAAAGTAGTACACAAAAAGGCGATGATTTGGGCCGGAGCGTCCCTAAAAGTGGCACCCTTGCCACTGTTGTCTTGACATAAAAAGTTCTATTTTTCTGATTCTCTCTTTTCAAGTTGCTTGCTTGTATATTAGTGAGATTTTCTCTTTTCGCCTTTGAGCTTAAGATAGAAAGGAGTTCTAGTGCTCTATAAGGCGCAATCAAGTGAGAATCTCGCAAAGATTTTTTTAACTCCCAACCCTTACCAAAATGATGTGAGAGAAAATAACTCAGGTTTGGGATGTCTTCTCCACAAGATAAGTATACTTTTGCAGACAGGCAAAATGCCTCCAAAGTAAAAGCTTTAGGAATAGAACTTTGAAAACAACCATTCTATGTCACTATTAATGACATGAAATGGGTATGAAGCGCGTAACAAACTGCCATTCTTAGCACGTCCTTCCCTTAAAACGTACATTCTTTGTCATTATCAAGAAGTGTAAACGCAGCAAGCAGAGACAGAACTGAAGGAAGATAACCTACATTTGCATACAAAAACATGAGCCAATATTTGTCTATTTGGCAAGCCACACACCTTCCAGAAACCGCAACCAGTGTCCTTCTAACTCAACACCAATCATCACTTCAAATAAACACGAGAGAAATGCTCGATCTACTGCTAAAAACATCTCTAGACTACTGCTTACACAATAGGTCAAAGTCACACAAGCTAGCTTTTCTTCAAGAAAGACATCGTCGAGCCTGAGAGCAACGTGTACAAAAGATTATGGATCCTGGAAAGTACAAATTTAAAAGGCTCCAGCCATGAATAATATCACAACATTCACAACTCTACAATCACAAATGCAACCTGCTACAAGAACCTAACAGAATCTCCAGCAAAAAGGTTAAAAACGTATCTCTCAAAACATAATAAGCCCAATTTTCATTCTTGGTATGATGACGTTCCACTGGTTAAACTTGTCAGGCAACCTAAACAACTACAAATTTACTACTACCTAAGTGAAGTGAAGTCGTTTCTACCGATCTAAGAGAGATAAAAAACTAGGTCAGCATTGGAGCAGACTCAAAAGAGGAAATAACTCACTATCCACAAAAACAACTTATAATTTACACAAACCATCCTCTTGACGTTTTCAAACAAAACCAGCCATATTCACACTTTGTCTTAATCCATCACAAGGCCTGAGAAAAGATATCCAAGTAAAAAAAGACTCAAAGGATGCTTGGCTTAACGTTAGTCAACAAATATGAAATAAGTGCACAGAACAGAAAAAAATTAAGCTCTTACTTTTGCACTGCGCCTATCAAAATGATCAAGTGCATCGTACAACATTGCTGCCGGTGACGTGCTTCCAATTTTGAACACAGAAACTGTGGACTCTGGCACAAGTTGAAGAAACTCTGTATATGAGTTTGATACAATACGGACCCCATCGCATTCAGGAACAAGACAAAGGGATTCATCATAATCGTATTGTATAGAACGATTCTTTGGGCCCACCATTAGCAATCGATCCTCCCAATAGAGTAAGACACTATCACTGCCGCACCATGTAAGTTGGTCTGGAGGAAGTGCACTCTGCATGAACCAAATAGAAAAACAAATTCAATAAGTTTTAAGCAATTTATAAGAAGTAAGAAGCAGTTTATGGGTTAAGCAAATCTTTTAAGGATGCCCCAACATAAATAAGCCCAAGTTTACAAACTTACAAATCAACACTACCAGATGGTATATACATGCTGAACCCACATGCATCATGGCACCGACAAATTGAGCCCTCCTTCTCAAGGTTTGAAAAACAAGAAAATTATGTCTTCACTCTTTAATAATTAACCAATATTGTGGGATGACCTTCATGACACAAAAGATACCCATGGTTGAAACTTTGATGATGTTAAAATACATTGGTCAAAAACTCCATGGTAAAAGTCAAAATACTTTATTACAAGTAGCATGCACATTTGATAGTTGCCAACTTTGAAATCTATTTCTTTTAATCTCAATAATGTGTAAACTCCCCCACCAAACAATTCGACCCCATGAGCATCCAAATCCCGCACACAAGGGAAAAACAGCATACCAAGCAGCAACAGGCAAGCGCATGCGCCCACACCAAAAGATTTTAAGGATGGTGGGACGACAATAAAAATTTTCAAACTTTCTGAACTGAAGGATAGGAAGAAAGCCTTGCAATTCCTCCAACAATTTGACAACATCTATGCTTTGGGGAACTACACAGAAGAATGCAAGATTTCTGGAGTTGCGGGATTTCTCAAAAAGATAATGCTATGCAGTGGTGGAGCTCAATCGCTCAATCGCTCAATTGCTCCAAGGACTTGGCAAGCCTTCAAGACTTCTTTTGCACGAATTTATATGACCTCCCTGTTCGAAGCCCAAATTTTGTCAGAATGGAGAAACTTGAAAATGCTTTCCACAGAAACAATGGAAGACTGCAACCAAAGGTTCCTCGATGTCTACCTTCCGGTGTCTTTCTTCAAGCTGATTCCCTTGGAGGACCAATACGAGCGATATACAATTGGACTGCCATCACCATTATAGGAATACTTTCTTTCTAAACAAGTATCAACAATGCAAGAACTTATGGACCATGCTACGGTCAGATACAAGCTTATGAAAGTTAAGTTAAAGTTTTCCACATAAGGGCCCCCGCCAACAGATCAGCCTCAGCGTTCTTCATGGGTTTGTTCCCCGAGCCAGTTCCTTTACTCTTCTCTTGAGTATTGATGTTATGTTGTGTATTGGATATCGAGTGCACAGTTCAGTTGTGGGTATGTTCTCTTCAGCACAAGTGGAAAGAACAGTTTTGATGAAGATTTTAAAGAAGCAAGTTACAACAATGGGAGTATACGTGTTCTTCCAAGTCTATATGCAGTTTGGCATATTGTATTGGACTATACCTACAGGTTTGATCTTGGCAGATGCAGAGGACTCTTGGACATCTCGTTTGATCTGAGGGTAATTGCTTGAGTAGCTAGGTTCTTTTTGAACCCCGACGGCTTCTTTGGTAAACATGATCCTCAAGTGACAATCTTTTGTCACATGCACGTGGCTCTCTGTGCCACAAGGATAAGCTTCATCAACATCCAGAGCCAGTTTTCCCCTTCTTCCTAGATAGGAGTGTCTAGAATCCTACGAGAATTAGTACCGGTAATTCTGTGAGCCTGTTCACAGGACCTGCATGTTCGGACGAGTACATTAAATGAGGATCATTTTTACGATTTATTTGTTGGGTCCAGTGGACGGTTTGCCCTACCTAAGCCTTGGGAGGTCTATGACTTGTAAATTTCACATATAAAGGGAGCAAGAAGCTAGCGTTTGAAGTCAAAAGAGCCTAGTGCTAACCATCAGAAAAGAGCAGTTCCCAGTGTTTTTGCAGAACCTTGCATTTTCTAGGAGATTGCAGATTGCCTAGAGATTTGCCATCCTCAGCCTTGTGATCTCCATGTTTCAGCCCTAGTGCTACTTCCACAACAGCAAATCGGCCAGCGTTTTCATTTTCAGCCCATTCCGTCGCCGGAATGTGTCAAGACTGCAAGCGCTAGCCTATCCCAGATGCGGTCCAATCCTTCGGCAGCCCATTGAGCCTCCCCTCAGCCATTCCCTCGCTATCATCAAGTGCTCCACTGCTGACCAACATCGGCCTCATCGAGATCTGCGTTTTCAGCCCTGCTTTATGGGAGAGATCTGTCGTGTTTTACGCTTCAGATCTGTGATTTTGCAGCTAGAGCTTTCGGCGTTTCATTTCTCCCACATTGGGAGCGCAAATCAGCCCCAGATCTTCCCCTTGGTGACCATCCACAATCCCACATCAAGAAGGATCCAAAGGTGCATCAAATCAGCCCCAGAGGTGCTTCATCTTGAGGAGTTACCGCGGCGACATTCACCATTCGAGTCAATAGAGACTGCACTTGGGGTATTGCATATGTGTACATTCCATTTACGCAATCAAAAGCAAATACCGCATCCGCAATGGTGTGGGGGGCCCTTGAGAGGTTTGATTGGGACCCCATCGGGTGTCATTCTCCTTCTCTCTCTTTCTCTCTCCCTCTACACATCTCTACTGCATTCTCTCAATCCCTCTTTTCAGGGAAAGGTAAAAGGACCCATTGTTGCTAAATTGGCTCTATCTGACAGAAAAATAATTCTATATGAATTATTGGAATTTTAAGTGAGAGGGTTTTTCTCATTGGAGACATCCGAGTACATATATTTCTCGTGCGTCATTTAGAGTAATGACGAGAGCACTGTGAACGGGAATATCAGTAAGGCAACCAGGAACGGGTGGTACTTATGTGTCACATCGGAATCCGATGTGACAGGGAGCATCGGGAAGAAGTATTCGACCATCCAGGAACGGACATCTCTGATGCGTCATAGGATGGGTGACATAGAGCATCGCGAAGGAGATTGTACCGTAAGTTCGGTAGGAAAAGACTAGGTGAGGGTATTCCTAATGCGTCACAAGGTGGGTGACGGGGGCATCGGGAAGGGAATACTCCGTAGTTCGAAGAAAATTCCGAATGTGTTAGAATTGTGCACAAGGATGAGCAAATACTTTAATGAAGATGGGTTTAGAGAAACTTTGAGGAAAAAACCGATGCTTTTTGAAAAGCAGGTTGCTTTCCAGGAAAGGAGATGCTTTCCCGCGAGGAAGTCTATGTCTGCATTGCATTTGTGCATGTGGTTGCATTCACGGATGCCTGAGAAGTGTTGTGTGAGCATTGTCTTCATCTTATGAGGTTTTACTGAGTTTTTAATCAGGTTCATACCTTTTTTTTTTTTTTTAAGAGGCCGGCCGTCCACTTAATAAGTGGGCAGCAACTGTATACATAAAATAGCAGTAAAGCTGGCACCCCCTTTGGCCAAAAAAACAGCCAACAATCTCTCTCCTTTCTCTCTCTACAATTAGTGCAATCTCTCTCTCCTTTCTGTATGCTTTTCTAGCACCACCCCTTGCCTGCTATTATTGAAGGAAACCATTCAGCTATTCCTGCTGTCCCAGCAGCTTATAAAAGCCATACCAGCATCCCCTCTCAGGGGGGTGTGCAAGCGCTAGGGAGTAGAGCTCTACCACAAAGAAGACAGAAAAAAAGGCCAGCGCTAGCTACAAGAAGGTACAGCAGCAGATTTTCAGCCACGAAGTTGTGCCACCGGTGACCCTCATGGCTGCCCCAAGTGCACATAGAAGCCATCGCTAGAAGAAGGAAGCTGCTGCTGCTGCAGATTTCAGCCATGAAGTCGACGCCGCCAGAGAGTCCCATGGCTACCCCGAGTGTACCAGATGACGCCAAGCCGCGAATTCCATCGTGAAGAAGTGCCTAAGGAGCGAGTTTCCATCGCGACAAGCTGCTGTTTTTCTCTGTTTTCAGCCCATAGACGACGAGGACGGGGCTTATTTATGAGAAGGAACCTGAGAACACACCTCTTTTGTGTGTAGGATTGGAACAGACGTTTTTCTGTGCAGAGATCTCTTTCCGGAAATTGTTTTTGCGAGAACCAAGTTGCGTTTCGAGTGTCGAGACTTCAAAGGTAACGTTTTTCATGTCATGATCACTGAGTGTTAGTTTGCATGTGTACTTCCTCTACACGAGGGAGTAGGAGCAGAGGAAGGCATGAGCCTCTGGAGGAGAAAAGCACTCAAAGGAACTAGAGCCAGATCAGCCCAAGGGTTTCGTACCCGAGTTTTGGGAAGTGGTTGGACACTCCAAGTCAAGAATCAATCGCGACAACACCAAATAACCACTTCAAAACAATTCACAGATCAAAATAGATTTGCACTGGCCCGGTGGAGTTCCGTACCTAGAGATATTGGCCCCAAAGACTGGCGCCCTTTTCGGTATTTCTTTATGTATTAAATCAAAGTCAAAGTACAAAGAGCCCCAAAGTCAAAGCCCCTTTCGGTTTCACTCTCAGACTCTGCGTCTAGATGCTCTGAGAAGTGAGCCCTAATCCGCGTATTTAAATGTTACAAGGGATGCCCAAAAGCAGAGCCCCAAAAGCTTGAAATCAAAAGCACTCTCTCTCTCTCTCTCTCTCTCAATGAGAGCAAGTAAAATAAAGCATAACAACTCTTTCTCTCTCTCCAATTTCCTTGCATAGCCAAAAAGCAATCAAAAATTGCGTCGCTAGTGCTTTTCCCCTCCTCCGTGATTCACTCCGCAAATCTCGGAACTGATGCCACGTGGCACTGGCGCCAGATTAGGGTTTCCAGCCAACAGTTAGGGTTTCCAGAAATTAGGGTTTTCTGAAAATTAGGGTTTCTGGCAAAAATTAGGGTTTCTACTATCGGTACCCCCCTCTTGAAAGCATTGTAATCGACCACGATTACGCCTGCAAAACCGACAAAAGCCATAAACCGTCTTAGCAGACACTGACTGTTAGTACCTACGTACTAGGAACACACATCTAGCACATGTACCAATCGACAGTCACATCACATGACATCACAGGACATCACATGACATTCAACATTCATTCGGATCTTAGACCATGATTTATCGGCAATGTAGCTAGCAATCACATCTAGGTCCAATCGGGACCCCATCGATGTCCGATTGACTAACCCCTATTGCAACCATGTCTATTCGAGATCAATAAGACCAAAATGCTGCAGTCATTTCGGCTATCAGTTCTTGCACTCAAAAGAAGTCAAGAACAAATCAGTATCATTATCAGGAATTCCATTTCATTAAAGTCATACAACAGAATACTGTCAGCTTTCAGTATCCCTAAAGCTCAAAGAGACATCAGTGACTCTAGTATCTAAATCAAGGCATCTTTTGACAAAGGAGCGGAGAGACTCCCCTCTTGTGCATCCCGCTGCACCAGATCTGCAGCCATGCTTAATTCTGGGTTCCGTTTGGAATAGACTATACTAAACCATAAGCATCGAGGTAAAGTTTCACAATCTGAGGAGTATCTGCTAGGTCCTCCTCCTCCATCCACACCGCATCCAATGCAGGATAGTTCTTGAACTTAACCAAGAACCGCCTTCGGACTTTACCTTTAGTGTTCATATCTTTATGTGCCAAAATCTGTTCAGGAACAAGGATCTCCTCGTTTTCTTCGACTTCGGGTTGCTCATTAGGCTCCCCATCATCAGGTACATCACCCTTGAAAGGTTTCAAGAGACTCACATGGAATGCATTGTGAATCCTCCAAGTATCTGGCAGTTTCAATCGGAAGGAGACATCATTTGTCTTTTCAGTGATTTGGAAAGGTCTATAGTACCGCATACTAAGCTTTGGAAAAAGCCTCTCCTTCCCTTTTTCTTTCGTAGGCGTGCCTTCTCAAAACGTAAGGGCACCCAATCATCCTCCTTCAATTTGAAGTCGCGACGAAGGCAGTCCGCTGCCTTTTTCTATCGTTCTTGAGACTTCTGCAAAGTCTCGCGAACCTTGGCAAAAGCCGTATCCAAATCTCGCGTATATTCATCCGCTTCAAAGATCTTATCTTTCGTGCTTAGGAAGGGTGGAACCTTCGCAGCACCTTCAACAATCTCAAATGGCGCCTTCGCCGTCGAAGAGTGAATCGTGTTATTGTAGGCAAATTCCACCAAAGGTAAGTACTTTTCCTATTGAGTCTTCTTATCAGAGATATAAAACTTCAATAAATCTAGAACCACTGAATTTGCAATCTTAGATTGCCCATCAGTTTGCGGGTGGAACAATGACGAGAACTGCGACCGCGTGCCAATGTTCTCCCAGATTGCCTTACAAAACAAACTCGTGAATCTGGGGTCTCTGTCGGAGACAATCATCTCAGGCATGCCATGTAATCTGAAGATCTGGGCCACAAACAGTCTCGCTAAGTGATCCGGCTTGACTGTTTTCTTCACTGGAATGAAATGAGCCTGTTTGCTAAATCTGTCAATAACAGTCCAAATACCATCGTGACCACTCTGTGTTCTCGGGAGATCAAAAATGAAATCCATCGCAATACTTTCCCAGGGGCACGTGGGTATGGGTAAAGGCTGTAACAATCCCTGTGCTTTATGCCTGTCAAACTTGACCTTCTAGCATACTAAGCAACTGCGCACAAACTCTTCCACATCCTTTTTGAGTCTCGGCCAAAAGAAGTATCTCTCTACCCCCTTCATGGTGGTAGCAATGCCGCGGTGACCCGTAAAAGGTGGACAGTGGCATTCAGTCATAACCTTTTCCCTCAACAGCTGTGTAACGCACAACATAGTCTTTCTCATCAAGTAGCCTTCCCGAAGGGAGTATCCAGCTACTGTCTCCCCATCCCGTATCCGTGTGAAAATATTTGCAAAATCTGTATCTATGGCATATTGATCGACCATATCCTCGAAGCTCCTATGATGTATTGCGGAAATAGCGAGAACCAACGGTTTCCGAGACAAAGCATCTACCATCACATTCTTCTGTCCATGCACGTGGACAATCTAGAAGTGGAACTGTCACAAGATGTTCGCCCACCGCATCTGCTTTTCCGAAAACTGCTTTTGTGACAAGAAGTAGCGCAAACTCTGATGGTCTGTAAAGACAGTAAAATCCGCTCCGAGTAGGTAATCCGCCACTGAGTAAGAGCATGGATAACCGCCAAAAGCTCTTTCTCATAGATCTATGCTGTCATCTCCGGCCTAGAGAACAAACGGCTCTTGTAAGCTATGACATGGCCTTCTTGCATCAAGACCGCACCCAGACTACGACCACAAGCATCACAATATACTTCAAATGACTTCTGCAAGTCCAGCAAAGTCAAAATAGGTCCCGTAGTCACTCTTTCAATGTCTGAAAGGTAGTCACCTCTGTGGGTCCCCACGAGAAAGGTACTCCTTTCTATGTCAAGATATGCAAAGGGGAAGCAACCTCTGCAAACTTTCGTATGAACTGCCTGTAGTACGAACACTCCTGTCCATCAACCGGTTAAATGTCGCAGGAGCATTGGTTAAGCCAAAAGGCATCAACCGGTTAAATGTCGCAGGAGCATTGGTTAAGCCAAAAGGCATCACCAAAAACTCAAATAACCCAAAAGTCGTCCAAAAAGCTGTCTTGTAGACGTCCCCCGGCGCTATCCTGATCTGATGATATCCACTCTTCAAGTCAATCCTGCTAAAGCACGAGGATCCCTGTAATCTGTCGAGTATATCATCGATCCTAGGAATCGAAAATCTGTTCTTGATGGTGATTTTGTTGAAAGCTCTATAATCGATGCACATTCTCTAAGATCCGTCTTTCTTCAAAACCAACAACACTCAAACCAACAACACTAGGCAGGACAAGACTCTTTTCCAAGAGGTCTTTCACGTGGTTCATAATCTCTTCATTCTGTGCTCGGTTCACATGGGAGGGTGGCCGGTTCGGTGGTGTACTTCCAGGTATCAGATCAATGGTATGTTCTTCAGGACGAGCAGGTGGTAACTCACCTGGCAGGCCTTCTGAGAAGCAATCGGCGTGAGAGTGTAGAAAATCTTGGCATTCTTTATCAAGTTGAGACATATTTGTCCTATCATCATCACTCAACTCTTTCATAAAGATCGAGTAAACAAACAGACTGGATTTCATTAATTTTGAAATGGCCGAAGCCGATACAATAGGGACAGACTCGCCCTTCAGTTTAATATCAAGTACAATTGTTCTGCCCTTTTCTGTAGTCAAAGTCGGTTTTCTCGCCCGATAATCGACCACGGCGTTGTTCTTGTGGTACCAGGGAATCCCTAAGAGAACATCACAACCCTCCAAAGGCATTATGAAGAAGTCCTCATGCCCCAAATACCCCTGACAATGCAACCGAAGTTTGCCAATGACAGGTGTAATGGCTACGTCCATGCCGGATGCCGCTAGAACTGCCTCTGCAAGTGGTCCCATCCGATCGGGAGTAATCTCGAGCCGCGCCGCCAATTCGGATAAAATGAAGTTGGCCTTGGCTCCTCCATCAAAGAAAATCAGGGCCTCTTGATCTTTCATTTTGCCCCAAGCTCGGCAAAGTTCTGTACTCTCATCCATGGTGTCGGGATTGGTATCCACACAATCTGGAACTAGTCCTGTTTTCATCTTGCCTTTTCGTCCACGTTCCTCAGCTGCTCTCGAACTCTCAGGCCTGTCGTCGTCCTTATCATTATGTTCTTTCTGTGCCTTTTTAGGGCACTTTGCGGAGATGTGTCCATGTTCCCCGTATCCAAAGCACTTCCCTTCCTTGATGAATCGAGCTCGCTCCTGAGGAGTAAGCTTGGGTCATGCATCCTTTTTCTCTAGATTGCTCTTTTTCTTTCTACTTTCATTCCCAGAAGTCTGTTCGGCTCGTTGTGTCATGGCCTCATCTGTGGGGTAGGTCAGACTGCCAGAGTGAATGGCAAAGCCCCGCTTCGCATGACTCATCAACTCCTGAATAGAAGCTGACTTCTGCTCCAAGCACTGATCTCGGATCTCTGTAGGTAGACCCAAGGTGAACCGCTCAATCTGTTCTCTGCACGAGATCTTCTTGAATGAAGAGGCGGGTAGAAAAGAGCTCCAGAATCTTTCACAATAAGCATTGTTTGTATCTTTCTTGGTCATCCGAAGATGGTTCCAAGTAGCTCGTATATCTCGTTCATATTCTTGCGTCAACCAAGAAGAAATAAAAATCTTCTTAAATTTCAGCCATTTAACTGGCGCAATCTTGTTTAAAAGAAGCGTGGACCACCAAGTACGAGCATTCCCGTTAAGGTAAGAGGCAGCTCTCCGAATCTTGGAGTGCTCTGAATAGCGTCCTCCCGCGAAAGCGATGTGAAACTGCTGTATAAAAGACAAAGCCTTCGAAGCATCTGAGTATCCCGAAAAAATCAAACTTGATCGAGTGGCCACCTTCCTTAAACTCTCGGACTCTCTTGCTTTTATCTTCGAGAAAGTCATACTGGTTGGCTTTGTAAAAATTCTTCTTGTTCGCATAAAAATTTCCGTCATCAGAATTTGAGTTGTCTGTAGACGAGTCCTCAGTAGAACTGTCAGTCTTTGGGCGAGATTTAGCTTTCTTTGCCTTTTTCTTGCCCTTTCCGAAGCTTTGTTTCTTGCTTCGCTTTTTACCTTTTCCTGTCTTCTTCGCTCGAGTCTGAAGAGCTAGAAGAAGAAGAAGAAGAACTAGGTAAGCCTTCAAACTTGACAGGCTTCTTCAGTTTCTTTGCCTTGTCGAATGACGACCAACGACCCAAATATCCCGGGAAGTCAGTGTCTTTCTTCTACTTTTTGCCGTGCTATTTGTCTTTCTTTTGCACGTCAAAAAGCTGAGCAATCCGTGCATCAACCACGTTCTCCAGTTCCTTCTCCGTATATTTCTTGGAGGCAGAAGGTTTCTTGAGAGCGGGTTTTGGGAGTGGTGTTGTGGTTCTCTGCCACTCCGTCTGTACCTCTTCCAAAGAGGTCTGGTTCATATATTTTGCCATCTTCGGGTCCCTGGCAAAATTGAGCATCATCTTTGTTGCATCATCAATCAATTGACGACGCTCCATCTCTCGCTGCTCCGCCTGAGTAGGCCTAGGCGGGCCATTCTCCGTGCCGGAATCTTCGTTGTGATCCCTGCCCGCATCTCCAGATGCGAAGGGAGTCAACTGATCATTGCCTGAAGCATAGGTGCCGCACAAAAAAAAAAATTGGGGATCGGATTTTCCGTAGAAGAGAAATCGGCCGTGCTCTGATACCACTATAACAGACTTGGACACTCCAAGTCAAGAATCAATCGCGACAGCACCAAATAACCACTTCAAAACAATTCACAGATCACAATAGATTTGCACTGGCCCAGAGGAGTTCCGTGCCTAGAGATATTAGCCCCAAAGACTGGCGCCCCTTTCGGTATTTCTTTATGTATTAAATCAAAGTCAAAGTACAAAGAGCGGTTAGGGTTTCACTCTCAGACTCTGCGTCTAGATGCTCTGAGAAGTGAGCCCTAATCCGCGTATTTAAATGTTACAAGGGATGCCCAAAATCAGAGCCCCAAAAGCTTGAAATCAAAAGCACTCTCTCTCTCTCTCTCTCTCTCTCTCTCTCTCTCTCTCAATGAGAGCAAGTAAAATAAAGCATAACTCTTTTTCTCTCTCCAATTTCCTTGCATAGCCAAAAAGCAATCAAAAATTGCGTCGCTAGTGCTTTTCCCCTCCTCCGTGATTCACACCGCAAATCCCGGAACTGCTGCCACATGGCATTGGCGCCAGATTAGGGTTTCCAGCCAACAGTTAGGGTTTCCAGAAATTAGGATTTTCTGAAAATTAGGGTTTCTGGCAGAAATTAGGGTTTGCAAGAAATTAGGGTTTTTGGCAAAAATTAGGGTTTCTACTGTCGGTAGCCATGTCATCACTATGTGACAAGTGGATCCACGGATCCGAGAGAGGTAGACTCTCGAGTTGTGATCCAGAAGATGAGATTCCCAAGGAAGGACTTCGTGTCGAGAAAAGCAGAGTTATTCTACAGGCAGAGGACTCTGGGAACACAATCGGAAAAGAGTTGCAGGGATACCATGCATTGAGTCTGGAAAGTAAGATCCATAGGCGAGAACCTTGGTTCTCGAGGATTTGGAATAAGGAACAGAAGTTCCTTGGAATAGGGTTCTGTCCCTAGGATAGGAAGCTAAGGCTTCCAGGAACCATCAAGTCTTATTCTAGAACAAATGTGGTAATACATTTGGTTCAAGTGCTTGTATAGACTTCTCCTCAATAATAAAGATACTATTACGAGGGGGGACCAGCCCATCTTCTGGTCCCCACTACTATGTCAATCTTCTCATCTCTATCTCTCGCTCTCTCTATTTCTCTCTATATCCTTTGGCTTCAGTATTAAGTGATAAATACTATTTATCCAAGTATATTTTATATTGTTATGCGCTCCTGTTTGTGATAGAGGTATCAGAGCATGGTCTCCTCTCTCTCTCTCTCTAGAAAAGAGGACTCCTTTGGGAAGATACGGGAAGAAGCTGTAACAAACTGCTGACGTGTCAAAGCCTAAAGAATGGAGCCAACTTACAGATGTGGCCAAGGAGCCTAAACCCTAAGAAGAACAAGTAACAGAAGAAGTGTCACAAAGTGATGACGTGGTTGCCCAAGAGCAGAAAACCCTAACCCTAATTTCTGTCAGAAAACATAAATGCTGAAACCGTAAAACCTGCAAACCCTAACCCTAAAATTGCAACAACGTGGCTGATTTTTGAAAATTGCGCTGGCATGATGACGTGGCAGGCTGTACGGATTTCCGTGATTTACGCTGGCAGCTTTTGGCATTGCTTTTTGGACAAGAAGCTTTTGAGTTTGAAAGCTTTTCATGTAAACTGCTTTTTGGACCAGAAGCTTTTGAGTTTGAAAGCTTTTCATGTAAACTGCTTTTTAGGCCAAGGGCCTTTAAATATGAGGCTAGGGCTCATTCTCTGGCATGCTTCCTGGAGAAGGTACAGAGTCTGGAGTACTGGCTTGTACTTTGATGATGCAATATAAAGAAATACCGAAAGGGGCGCCAAGGTTTGGAGCCAATACTCTCTGGGGTGGAATTCTGCCACTCCGTGTCGCGTGTCGTCTCTCTCTCTTTCAATTCAGTTGTTATTGAAGTGTTAAAAGTCTGTTCAGTCTGTTCTTTTCTACTGGCACGTGATGCCCGGCCTTGTGACAGAAGCCATGACAAGTGTCACAAACTGCTGATGTGTCAAAGCCCTGAAGAATGGAGCCAACTTACAGATGTTGGCCGAGGGGCCTAAACCCTAAGAAGAACAAGTAACAGAAGAAGTCCTACCAACTTATGGGGACCTCGTCCGATGGGGGCCCAGTGACATATAGGAATTAAAATAAAGCAGGACCCATGCAAAAGCTGATGACGTGGCAGCTGTATGGACGCTCCGGATTTTCCGCTGACATGATGACGTGGAACTGTACGGATTTCCATGTTTTACGCTGACTATTGACGTGGCAGTTGTACGAAATTCTGTGATTTACGCTGGCAGCTTTTTGGCATTGCTTTTGGACCAGAAGCTTTTGCGTTTTGAAAGCTTTTCACTGTAACTGCTTTTCAGGCCAAGGGCCTTTAAATATGAGGTTAGGGCTCATTCTCTAGCATGCTTCCTGGAGAAGGTGCAAAGTCTGGAGTACCGGCTTGTGCTGAGTTGATGCAATATAAAGAAACACCGAAAGGGGCGCCAAGGTTTGGGGCCAATACTCTCTGGGGTGGAATTCCGCCACTCCGTGTCGCGTGTCGTCTCTCTCTTTCAGTTTAGTTGTTATTGAAGTGCTAAAAGTCTATTCAATCTGTTCTTTTCTATTGACACGTGGTGCCCGTCTTGTGACAACAAGCCAAGAGAGATGTAAGCAGGCGGAACCCTAAGATCTGCAAGAAAAAGCTCGTAGAGTTGGAAAAATTTTCTTTTTGCATGAAGTCGACAAGATTTGGGATTCTCTGAGAAGGCGACAAGAGCATGATGCTCAAGAACCTAGAGAATCCGAGAAGCAGAATGCTCAAGATCCTTCAGAACCCAAAAAAATATCCATGAACATCAATCCAGAACCATAGCCAAGAAATCCCGTCATTTCGGGAAGGATATAAAGAAGGTCTTTAGACCTCAGAACACTCTAGTCAAGTTTGATACTTTTGACGGAAGGGAAGGTGTCCCGAAAGCTACTGCTTTCATTCAACATTTTGAAGTTGCCTTTGCAAATCGCAATTTCTCAGAAGCATCGAAGATGAGGCATGTGACCAAATACCTCAAGGATATTGCAAGTACTTAGTGGTATACCAAAGCTCTGCAAGGAACTTACAACAAGACTTGGATTCAATTCAAGGCTGAATTTTCAGACAATTTTTTTTTCCTCTACACCTTGAGGATGGTATCAAAGAAGATTTGGAATTGATTTTCCCAAAAGGAGCATGAGCGAGTCACGGATTACGTGAATAGGTATTGGTTCACTCTTTCAAAGGTGGCTCCACTCTTGAACCCTCTCTGAGGAAGAAAAGATGAAGAAATTCAACGAAGGACTTTTGCCCGAATTTCGTAGACGCATCGACAAGATACTTTGCAGCAAATGGTGAAGTCAACAATACAAGCTGAAAGTGACTCCTTCCAGGGGTCCTCCCCTGGAAGCAGTCCTCTGACAACAAACTTCTCAAGAAGGGCTCTGCTCTGCTGTGTAGGGTCTATGATCCCCAACCCCCCCGAGAACAAGGTAGAGTGATGAACTGCCAAGCCACTTTGGCCCAGGCTATCTGAGTATCAAGCCTTGACCAAAGGAAATTCCTTATCAGCCTCTCTATCTGGCTGATGCAGGATCTCGAAAAGATCCAACAATATCTCATGTACCATGAGTGTCAGCAAACAAATGCACCACAATGTGTCTGCAACCCGCTGCGTCCGGAGACATCAAGCTGAACTTGGCAAGAGGCCAAAGTGTCTGTACAAGATCTGTCACCCCTAAGTCCCCTGTGTGTTGTGAGAACTCAGTAACCTGAATCTGGAGCCAGTCAAGAATTGTGCAGGGTCCACTCTGTGGGATCCCTACCGCACAGCGGGAAGGAGAAACCCACCGCTGTGTCCAAAGCCTCAATGCCTCTAGCTGCAAGAAAGAGGACGTCGACTCAAAAGCAAGCCTCCTCCAAGTCAGGAGGAGAGTCACCCAGGAACCGTGTGAAGCTGTAGTCGAAGAAGTCCCAGCATCTACGAATGTCAAACCTAGTCAAACCTCTAGGGACTGCTGCAAAAGGAGAAGTCTTCACCAAAAAAGGCGGCCCCACATGGGGCTATCCTCTCGAGCCACACGACTCGTAGCGAAAGCACTACCAAGAGATCGCCTCGCGGCAGACGTGTGTCCAGCCCCCTACGTATGAGGAGGAGTGGAGGAGGGGTCAGGAGATGTGACTGTGGGCCCCACCAGGGAGAGAGGAGGGACGGGAGGCGGGGGTGGAGGTGGAGGTGGGAGAGGGGGAGGAGGCGGGACGGCAACGTCTGAGGCTGGAGGAGGTGGAGATGGAGGAACAAAAGTGGACGGGGCCTCCTCAGGCGGGTCCTGCTGAAGGGGGTCAAAACGGTTTCAAGTCGGAACCTAGTGCTACTGAGCTGCAGAAGGTCGGCCACCAAGGTAAGCAGTGGGGCGAGCCCTCCCCTTTCGGCGGCGGCCAGGCACCTGCTGCCAACCGTAAGCTGTCTGATTGTGTTGGTCTCAGTCGTGGTACCAACCTGTGCGTCCTGTGTATCTGGCTGTTGAGCATGCTCAGCCTTGGGAGGCTACACATGCGTTGTGGGTCGAGGTCTCCTGTGAGGACATGCCTTTGCCAAATGGCTCATCTGTCTACAAATGAAACACTGATTCGAGAGACCCGAATACTCCACACTCTGTTTGATCCAACCCCCACTCACCCGAGGTAGCAGTACCACCTTGGGGAGCGAGTGTGTGTCTCGAAGAAGAACCCGCACAGTAGGTAAACCTGCGGCCTTGAAGTGAATCTTTGTCGTGTCGCGGTTGTTAGAGTGGTATCAGAGCACGGCCGATTTCTCTTCTACCGGTTATCCGATCCCTTTTCTCGCGACACTTATGGATTCCAAAAAGAATCATTCGACCTCTTCTGCAACCGCTGAGGCGGGAGGAGGTAACGCAGAAGATTTAAACGACTTAACAGAAGATGAGTATGGACCAGCACCGTTCTGTTGTTTTGAAGTGTTTAAAGTTGTCTCGTCTGTTCTTTTCCATTGGCAATGGTGCCTTCCCGTTACGTCAGTAAAAATTTTCACTCTTTCTGGAGTGAAGAATAGGAAGAAAGCCTTGCAGCTCCTCCAACAATTTGACAACATATATACTTTAGAGAACTACACAGAAGACTCCAAGATTTCTTGATCTGCGAGATTTCTCAAAGATAATACTATACAATAATGGAGTTCAATCGCTACCCAACCGCATGCTCCAAGGACTTGGCAAGCCTTCAAGACTATTTTTGCACGAAATTATATGACCTCCCTATTCAAAGTCCAAATTTTGTCAGAATGGGGAAACTTGAAAATGCTTGCCACAAAAACCATGGAAGACTACAACCTACGGTTCCTCGATGTCTAGCTTTCAGTCTCTCTCTTAAAGCTGGTTCCCTTGGAGGACCAACGTGCGCAATATACAATTGAACTGCCATTACCGTTACAAGAATACTGTCGACGTTGGAGTTTTCAAAAGAAGAGTCCCCCGACAAATAAGCAGGATCCTTCGCCACAACTGGATGTGACACCTAAATGATCTCAAAGGGGACAAAGGGTCACAAAATGATGACGTGGCAACCCTGCCTGGTACACACATAGTGACCTTGCGTCAGAAATGCCACGTGGCAACAATATGGACCCCTGCAAAACGCGCTGGCAGGCTAACGTGGAAAAATGTACGTAATCTCGCTTCTTGCGCTGGCTAATGACGTGGCAACTTGTACGGATTTCCACAATTTGCGTTGGTGCTTTTCTGGCAAATCTTGGGAACGATTGCTTTTTGGGGCTCTTTGCTTTTGAGTTAGAGGCTTTTGGACCAGTTTGCTTTTGAGTTTAACTGCTTTTGGGGCTCTGCCAAGGTTGGATCAAAACGTACGTACTGATCCGCTCCGTACCGTACGGACGTTATGTACAGATCTGTACCGTACGGAATGATCTGTACGCCGTGTTTTTTTTTTGTGGGGTGTGTGGGAAGCCCGTACAATGCCGATCTAAAATAAAAATCCAAATCTCTTGCAATAGTTACACAGTATATGGTTGTCTTGTAAAACGTGGCTTTGAATGTCTCTATAAGTTGTTGGCTTCTCTCTTGTTTTTTATTGGAAATGTCCTAGAAAATTTAGTACTTTGCGGTTTTTTTACAAGAGTATGTATTTTTACGTACGTAAAAACTTTTCCTGTACGGAACAACGTACAATACGTTTGGTACCACCTTGGGCTCTGCTTTTGGCACCCCTTGTAAGAATAAAAGAGCCCTAAGAGCCTCACTCTTCAGAGCTTCTGGATGTAGAGTCTAAGAGCCGAGGACTCACGGGATTTGTACTTTGATCAAGCATTAATATAAAAGAAATACGGTAAGGGACCCTAGTCTTTGGGGCCAATCTCTCTGGGCACGAAACTACGTTGGGCCGTGTCGACTAAATTGAACTGTGATTTAAAGTTGTGAAGTATTTTAAGTGATTCTCTCGTGTGTCGTATCAGATTCTCGACTTGGGGTGCCCAAGCCTGTGACAGTGGTATCAGAGTATCAGGCGTGTGCTTTTCTCAAAGCATATCGGTCCTATCAAAGAGCACACAGGGCACTTGGGCACAGTTTTAGAAATTGTTATTGAAGTATCTTCGTGGCCCGACCCCGGGCTTATCAACGACTCCCACCCTTACTTCATCGCGCATCGGGCACGCTCCCATCTTCATCGCTCTGTCTTACAGGGCATAAGCCATAAAGAATCCTAGATTACACATGGGTTCTCATGGAGAATCTGATAGATAACACCTCTCAGCGGGAAGGCAAAGAAAAGTTAAAATCCGACGCGAGAATTGAAGAAAAGAAAGAAGATTTGGGCAAATTTTTCGACGGCGAAGTTTGCCATAGCGAAGTACAAGCGTCAATTGCAGGTTGACACGTGTGTGAAAAGGTTGATCAAGCACTCCAGAGACCCGAGATTTGCGAAACACCTAAAGAATTACCCCATTGATGAGATTCACTCGAGATGGCATGAGACCATTGAGTCTCCTCTCAAGAGGGGGAGGAAAGCTAAAAGGACAGACGAGTGCAGAAAAGCGGAAGTTTTACTCGCAAGAAGAGCTAGAATAGAACTATTGACCAAAAGATGAACCAGATACTAGAAAGGACACTGAAAGGGATACAGATGTACTAACAATCTGGTTGTTTGTGACAGATAACCGGAAATAGGAGCAAGGAACTTGCATTTGTATGGATTGGGAAACATGGAGCTGGACATCCACTCTTTTTTGCAACAAGGTAAGCCATCTCCTTGCCTGTTTTACAGGTGAAATCGAGGATAAGATGGTGAGATCAGAAGCAACGGAAGCTCAAGAATGAATCCGTCGATTCAAGATAAGAATGATGAATTTGAATGAATGGATGATGACGTACGTAAATGATTCTAGTTGTCACGAGGACGTGGCAATTGCTAACCTTAGTTGTTGGTTTCTTTCCAATGCTTTTTGTTTAATTTTTTAGACCCTCTTTTTGAAGTTGCAAATGGTCGGACATTGTATGGCCTATGTGAACAGTAGTTTCATCCGCAGAGGGGAAGTTGGTCGGCACTGGAACTCGTAAAGTAAAAGGATGTCTGGGCTCAGTTCAAGATCATGTAGGTCTCCCCGTCGCACTTAGCAAGTTGGTGAATACTAGGAAGTGAACTAAATAAAGGCATAAAGTCACCAAAGGAAAGTATCCGACAGTTAGGCCACTGTTATAAGCGCGTATAGAGCTAGAAGAGAGCAAGTGGAGGCGCTCACAATGTACAAGAACTTGGGACTTGATGATAAGCTTAATCTTGATTACAAGACTTAATACTTTATTAAGAGAGCTAGATACAAGACTTTGATTACATGACTTGAGTACATGACAAGGCTTGATTGCAAGGACAAGACTTGAACATACGACAAGAACTAGAAGAGGGCTTTCCTCATAGGAGCCTCACAACTGGTGTTGGCAAGACTGAGGGGCTTGTGGCCCAAGACCCCTATTTATACTAGTGCTTGAGAAGGTTACTTGAGGAGGTTACTTGAGGAGGTTAAGACTTTCTAGGTTCTTCTTGAGGAGGTGAGAATCTTCTAGAACCTTCTTAATCCTTCTAGTTCTTCTAGAACCTTCTGGATCCTTCTTCAACTTTCTAGAGCTTTCCAGAAACTTCTAGATTCTTCCGGAATCTTCTCCAAGCTTCTAGAAACTTCTTGATGCTTCTAGTTCTTCTAGAACCTTCTAGATCCTTCTGGAATCTTCTCCATGTTTCTAGAATCTTCTAGATCCTTCTAGATCCTTCTAGATTCTTCTAGAGCCTTCTAGCGATGATGTAGGTGATGACATAGGCGATGATGCAGGCAACGACTGACTCTCAAGCATCCATGACATTACCCCCTCCTTTAGCAACGAGTTCCACGAGGAGCTGTGGTGTTCCTTGAGTTGGGCTTCCATGGATGTTGTTGATGGAACTCTTGGACTTTGAGAGATGCATGCTCATGTCCTTGAATCTCAACTAGAGGAGGTGGTTGTAGGGCTCTTCTTGGGATCTTAGATGTGTGACAAGGTTCTAGGACTGAGACATGAAAGACCAGATAGATTTTCATGGATGAGGGCAATCGGAGTCGATAGGTGACTCGATTGACTTGACGGATAATTTTAAACGGGCCAAGCCTTCGATAATCAAGCTTTTGACAGGGACAAGATGAACGCAGATCACGTCGGAGGAGCCACACTTTATCCCCTTCTTTGTATTTTGAATACTGCATGCGATGGAGATCTGCACTTTCCTTATACTTGGATTGAGCTTCTTGGATATGAATCGTAAGTTCTTTGTGAATTGCAGATAATTGTTGTGTAAGATGAATAGCAGCTGGATTCTTGACTTGATAGTGTCTGTGGATATCCTGTTTGGGATGTTGACCATAATTAGCAAAGAATGGAGTGTGACGGGTGGAGGCATGAAAACTGTTATTATAGGAGAATTCTGCTAGCGGTAGGAGCTCGACCCAATTATCCTGGTGATAATTGATACTGATAATTGATAGTACAGCGGAGATACTGTTCCAAACTCGATTTACTCTCTCTATTTGTCCATCAGTTTGTGGGTGATTGGCTGAGGAGAGGTTGATTTGTACTCCGAGTAGCTTGAATAAGCTTTTCCAAAAGCTAGAGATGAATTGTGGGCCTCGATCAAGAACTATGTCATCCGGTAATCCCTGATAACGATAGATATGCTGTAGAAAGAGTTTGGCCGTACCTTCGACGGTGATGGTTTTAGTGGTTGGAATGAAGTGTCATTTTTGTAAACCGATCAACGACTACTAAAATGGAGTCAAATCCTTGTGACAAGGGTAGCTCTACAATGAAATCCATGGAGATGGATAACCATGGTTTGGTTGGAATGGGCAAGGGATGGAGTAACCCATGATGACGATGACGAGGGGCCTTTGATCTACTGCAAGTGTCACAAGTGCCTACTCCTTGACAAGCTTCCACATTTGAAGCCACCAAAAGTCACGGGAGAGAAGCTCAATTGTCTTATTAACCCCAAAATGCCCTGCTGATGGAAGGTCGTGCCGTTGCTGAAGTACCTCCAAGCGTGTTGGTCCTGGCGGAATATAGAGAAGACCCTTATAGTAAATTAGTCCATCAATTTCTTGAAAGTCCTCATTAACCTCTTGTCCTTGTAGTTGTTGTCTAATATTCTGAGCAAGTGGGTCTTTGGCAATTTGCGTCTTCACCTTAGAAAGAAAAGTAGAATAATCAAGAGCTTGGCTCATGGTGGCGTTTAACTTAAGCTGCTCACGATTCAAAATCATTGACTCTTGTCGATCAAATGTTGCGTCGCATTCTCTAGGTGCAAGGTAGGATCTTCTTGATAAGGCATCTGTCTTAGCTTGTTGACGGCCAGGTCTATAAGAGATAAGAAAATCAAACCTTGATAGGATACCACTCCACCTGGCTTGGCGACGATTCAAGACGCGGGATGTCATGAAGTATTCCAAATTCTTGTGATCTGTATAGATAGTGATCTTATGAGGGGCTCCTTCAAGTAGGTGATGCCAAGTGTCAAAGGAGTCGCTAAGAGCTCTTTGTTATGGATTTCATAATTGATTTCTGCAGCTGAGAACTTGCGGGAATGAAAAGCCACTGGATGTACTCGACCATCCTCTCCTACTTGGGATAGAATAGCGCCAAGGGCAAAATCTGAAGCGTCTGTTTCTAGGATGAAAAGCTTTGTAGGATCTGCCTGAATTAGAATGGGTGCGGTCGTGAAAGCTTGCTTGAGATTCTGAAATGCTTTCGCGGCCTCTGAGTCCCAGACAAACTTATTATGGCCTGTCAACCTTGTGAGTGTTGTAACCACCTTGGAGTACCCCTGTATAAAGATACGATAAAAATTTGCAAATCCGAGGAAACATTGAACATCTCTTACCGAGGTGGATGTCTCCCAATCAAGGATGGTTTGAACCTTCTTTGGATCCATGGAGATTCCCTTTTCAGAAATTACATAACCAAGAAATTCCACCTTAGATTGATGAAAAGAGCACTTCTCCAACTTTACATATAACCCTGACGCACGAAGCTTTTCAAGCACTAATCGTACATAGTGCTCATGCTCTTCTTGATCCTTGGAGAATATCAAGATATCATCCAAATATATTACCACAAAATAATCCAAATACTCCCGAAAGATATCGTTCATTATATGTTGAAAAATAGCTCGGGCATTTGTGAGACCAAATGGCATGACGGTATAGTCAGAGTGGCCATACCTTGTCCGAAACATAGTTACCGGGGAACGCCCCCTAGCCCCCATTCCGGCGTTCCGGGGTGGCAGTTCCCTTCCCGAACGTTCCGAAACGTCCCGAAACGTCTGACGTTCCGGGTGGCCAGTGCAAACCGGAACGGCCGTTCCGGAACGTTCCGAACGCCCCCAAAACGTTCCGGAATGCCCCTGGAACGGCCAACGGCTACAAACAAATTTGGCAAAAAATGAAAAAATTGAAGTAAATGTTTGGGCTTCTTTTTGAAGTGTGCAAGGCCTCAAGGACTCATAAAATGCACCCCCCTCCCCCTTTCTCTCCACAAGCTAATCCTCAAGGCTCAAGCTCTCTCCCTCTCACACTCTCAAGATCTCTCCCTCTCAAGACTCACTCTCTCAAGGCTCAAGGCTTTAAGCCTTCAAGCTCTCTTCCTCTCCCTCCCACTCTCTCAAATCTCTCCCTCTCCCTCTCACTCTCTCGAGTCTCTCCCTCTCTCTCTCTCTCTCTCTCTCTCTCACATCATCTAGTCATAGCAAGATTGAATGGTCTTCAAAACGAGTTTTTTGTGAGTATTAGAGTCAAAGCACTCTAATACTCCTTGTATTTAAACACAAGAAGCTAAAAAATACACTATTTGGGTATTTTTTATACCTCCCGTTCCGCGCCGTTCCCGTTCCGAACCCCTAGCCGTTCCCCCGTTCCGCGGGGATCCCGTCGCCGTTCCCGTTCTGCGTTCCGGGGAACTATGGTCCGAAAGGTTGTTTTCCATTCATCACCTTCTTTGATTCTGACTAGGTTGTAAGCACCACGAAGATCTATTTTTGTAAATATTCTTGCTTTGCCAAGGCACTCAAGAAGCTCTGGGATCAAGGGAAGGGGATAGCGATTCTTGACAATGATCTTGTCTAGGCCCCTATAATCCACGCACATCTGGAGAGTTCCGTCCTTCTTTTTTACAAAGAGTATTGGAGCTCCTGCTAGGGACTTTGAATGCCGTATGAACCCCTTAGCAAGATTCTCATCAATATTTTTTCGTAATTCTACCAATTCATCTTGAGATAGCTTGTATCTTGGACCAAAAGGGGGTTGGGTTCCCTCCTGAAGCTCTATAGCACAATCATAGGGTCGATGCTCCGGTAAGAGATCTGCATTCTTCTTCTCAAAAACATCATTGTAATCTTGATATTGTTGTGGCAATGCCTCCATGATTTTTGTTGTCGATGTATCCGTTGGTGTTGCAAATATCAAGAAAGTTGGATACTTTTTGGCTCCAAGATATATAGGCCTATTATGCCTTCCCTTCTTCTTTTGGACTTTTCGTGGTTCAATTCTCCGAACCCTCCAATCGATATCAAGATTATGTAATTCAAGCCACGGTAGCCCAATAACAATTGGATTGCTTGGGCTTTGTATAATATTGAACGCTATTCTTGAAACATGCTCCTGCAATGTTACTTCTATGGGGCAAGTTTCATACCTGACATCCCCTGAAGCGAGGGGACGACCATCAATGAGTTCTACAATTGCTAGATTAGACTTCTCCACAAGTGGTATGCCTTGTTCTTTTGAAAATTCTTTGTCCATGAAGCACGCCGTTGCGCCTGAATCTAGTAATGCTTCACAATCCATGTGCCTACCCGGCACATGGATCTTGACTGGTAGCATAAAACTTGAAGTGGAATCAGCGGGAAGAAAGAGACCTTTTTTGCTTGTCTTTCGTCCAACCGATCGGTCTCTATTGGGGTTGGACGTCCATGTTTTCCGAACACGTTGAGACCATTGCACCATGAACCTTCATCCTTCTCTTCGTTGGACACTGTTGAACCATGTGCCCCTGCTCTCCACAATACATACATAAGCCATTAATGCGTCGCCTTTGCTTCTCCTGGGCTGAGAGAGGTTGAAACCGTGCTGAATCAATTTGCATGGGCTCAATGCTTGATTCATGGCCCTGTCGAGGTGTGTAGCCATTATGTGTCACTTCTGTTTGGGGTCGCAATGGTGCCCCAAGACGCCTCTCTTGTCTCCTCTCAAATAGTCAATTATCACATTCTATTGCTTGAGAGATGAACTCGCTTAGTGTGTGAACCTTTGGCATAGTCAATAAAAGATCTTTTACGTCATCCTTTAATCCCCACCGAAATTGGCTAATGAAAAAGTCCTCATGCCAAGTCAGATCACAAGTGAGCTGTTGAAATTCGGATGCATAGACGGATGCAGGTCTCGATCCTTGGCGGAGATTTCTAAGTTTGGTTTCAGCAACCCTTGCTCTATTAGTATCCCCAAAGGTTGCAGAGAACTCCCGCACAAAAGCTTCAAAGTCATGGAAAAGAGGAGATTCTTTTTCAAGTAAGGGAGCAAACCAAGAGAGAGCCGTACCCGAGAGGAGGGTCCCAATAAGGCCTACTTGAGAGGCATCATCTGGATAACGCTCTCGTTCCATTCGAATGGAGAGGCGCACTTGTTGGAGAAAACCTCTAAACTTTGATCTAGTCCCATCAAATTTTTCAGGCATGCTGACCTTCGGCTCCTTCTTATGTTGTTGAGAATAGCTGTATCTTGCAGCTTGTGCTTGATGTGTGCTTGTCTCTTGAAGCTCTTGAATTTGACGTTGAAGATTTTGCAACACCGGTCCCAAGATTAGGGGTTGCCCTGCTTGAAGTTGAGCATTACTCTCGCGAAGTTCTTGTAACTGAGCTTGGATGCTTTGCAATGCATTGATGACACCTTCCATCGTCGGATCCATGATGGTTTGAGAAGATTAAGAGATGGTAGTCTTGCCAAACTGTTATAAGCGCATATAGAGCTAGAAGAAAGCAAGTGGAGGCGCTCACAATGTACAAGAACTTGGGACTTGATGATAAGGTTAATCTTGATTACAAGACTTAATACTTTATTAAGAGAGCTAGATACAAGACTTTGATTACATGACTTGAGTACATGACAAGGCTTGATTGCAAGGACAAGACTTGAACATAAGACAAGAACTAGAAGAGGGCTTTCCTCATAGGAGCCTCACAACTGGTGTTGGCAAGACTGAGGGGCTTGTGGCCCAAGACCCTTATTTATACTAGTGCTTGAGGAGGTTACTTGAGGAGGTTAGGACTTTCTAGGTTCTTCTTGAGGAGGTGAGAATCTTCTAGAACCTTCTTGATCCTTCTAGTTCTTCTAGAACCTTCTAGATCCTTCTTCAACTTTCTAGAGCTTTCCAGAAACTTCTAGATTCTTCCGGAATCTTCTCCAAGCTTCTAGAAACTTCTTGATCCTTCTAGTTCTTCTAAAATCTTCTAGATCCTTCTTCAACTTTCTAGAGCTTTCCAAAAACTTCTAGATTCTTCCAAAATCTTCTCCATGTTTTCTAGAAACTTCTAGAATCTTCTAGATCCTTCTAGATTCTTCTAGAGCCTTCTAGCGATGATGTAGGCGATGATGCAGGCAGCGACTGACTCTCAAGCATCCATGACAGCCACATTGCATTTTTGGATGCAGGCCCAATGAGGATAGATGGTCAAAAGACCAGTGGGAGCCCAACGGAAGCATCTCCTAAAAATTAGGGAACTGCTATTTTGGACCATGAAATTTGTTTGCGTCATTACCTCCGGAATGACAAGGGGAACATATTATTACTTTGCTACAAAGTCAACTAATGCGCCAGTTGAGGGATTCTTAAGCAGGAAGCCCAATGCGGGGAAATTGTATGTATGAGTGCCAAGTGGCACTTTTTGGTCAATTTACCAAGTCTGGGAGAAGAGAACTCGTAACTGACTTTTTGGAGCAGTTTTAGAGGCTGATAACTCTGATTTTCAGTCAATTCTCTCCATTTTTGAGCTTCTCGTGACTTTACCTAGGACCGAGGAGGTCATTTTCAGTATTGGAAGGCATCAGATGCGTGTTTACAGGGCTATTTTGCTGCGTTTTCAACGATACGCAGGTTTTGGCAGCCATGGAAATTCTTCCCCTTTTGCATCGATGCTAGGGGATGCTTCATTGAGAACCTGTCACAAATTAAGAGCTATGGAGTGCTTTCTTTCCCTCTCATGTACAATGTGGTGCTAGGAGTGATGCCCTGCACACCACATTGCTCTCTCTCCCCCCTATGTTATGTGATGCTCCACAAGAGGGCTCTTCATTTGACTGATGTACAGCAATGTAGTTTCATGCTTTTGTGTTGAGGCAACAGCCTCCTTGAGCAAGAACAGGGGTAGCTAGCTACTACTCCAAAGCAGGCACCGGTGAGGGTCATAACCTCACCGTACAGGTGCGTTTTCAGCACTGTGTATGTGCTGTAAATTGACTGTTTTTCAGCCATACGGATGCCAGAACCCTTGGGAATCGTGCCCCACTGGCAGAGGACAGCTAGGGGACTGTTTGGGGCTAAAAACAGGGCAAAAACCAATAAATACAGCGTGCTGAATTTACTGTTTT
This sequence comes from Adiantum capillus-veneris, assembly GCF_014529385.1. Classification (NCBI taxonomy): domain Eukaryota; kingdom Viridiplantae; phylum Streptophyta; class Polypodiopsida; order Polypodiales; family Pteridaceae; genus Adiantum; species Adiantum capillus-veneris. The sequence goes on from NC_140931.1 coordinate 147,498,791, forward strand.
TGGGCAGGAATCAGACGGTATACGCCAGTGGAAGTGAGTTCTAGTAGGGGAATTGTTTTCGCGCAAGTTTTGGGACTGTTATGCTGCCGAAATTTGGCAAAAACAGACGGTATCTAGCAGGATACAAGTGAAGGGATTCCCAGGACTCTACTTTGTAATTTACCCTCCTAAGGAATAAAGAAATACCAAAAGGGGCGCCAATTTTGGGGCCTACAGGTTGTCGGCATCTACTCGGAGCATTCTAGCTTCCGAGCCGTGTGTGTGCTTAAGTGTTAATTAGCCGTGTGTGTGCTTAAGTGTTAATTCCCGTCGCAAGTTCCGTTTGCAAAGTACACTCTCCCTCTCTATGTGTGTCTAAAGTAAAGAATTTCGGGTGAAAGCCGAAGCCTATTGCCCCACGAGCCGGTTTCAAGGTTCCATTGCCGGGATATCAATCACTTTTTCCTCAAAGAGTGAGCCTCGGTTGTTTTGGGTAAAGACAGAGAGTACAGGAATGCGGGATTACACTATGGCCGACAAAGGGAAGGGCACTATGGAAGAGGGTTCCTCTTCACAGGACAGACAGGAAACTCCGCATGTTCGCCCTGCCAAAAGGTGGTCAAATTAGGACTGATTTTCTGCTGCGTTTTTAGGTTTGCATGTCACGTGATACATCCAACCCTATGTGTCAGTGGACAAGCTACAGCATGAGCAGGGTTCAATTCACTCCAGTCAGTCTAGATTAGAAGTGATCTGGCACTTTTGTGAGTCTATTCGTAGACCGTGCATGTCAAGACACTTAGTGTAGATGCATATCCTCTGGTTGCACACAGCATGATCATAAGCATTCCCATCAAAATCCATCAGAATCCTTCAAGGGAATTTTCCAGTGCATTTAGCCTATTTTACCTATTTTTGACATTTTTCACTTATTATTTTTAAGTGACTTTTGTTGGAAAGTAGGTAGGGCAAATTGAGTAAGTTTGTATATAAGCAAACCTAGACTGGCACTAATTGGCAGAAGAGGCAGAAGGAGCCCAAGCTCAACAGGCAACTTCTCAGCAAGACCTTTGGTGGACTTTCCTCCAAGCAAAGATCCTCTCTCCCCTAGCGTTTTCCATCAAGCATCATCGCCAGCAGATTTGCAGTCCCTAGCCTTTCCAGCAACAAGGTCCTCATCGCCAAGAGTTCCCACAGCCTATCGTTTTTGCAACAGTTGCCATCGCCAGCAGATCCCCATGCCTAGCGTTTTTCAGCCCATATCACCCTCCCTTCTGGTTGGCGTTTTTCAGCACTGAAGCAACAGCAGATTCAGCCCTAAAAGACCTGCAGTTTCAGCCCAAAGAACATCAGTTTTCAGCCCTACAGTAGATGCAAATTTTCAGCCATAAAGACCAGAAAAATCAGTGTTTTCCACAGCGTTTTCGGCAACAGCAAATTTCAGCCCATAGCGTTTATGAACAGCAGATAAAAGGTTGCAGATTTCAGCCCTTAGGTTGGTCTCGCCATCACCGTCATCATCACCAACATAGCCTAGACTTGCATCAGTCACAGGCATTCCCATTGTACCAGTTTGTGCAATCGATAGTAGACCACTCTCGCCGACGAGAGTGGGGCCTTCGAGAGGGTTTTACAACGTCTCTGGTGTCGTATTCTCTCTCTATCTCTCAATCTCATACACTTGCACGCACAGTGTCCATTCACTTTGTTTGTGATCATTGCACTCTCTCATTACGAACGAAAGGCTCTCCCTTCCATAAGAACAAAAGGAACCTTGAGCACAATTCGAAGCACTCATCTTGAGCAAAGTTCAAACATTCATTCCGCTGCACCCTACATTGGTGTCAGAGCTTAGGCAATGTTCTGTATCACTCAAGGAAAGAACCACAAGAACCGCATAATTTTTATTTTTGCTTGTTGAGGTCGCACGAACCCAAGTTCGCTTGGGCGTGTCGATTCCTAATCGTGATTTTGAAGAGTGACACGAAACCCAAGAAAGAAGGGCTTGTCCAGCCCCCCCTTGTGTCTCTTTTCACTCATTGAGAGCGGACCGTGCACTTAGCGGCCGGCCAATCGACGTGAGGTGGGAAAAAAGCAGCCTTAGTGTGAGCAGCCTTGGTGTGAGCGCAAGGCCGCCAAGGGATGCGCCCACGGAAAAGAGCAAAACTCGGGTGAAGAGAAGATCCTTCTCGAACACAGATTGCAAGCGAAAGAAGAACCTCAAGAACTCAAGACCCCCAAGAACCCCAAGACCCAAGACCACAAGAACCCACAAGAACTCACGACTTCAGAATGGTCATCACTCAAAGCGGAATGGATACTTCTCTTGGAGGTGATGAGCATGAGAGAGGCGAAGAAGAATTTTCCCCACTAGGAGGTTTTTCCGACCCTTCCCCATCCACGCCAAGGATTGCACTAACTCCTATGGAGGAGTTGAAGCAGATGTTTCTAGAAAGGAAGTTAGAACGCGAAGCAAGAAATGCAGAAAGAATGGCAGAAATGGAACGGAGACACGTAGAAAGAAATGCAAAAAGAGAAGCAGAAAGAAAGGCAACCAAAGCAAGACAAGAACAGAGCGACCGACACAGGAAAGAGTTCTGGCGACTCTTTCCTCAAGTTCAGGCACAGATGCAAGAGATTTGGGGAAAGGAGACTCTCTCAGTCTCTTCTTCTCCCAAGCATGACATACAGGATTTGCATGATTATGAGAAGTATGATGAATTGAATGACAATGATTTGCATGATGATTTGAATGACAATGATTTGCATGATGATTTGAATGATAATGATGAGCATGATGATTTCAATGGCAATGACAAGCATGATGGTTTGCATGATCAAGATGTGATTTCTCACAAGCATGATGATTTGCATGAAGATGACGTGATTGTTCACAAGGATGGTGAGTTAGTTGATGCTTTTTCTAGCAAAGCTAACCTCGTTGCAGATTCGATCAATCACAAAGGATCGATCTTGGCTCTCGAGCCTAGGTCCAAACTCCAAAGAACCCCCTCAAGAAGAGCCGATCTTGGCTCTCGAGCCTAGGTCCCAAGAACCCTCACAGGAAGTATTATGTGTTCGCATGATTGATACGCACGCATTGTTCGAGTGTTTCATTCGTGATCGTTTCCTGTATTTTAGTCAACGTCTTTATGTGATCCCTTTTACTAGGCATGACATATTGTACGTTGAGCACGTTTCACTCATGAATGAGCACGACTGTATGCGGATTATTCATGAAAAGCTGAAAAGTATGCATTCAAGTCACATTTCATGTCTCTTCCTTGGCACGACACAGTCGTAGAAAGAACACATGAGAGTATGAGCACCAAGCATGGGCATTTCCATTGTGAATTGCCACATTTGATTGTTTTAGATCAGAAGAGAAAGATTTGATCACATTGTTTGCGTGTATGTCTCCCAGACATGGTAAATTGACCAAAAAGTGCCACTTGGCACTCATACATACAATTTCCCCGCATTGGGCTTCCTGCTTAAAAATCTCTCAATTGGTGCATCAATTGACTTTGCAGTAGAGTAATAAAATGTTCCCCTTGTCATTCCGGAGGTAATGACGCGAACAAATTTCATGGCCCAAAATAGCAGTTCCCTAACTTTTAGGAGATGCTTTCCTTGGGCTCCCACTGGTCTTCTGATCATCTATCCTCATTGGGACCGCATCCAAAAATGCAATGTGGCCTAACTGTCGGATACTTTCCTTTGGTGACTTTATGCCTTTATTGAGTTCACTTCCTAGTATCCACCAACTTGCTAAGTGCGACGGGGAGACCTGTAAGGATCGGGTGGTGTGTGCAGAGAGCTTAAGGTGGTTTGAAGCTTGGAAAAACCATGGTTATACACAGTAGAGAGAGAGAGAGAGAGAGAGAGAGAGAGAGAGACTCACACTCAATAGACCATAGTGTATATACAATATAGTTACAACATATGTTATCTTTCATACACAAAAGGAAGTGTTTATGTACAAAAGGTCTCATAGCTAGTATCCGGCAGCTCATATCTCCAGGTGCCTTTTCAAAAGGCTACACACATATATGTGAACTCAGTACGCTGAACTTTGTGTTGATGTATGCTCGTGTGTGTGTGTGTGTGTGTGTGTGTGTGGGGGGGGGGGGGGGGGGGGGGGGGGGGTGTTGTGTTTGGGAGCATATGTTAGTACCTAGTTCTACACCCACTATTGGGCACTGACGACATTAGTGGGGATGTCGTGGTATTTAGTCAATACTATGCATGATGGAGCTGATGGTTATATTGTCTTGTGGGTGACCACCATGGGTCTATACCTTGCACTTTCCTTTAAGGGTGAATCTGGGCTTATCCTGGATTCATCTAGGTATATTTTTTAGTCATAAAGCGGACATGCAGACTTCACATTGTGAAGTTTTCGTCCGAGTTATGACCAATTGATATTGTGCTAATTCTTTCTATCTTTTGTGGTGCGTATGCCCTATCAACTACCTCATTTTTGTGCTTATTTTTTCGATTTAATGCTTCTTCTAGTGCTAGGCTTCATTATGGCTGAGTTTGCCCTTGATCTCTGGAGTCATGACAGAAACTCACTACGCTGAACTTTGTGTTGATGTATACTCATGTGTGTGTGTGTGTGTGTGTGTGTGTGTGTGTGTGTGGTGTGTTGTGTTTGGGAGCATATGTTAGTACCTATTTCTACACCCACTATTGGGCACTGACGACGTAGTGGGGATGTCGTGGTATTTAGTCAATACTATGCATGATGGAGCTGATGGTTATATTGTCTTGTGGGTGACCACCACGGGTCTATACCTTGCACATTCCTTTAAGGGTGAATCTGGCTTATCCTAGATTCATCTAGGTATACACACATATATGTGATATGTGTCACATCAAAAATTGAACTAGGTGTTGAAGGAGTTCCCATGCCCACCTTTCAACCCTCCCCTTGGGCATGTCATACATAATGAAGACCCAACTATCCACACAGGATGACACTATCGACACAGGATGACAAGATCTATCCACACAGGATGAAAATACTTGAACTAGAGAGAGTAGAAACGGGTCTTCAAAGTACATCTGTAACGAAAGAACTTCCTCTTCATCCTCAACTTCTTCTTCTTGGACTGTATGTGCTGCTCCTCTCACTGGCTTCTTGCCTTTGTTGTTATTGTTGCCGCTGCTATCTTGAACTTTTGAATAGCACCTAGAAGTAGGATGTCCTTCTTTCCACAAGTGCTACAAAATTTATTGATATAGAAGTCTTTAGCTATATGACCCATTTTACCACAGTCATAGCATTTTCGAACATTGAAAGATGATATGAAATCTATGGATGATTTGCCTTCTCTTGCTATAAAAACCCCATTTATCGGTGTAGGTAGATTTTTCTGCTTCCTTTCTTCTACCTGAAGTGAGCTTACCACATCTTGAAGTGCAAGAGTTGGCTCCTTTTATTCAAGAATAGTGACAATATGGGCGTAGTTGGAAGGAAGTGCACTAGTTTTGTCGTCTTCTTCTACTTCGCATTGAATGTAGGTCAATTGTGTAATCATGCTTTTAAGCCTATTGACCAAACTCGCTATGTCTTCCCCCTTGAGCATAGTAAGTTTGTAAAGTTGCCTTTTCAAGCTAACTTTACTTTGTTTTGCTTTAGCTTTAAAATTTTCTTCTAGAACTCGCCAGGCCTCGTATGCATGTGTGCACTCATCTATAAAATGTACATAATTGTCATGGAGTGCAGTAATTATGATGCCAAGTGCGTGTTCATCTTTTTCTTGATTGAGTGAAGTAGAAGCCCTGGTTTGTGTGCCTTCGTGAATACTGAGAGATGTTTTTACTATGGCCCATAATGTTTTCTTCATTAAGTATCCCCTTAGTTTAGTTTGCCACGTATGGAAACCCTCCCTATTAAATTTTATGATTTCTTTCTCTTCCATGGTGCACGTGCTCGTGAAAGATGCCAGGGACTTGGTCTTACCGATAGAGAGACTCTCTCTATGGCAGTGTCTTGCCCAATTTACAAAATAGTGCAAGTGCAAGCTTAATAATTTTGATTCATGAAGTCACTCTTCATGAATAAGAATCATGAAGCACCTCTTCACACGAACTTAGTGCCCTTTGCTCTCGCCTTGAAATGCCAGCTTGATTGATGATTTTAATTGCAGCTTGGCTATTGTGGTTTAAAATTGACTTCATCTTGGAATGCTTGTTTTTGAACGTTGAGAGGAGTTATCAAGCTTGAATGTTTGAAGTTGGGAAGTCGTTTTTAACTTTAAAGCTTTTTTGGTCTTTGAAGTTTGCAATAAGTGGGAAAGGGTGACAATGCCTTAAGAGTGGGAGTTTTAAGCTTGTATGGTCCGTGGGATCAAGCATTACTTTAGTACATGTGATTACAAAACTCACAGAAATAAACCTAACGATTATCGACAGCAAACAGAAGCCATCCACTGGCGATTTCTAGCTTTGTCGCACTCTGAGGGTGGTTAGGAGGTCGCCCCACTCTCGGATTCACATCCGTGAGGCTTGATTTTGGATAGGAGCTTGAGTGGCGGCAAGTGTGTGTGTGTGTGTGTGTGTGTGTGTGTGTGTGTGTGTGTGTGATGAACGACTCCAAGTGTTGTGACGTGGAGCTGCCAAAAGACGGTTTCAATGGCCAAGGATGGCGCTACTGTGGAGGACCGCCTTAATCACACGAGCCCTTGATTAAGCTCTGATTAATGTTCCTCACTTGCCCTTAAGAACTGTAGCTGAGAAGTAGGCAAGAATGGGCAGGGCTGTGGGCCTTGGACTGTGGCGGCAACAAGTATTACCTAAATAGAGCCAAGATGAGTGTGGCAGTAGATACTTGTCAAAAAAAAAGAGGCAATTGATAGCAGACAGGATTTGCTCTGAGTAAAGCCATGTGTCTTGCAGGTAATACCCGAGATTCTTCTCAAGCAGATTTGGAGCAGTAGTAATGGACGTTGCATCTTGTAAAACCAGTGCCAATTAGCTGCCTCAAAACTTACCTGCACATCCAGCCCCAGAGTGCCTCGTCGCCATTATCTTACACCCAACGAGCCAGCTGTCACAAGCCTACATATGCGGCACTCTCGCTGGTTGAAGGGGCTCGTTGTTGTCCTAACTTGCTCACTGAACTCTTTGGCTCCCACTCTTCAAATTGTTGCCCGTTTTTAGCTCGTACGGCTACCTGATCCGAGTCGTACTGCTCTCGATTCTTCTTGATCTTGCTTTCGTTTTCTCCTGCATCTTCGAACTCTTAAGCTTCAAAGCTCCAAGGGGAGCTGCGCGTGATGATGAAAGCGGAGAGCGGGAAGCGAGGCTCAGATACCAGTTGTAAGGATCGGGCGGTGTGTGCAGAGAGCTCAAGGTGGTTTGAAGCTTGGAAAAACCATGGTTTTACACATTAGAGAGAGAGAGAGAGAGAGAGAGAGAGAGATTCACACTCAACAAACCATAGTATATATACAATATATTTACAGCATATGTTATCTTTCATACACAAAAGGAAGTGTTTATGTACAAAAAGTCTCACAGCTAGTATCTGGTAGCTCATATCTCCAGGTGCCTTTTCAAAAGGCTACACACATATATGTGATATGTCACATTAAAAATTGAACTAGGTGTCGAAGGAGTTCCCATGCCCACCTTTCAAGACCTACATGATCTTGAAATGAGCCCAAACATCCTTTTACTTTACGAGTTCTAGTGCCGACCAACTTCCCGTCTGCGGGTGAAACTACCGTTAAGATTGGCCATATAATGTCCGACCATTTGCAACTTCAAAAAGAGGGTCTCAAAAATTAAACAAAAATCATTGGAAAGAAACCAACAACTAAGGTTAGCAGTTGCCGCATCCTCGTGACATACCCCCCTCTTGAAATCGCAAACGTCCTCGATTGCATACCATAAATACATGCCATTGATGATCTTGTGTTGTTAGCACTCTTTATCATCGCATGTATCCGCAAGAAAGGTCGTAACACATAGATACAAATGACTTAATGAGACCTTCATACTTTTGTCATTTCCATCTATTACACTGAATTCATATGTACATATGATGTGCTAGCTCTATCTTTGCACACGTTGGGTTGGGGCATAAGTAGGCTGTAACCTAAAGACCTCAAGGGAAAGCTGCAATACATTTGGTGACTTTGACAGTTCATGCTCTTCCATCCACTTTGCATCCATAGGTGGATAGTTCTTGAACTTCACCACATGGCATCTTGCAACCTGTCCCTTAACTTTTTACCTGTGTAAGAGGCTCTTGCCTCTGCAAACGAGCATAATTCCACAACATTGCAGCGTACATCGCACGCCCAAGTAAGCTCAAATTTCAAGATGATTTACCAATGCGTCAAAGAATCCAAGCAATCCCCTCAGAGAATCAGCGAGCAGCGTGCCACCTAGCAGACCCACATCACTCCCGTAAGAGATCTAGTGGCCAATCTACCACCGTGATACCTCTCTCTATCTCATCTTGGTTCATGCTTGCAATATAAGGTGGAGCGGAATGAATGCTTGAACTTTGCTCAAGATGAGTGCTCGGAACTGTGCTCAAGGTTCCTTTTGTTCTTATGGAAGGGAGAGCCTTTCGTTCTTAATGAGAGAGTGCAATGATCACAAACAAAGTGAATGGACATTGTGCGTGCAAGTGTATGAGACTGAGAGATAGAGAGAGAATATGACACCAGAGACATTGTAAAACCCTCCTTCGAAGGCCCCACTCTCGTCGGTGAGAGTGATCTACTATTGATTGCACAAACTGCTACAATGGGAATGCATGTGACTGATGCAAGTCTAGGCTATGTCGGTGATGACGACGGTGATGGCGAGACTGACCTAAGGGCTGAAATCTGCAACCTTTTATCTGCTGTCCAAAAACGCTATGGGCTGAAATCTGTTGTTGCCGAAAACGCTATGGAAAACGCTGATTTTTCTCGTCTTTATGGCTGAAAGTCTGCATCTACTGTAGGGCTGAAAACTGATGTTCTTTGGGCTAAAACTACAGGTCTTTTAGGACTGAATCTGTTGTTGCTTCATTGCTGAAAAACGCCAGCCAAAGGGAGGGCGATATGGGCTGAAAAACGCTAGGCATGGGGATCTGCTGGCGATAGCAACTGTTGCAAAACGATAGGCTGTGGGAACTCCTAGCGATGAGGACCTTGTTGTTGGAAACGCTAGGGACTGCAAATCTGCTGGCGATGATGCTTGACGGAAAACGCTAGGGGAGAGAGGATCTTTGCTTGGAGGAAAGTCCACCAAAGGTCTTGCTGAGAAGTTGCCTGTTGAGCTTGGGCTCCTGCTGCCTCTTCTGTCAATTAGTGCTAGTCTAGGTTTGCTTATATACAAACTTACTCAATTGCCCTACCTACTTTCCAACAAAAGTCGCTTAAAAATAATAAGTGAAAAATGTCAAAAATAGGTAAAATAGGCTAAATGCATTGGAAAATTCCCCTGAAGGATTCTGATGGATTTTGATGGGAATGCTTATGATCATGCTGTGTGCAACCAGAGGATATGCATCTACACTAAGTGTTTGGACATGCACGGTCTACGAATAGACTCACAAAAGTGCCAGATCACTTCTAATCTAGACTGACTGGACTGAATTGAACCCTGCTCATGCTGTAGCTTGTCCACTGACACATAGGGTTGGATGTATCACGTGACATCCTCTCCTTTTCAAAGTGAGGTACTAGTACCGAACTGTATGGCGTCCACGGAGATCGCCAATAGCATCCGAAATCCTCGAAGGGACTCTTCGTCGGCCCACTCTGATGTGTGGGTCGTGCGATACTTGAACTTCATAAAGGTCTGCAACGCTTGCTTCTCTGGGCCGCGCCGAAAGCGACACAAAGTCGTCTGTGGCTCCTTCGATGCTTCAACTTCGTCGAGAGTCATGCTTCTTTCTTCTTCAAGAATCTCCATGGCTGAAAATTCCTGAAACCATTTCCAACACAAAACTATGAACATACCTATTCCATGTAAAGTGAGTGGAAAAAATCTTGTCGTCCTAATAGACTGTGCATGCAATGTAGATGAACAAATAGACGGAGTGCTAAGCCGTTCACCAAGAGAACTCGTAACTGACTTTTTGGAGCAGTTTTGGAGGCTGATAACTCTGATTTTCAGCCATTTCTCTCCATTTTTGAGCTTCCCATGACTTTACCTAGGACCAAGGAGCTCATTTTCAGCATTGGAAGGCATCAGATGCATGTTTGCAGGGCTGTTTTGCTGCGTTTTCAACGATACGCAGGTTTTGGTAGCCATGGAAATTCTTCCCCCTTTGCATCTATTTGTTCACAGATGCATTACAGGTGAAGGACAGAAGAGGGGACGCTCGATTTATGCTGGGGGGATGCTTCATTGAGAACCTATCTCACAGGTTAAGAGCTATGGAGTGCTTTCTTTCCGTCTCATGTACAATGTGGTGTTAGGGGTGATGCACACTACACACTGCTCTCTCTCTCCCCTACGTTACTCTCTCTCCCCTACATTATCTGATGCCCCACAAGAGGGCTCTTTATTTGACTAATGTACCGCTGTGTGGTTTCATGCTTTTGTGCTGAGGCAAGAGCCTCCTTGAGCAGGAACAGGGGTAGCTAGCTGCTACTCCAATGCAGGCACCGGTGAGGGTCATGACCTCACCGTACAGGTGCATTTTCAGCACTGTGTATGCGCTGTAAATTGACTGTTTTTCAGCAATACGGATGCCAGAACCCTTGGGAATCGTGCCCCACTAGCAAAGGACAGCTAGGGGACTGTTTGGGGCTGAAAACAGGGCAAAAACCAGAGGATACAGCGTGCTTAATTTACTGTTTTTGGGCAGGAATCAGAGGGTATACGCTAGTGGAAGTGAGTTCTAGCAGGGGAATTGTTTTCGCGCAAGTTTTGGGGTTGTTATGCTGCCGAAATTTAGCCAAAACAGATGGTATCTAGCGGGATACAGGTAAAGGGATTCCCAAGACTCTACTTTGTAATTTACCCTCCTAAAGAATAAAGAAATACCGAAAGGGGCGCCAATTTTGGGGCCTACAGGTTGTCGGCGTCTGCTCGCAGCATTCTAGCTTCCGAGCTGTGTGTGTGCTTAAGTGTTAATTCCCATTGCAGGTTCCGTTTGCAAAGTACTCTCTCCCTCTCTATGTGTGTCTAAAATAAAGAATTTCGGGTGTGAGCCAAAGGCTACCGCCCCACGGGCCGGTTTCACTAGTGCATCAAGATTCCCATATAAATTAGATGACTAGATATTGTGGTGAGCGCATCAAGAGTTCCTGCCGGACGAGATGGCCACACAGGGATCTAGGTGTATCAAGACTTCTGGACCGGTGAGATGACTAGATGATTGAACATTGTGTTCAGTATGAACTAAGTGTGTGAATGAAGAACTTTGAAACAGGAATTTCCCAAGGTAAATTTGATTTATATATGAATTTAATGTTTTCTGGAAGAACTTGCTAGATGTGAGCAGATAACAGGTGAAATCGATGATAATGGATGACGAATTGGGAGCAATGACCGCTCATGAATGAACCCGATAACGTATCATGAGTATTGAATCACGACTGATTCAATGGAACTGTCATGAGCGCATCAAGAGTTCCTGCGGGATGAGATGGCCACACAGCTAGAACTAAATGGTTGGACCACTTTGTTCAGTATGAACTTCGTAATGGATTGGGATCCCTAGAAATGATTACTCGCACACGACAAAGCTTGAGTGGAAAATCTCTATAGACATGATCGTAATAAGAATTCGTTAATTCGACATCAATGAGGTCCAGGATGGATCTAGATGCGATTACTAGATACGTTGCTAGCAATCATGGTCTGAGATTTGGAATGAATCTTTCTGTGATTGATTTGATTTGTCATGTGATTGTCAAAGTCGACGATGCGGAAGCGTAGAGACCAAGGGGAGTGAGCACGAGAGAGAGAGAGAGAGAGAGAGAGAGAGAGAGAGAGAGAGAGAGAGAGAGTCTCCTGAACCAATCAACGTTGGCAATAAATAACTGAATGTGTATGCAATGGAGGCAAGGGGTTGCTTGTGTAGCAATCCTAGTAAATTGCCCTACCCAAGACTTTGACAAATAAGTAAGATAGGTGCCTAAAAGCCAAACTAAATAATGGGATCACATTGGGCAGTTCACTTGAGATGCCTAAACTTTAACACCCTCTCTGCAGCTCATAGTGGACATCAATAGTGAGACCAAGTCGATGAAGAAGCTATCATGGACACCCCAGTAGTGGCCACCAATTGGATACACCTCCGTGTTTCTCTCCTCAACTCTGTACCTAAAAGTAATGCCATCTTGAGCATCGTTTGCCTTTGTAGAAACTTTGAACTGTAGTCCATACTACGTCCAATAATCCCCATCCGTGAACTATGAACACATCACGTCCAAAATAATGAACTGTTGGAACACATCCTGTCCATAATCTGACAAACATCAATGAATTGGCTAGCCCATCCATAGTATTTTAGACGTCTGATTGGTTCCCTGCCAAATGCATGTGCATTGAACTCCGACCTACGGGTCCAAACACCAATAACTTGAACTCTGACACAAGGCTCCAAATTAATTATAGGGAGCATTGCTTGCCCCTCTCTGCCACTCACAAGCCTCTCTCTTACTGAAGCTAGTGGTGACACCTTTCTTTCGACTAGAAATCTGACGTCGAGGCCACTGTAGCTACCGCCACGTGTGCCATGTCGATCTTTATTACCGTAATCTTTGTCCAACTTGCCTTTGTCCTTGTCTTCTTGTGAGTTCCTACTTTTGCCTTTGGCTTCAAACTCTCGAGCCAAACAAAGCGTCGAGTCACATTCATGCAACTGTCATCGTACCTCATGGGTACCAAGGCAGCTGTCACATGACAATTCCAACCCTATGTGTCCGTGGACAAGCTACAGCACGACAAGGGTTCAGTCAATCAAGTCAGTCTAGAATAGGAAGTGATCTGGCACTTTCGTGAGTCTGTTCGCAGACCGTGCATGTCCAGACACTTAGATTAGATGCATATCCTCTGGTTGCACACAGCATGACCATCAGATTCCAGTCAGATCCCATCAGTAGCATTTTTACAGTGCATAGACCTACCTTCCCTATTTTTGACATTTTTCACTTATTATTTTTAAGTGACTTTTGTTGGAAAGTAGGTACGACAAATTGAGTAAGTTTGTATATAAGCAAACCCAAACTAGCACTAATTGGCAGAAGAGGCAGCAAGAGCACCTTGCTCGACATGCAACTTCTCAGCAAGACCAACCCCCGCGACAACTCTGGCGTTTTATCTCACCAGAAGGCCTAGCCAGATCAGCCAGCGTTTTAGCACTTGCAGATTCCCAGCGACAATAGACAGCAGATCAGCCCTAGCGTTAGCAGATTCCCACAGCAACACAGCAGATTTCCTAGCGTTAGCAAATTTCCCCGCAAAGTCAGAATTCACCCCTAGCATTTTTGGTTTGCAGATCAACCTCGGCGTTTTTGCAGATCATCGCAACAGGATCAGCCCTAGGACCAGCGTTTTCAGTTTTCAACCTTTAGACACCGCAGAAGAACCCCCGAACCTCGCAGATCTCACCTTCCCACAGCAGTTCCTCGCCGCACGGTGGGATCCATCGAAGTTTACAGTTTCAGCCCGGAAAACGCAGATTTCAGCATCTGCGTTTTCAACGCGTCGTCGTTGCATCGTCGTCATCGACATAGAGTCGGAATTCATCAGATAAAGATTTGCAGATTTCAGCCATTAGCGTTTTCAGATTTCAACCGTCTCATCGTCGTCGACATCGTCGGCAAGTCCAAGCATTGTAGAGATTTGTGCAATCATAAGTAGACCGCTCTCACCATAGAGAGTGGGGCCTTTGGAGGAGGGTTTTACAACGTCTCTGATGTCGTATTCTCTTCTCTATCTCTCAGTCTCATACACTTGCACGCACAGTGTCCATTCACTTTGTTTGTGTCCATTGCACTCTCACTAAAGGAACGAAAGGCTCTCCCTTCCGTAAGTAAAAGGAATCCTTGAGCACAATTCGGAGCACTCATCTTGAGCAAAGTTCAAACATTCATTCCGCTGCACCTAACAGCAGCTAATTGAATACTGGTATTGCCATCCTTGTCCAACTGACCTTTGCCGCTGTCCTCCGCAAACTCGAGCCAAACAATTTGTCGGGTTCCTTGAGAACTGTGCCGATGTACAGGCCGCGGAATGGATGGTTGACAATCCGTTATCCATAGCCACTTGTTGCTTTTGGTCGTCGTCGTCACGGGTCACGAGCAAGGGGATGCCTCATTGAAGTTGCAAAACCAGGTATTTCGTACCTTCTCGCACTCCAATAGGCCGCAAAAAAATCCCAAGCCGGAAATAACTCCCAAGCCGCACGAACCACTCCTTTGCACTAATCCCATGCTGCTCCGCACCCTCTGCAATCCCTCTCTTCAACTCCAGTTTTCCCGCTTCGCAAGGCTTTGCTCCCAAGGCGCAAAGTTTCCAAGCCGATTCGATCTACTCGCCTTCAATTTGCTCCTCACGACACTCGACACTGCCCTTGCTAAATCTCCAAGCCTCTATTTTGCTTGCCACTGGCAGCGTTTTAAAACGCTGGCCAAGGAGGGCTTGTCGTTGACTCCAAAGGGGGGAAGGAGGAGCGTGTTGACTGCGGCGTTTCAAAACGTTGGGGACACATCTGTCGCCAAGGGGGAGACTGTGGACTACAGCGAGCTCTGGCGTCTCAAAAAGCAAGACAGTAGGGAGGGGGGCCGCAAAGTTGCTGCGAGGCAACGTTTTGAAACACTGCACAGTAGGGTCTTCGCCTAGCTCTTGCTGCAGCAATCGGCGTTTCAAAACGCTAGTGCACCGCAATGCAATCGACAGAAGGCTACAGGGAGGGCGTTTCGAAACACACAGCGAGAAGGGGGGGTGTGCTCTCCAACGCCAATTTGGGGTACTTGAAAATGACAGCGTTTTAGAACGCCAGTAGGGAAGGGGTGTGTTCGGCGCTTTCCTCTACTTTGCTCCTCCACGCCAAGGGCTGAAAGCCACCCGCTCTGATACCACGTCAAAGTCGACAACGCGGAAGCATAGAGACTAAGGGGAGTGAGCACGAGAGAGAGAGAGAGAGAGAGAGAGAGAGAGAGAGAGAGAGAGAGAGAGAGAGAGTCTCCTGAACCAATCAACCTTGGCAATGAATAACTAAATGTGTATACAATGGAGGCAAGGGGTTGCTTATATAGCGATCCTAGTAAATTGCCCTACGTAAAATAAATACCTAAAAGCCAAACTAAATAATGGAATCACATTGGGCAGTTCACTTGAGATGCCTAAACTTTAACAGTGATGTGATATAATGTGACGTGAATGTCGTCTTTGTACAATTGTTGGATGGGTGTCGTCTAGTGCGTCGATACTTGAGAGTCAGTGTCTACTGAACTGGTTTATGGTTTATGTCTGATTTTGCAGGCGTAATCAAGGGCGATTACAATTCTTTCAAGAGGGAGGTATGTCACAAAATGATGGCGTGGAAACCCTGCCTAGACACACACACGTAGTGACCTTGCGGCAGAAATGCCACGTGGCAACAATACGGACCCCCGCAAAACACGTTGGCAAGCTGAAGTGGCAAAATGTATGAAATCCCGCTTTTTACGCTGGCTGATGACGTGGCAACTTGTACGGATTTTCGCAATTTGTGTTGGTGCTTTTTTGGCAGATCTTGGGGACAATTGCTTTTTGGGACTCTGCTTTTATAGTAAAAGCTTTTGGACCAGTTTGCTTTTAAGTTTAACTTGGGGCCAATCTCTCTGGGCACAAAACTACGCCGGACCGTGTTGACTAAATTCAATTGTGACTTAAAGTTGTGAAGTATTTTAAGTGATTCTCTCGTGTGTCGTGTTCAATTCTCGACTTGGGGTGCCCAAGCCTGTGACACAAAGATGTGAATGCGATCCTACTATATCAAGAGTTTTGTCTAGATGAGATGGCTAGATATTGACTTTAAGGCATGAACAATTGAGATGGCTAGATATTGACCTTAAGGCATCAACAATTCTGAAAGGATGAAATGACCCGATAGTGATTCTACTGCATCAAGTGTTGGACTAGAGCAAATTTGATTGTTTGCATCTCAATGTTTAACGTGAACTATGTGAATTATCCAAAATCCAGAGTGAATAAGTATATATGTACGGATGCATGCTTTGTTCTTTTGGAGATGATCATTGCTATGTCTACAAGAATGGAAGCAATGTCTACTGAAGATTTGGTCTCCAAGCATAATCAAGGGCAATTACTCTTCCTTTACAAGGGGGGGTGTCACAAATTGATGACATGGCATGACTTGTTGGACCGGAAGAGAAGAGCAAGACCTAGCTTGAGCTGGACCACGATGAAGGACCCAAGTGTGAGACAACAGTAGCGTAAAACGTGACTTGAAAACGCGAGGGTTTGCAACACGTTGACTTTGGTGCTTTTACACTTGTACAAATAATTGTGATTTTTATAATTTATTTGGGCATCAATTTTGGACCCGTGCCTATAAAAAAAAGGCTAGGGGTGCCATTAGAACAGTTTGGCCTAGTGAATTGCGACTTTGTGATGACCCACAGGGAGAACATGGCTCTCCAAGTTAGCAAACTCCAAGTTCGGTCAAATGAAATAAAGAAATACAAGTGAGAGACGCTAGTTGAGGGGCCAATGCTTCTAGAAGTGGAACTCCACCACTCCATGTCTCGTCTATTGTGTGATGCTCTCTTTTTCAAGTTCAAATGTTTGTTGTTTCGATCCAGTTTGGTACTTTTGCATGTCTCTATTGCTAAGCCACTGAGAGTTCGATACTATTGAAGTGTTTCTATCACCTTGCCAATGGCTTACTGGTTATAAGTGTCATGATTCATGACACTCCAACAACAATCAGCAACGTCCCTTTGCCGATTGATTGTGCCTCTTTGTGGATGACTGGTTGGAACTACTCATCTACAAACATGACTATTCACTTAAAAGACGTGATTATCAGCCAAGGTGAATGCTAACACCTCCTTTTTACATTACTATGAGCTAAATATAATATCTAGATCTAAATATTGGATAATACAACCTGATGCATAGCATGCACTGAGAATAAGACACAAACCTCCGTATTTGAATCAGACACGAGACCGTAATTTTGGGTTCTCAAAACCACCAAGCGCCCATCAAAAGTGAAGCAAGCCAAGTAAAAACCGCTCGCATCAAGAGCCATTTTTTGAATAGGTCCAAAGCTGATGTTAAGTTCCTCAACTGAATCAACCCCCACTCTTAGCACTGATGCTGGTCCAGCAAGAAGCACTTCTACATGTTGATATGTCTCCTCAGGCTTGGGCTCGATAACTACCAAGCATAATGGCTCTTCTTCAAGGTTAGGATCTGCAAGAGCTTCAACCTGTGGGTTGCGTATATCAGGTATTGAGAAGAGCTGATTATGCTCTGTAAGGCAAACCACTGCCCGATGCTGAATAATACAATGTGCCACTCCCTGGTTCCAGCATTCTTTACCCATCGTAACTTGCAGATCCTGAAGCTCGCCATGGATATTATACTGAAATATGGTACCATCTTGAACAACACAAACAAGAATTCCATCCTCTGTCCACCCAAGACCCACAAGTTTGCCCCCTGGGCGATCCCAAGGTATGGAAGCAAGAAGGGTTCCTGAAGCTGAGTAGATTTGAAGGCGGGGTCTTGCTGACTCTGCACGCAGTTGGACTATTTTGGAATCGTCTCTAATAATGGCGATGGGACCTCCAAAGGGAGCGCAAGCAACCTTGTGTCTACTTAGGTCCACATTCTGCCAACACATTGTGTAAACTTCCTGCTTGCGATAGAACTTGTCGCCCATGGATCTCCATTCTGCAGCTATGGATACAGACATGGCTTTCTCTGTCTCCACGGGTTTCTGGGGATCAGCGCCTACATGTTGATTAATGCCTTAAACGGGCTAGCAACTGAGAGATCTACACTGATCATCGTCGCGCGTAATTGCTTTTGTAGCTACTGGTGTACAAACCCGTCTTCCAGAATAAGAAAACTAGAGTGCTTGGTCAGCCTGTATAACCGGAAGTGGATAACAAACTGGTACACAGGTACAAGCCTTCAAGGCGATTGCAATTAGAGAGAGCAAGCATTGAACAAGAGTATAGATCCGTAAAGAAAATTGTCGAAATGAAAGGTGAGAGAGAGAGAGAGAGAGAGAGCATTTATTATTTGTTTTGCATAAATCTTCTTACGCCAAGTGAGTGTAAGTGACTGAAACGATTTGATGAAAATAGTATGCCAAAAAGTTGAGGAATTAAGAACGGAACATTGAATGTAGCATGCAATGATTTCTTTACAATGAAATGGACAAATCTTCTGCGGAGAAGAGGAGGAGGACTATATCGGTAAGATGCTCTTCAGAGTTGCATGTGTGGGAAACTGGTTGACATAAAAATAACGCGAAACAAATTGTTTAGCTGACTGAAGGTGGCTGGGGACCACGTTAGAGTAATTTAATTCTATGGTCTCGAGTAGGTCGAGCATGTCTGCAATCTGTACGAACAACATACAATGGTGTTTTGTGGAGCAACTAGCCAACATGGCAATGTCGATGGTGATTTGTCGACTGAGTGTATCCCAGGTGATGTAATGTGGATGCCATGGGGTAGGTGGTTGAACTGGCCATGGAATGAACTCGCTCCATTTATGCATGTAGTGTTTGAGCACCCGCTCTTGCAAATGTGGGTAAAGACAGTATTGCAACTTGTACATTGCAGTCTCAAATTCTGGCTGCTGCTCAATCAGATCAGCTAGAATTGGCCTACCTATTCTAAACTGAAAAGAAAAGGCATTTAAATCAAAACAGTTGATAAGTTGTCATGTCTGCCATAGTTTGAATGGAAACAAAAAGACATTGTTGTAGGCAATGATCAAAGTTATGTGACAAAGACAGTGAACAAAACAATGAAATGAAGACGACAGAAGTTCACACCTATACCTTCTTGTTTTTTTTCAAAAAATAATATTTTCTCAACCTTTGTGGATGTTCAGAACAAACATTATAACCTAATGCAGTTGTTGTCTTGTGTTGTTTAATATAGAAATATTCTAAGTTTCTAGCTTTATGAATATTGGTACTGGTTGCTAAAGTGGTAATTTCAAAATTGTCTTCGAAAGGAATGTGTGTCTGCATGTCCGCTCGCATTCTCTTCGAAGGATTGCGCTTGTGCTGGTCAATGCGTTTATGGATGTTATTCGTAACTCCGATATATCTCCTATCGTTCTTCGTGCAACGTATACTGTAGACTATGTATTCTTCCCGCGACGCTGCTTTTTATGGGGTGGAAGGCCGATGCTTGTCTCTAGTTGTTGATGAGTGTCTAAATCTGCAGTACATGCAGATTGGTTAGGTCAATAAAAAAATGACATTGCTACGGAGAAGTGAATGGAAGCTAGTGATACTTGTTATCCATACTTGCCTTGGTTTGTTGCAACGGGCTCGTATGGGGAGGCTGGTTGTCCATAATTTACTGCCTTGTGTTCGCTGTAGTGCCATTCTACCTTCTGGATTGTGATAGGTGGATTAGTTGCGTCATGCGTGTGGTTTGTCGAAGTCATGAAATTTGTCAAGATAGCGGCACATTTTTCTTGAGTAGCTTTTGAAAGTTCAGCCAAGTCAATGTTGTAACCAAATCGCAGCTGCTCCATCGCGTACAATGTAATTCCTTCAGTTTTTGTGTCGAGGAGTTGTTGTGCTTCAACATTACGCAACATACTCTCATCATCCTCGTACTGGATATCAAGCTCTTCAAGTATTTGCTTCATGAGACCTGCAAGATATAGGAGCAAGCTTGCTAGCGCGACAGATAGAAGGCATTATATTTTCCTTTTCTAATAGTACCTGTTGTCATCCTTTCTGTGTTTGGTGTGGCCATCGTTTGGTCTAGAGCTTTATATCTTGCGTCGCACTTATTCATGAAGCTGCGACGCTCTTGAAAAGTATGGAACCCCTCAATATAAGCATGGGGTTTCTCGCCTGCTGAGTTTGCCAATCTCATTTGCTTAGTCGTGAGGTAAAATCTCTTAGGTTGTATCGCTGGTTGCGTTTCCTTTGCGTTGTTCGTGTATTGCTTGAAGAGTTGCACAGTAAAATGAGTGATTGATTTGCATGTGTATACACAGGCAGATGCAAGATCAAAGAAGCGTGCAAAATGTATCGTGTTGTGATCCATTGTTTGATTCAGTTTCCTGCACGTAAAAAAATTTATTTTGATGACCTCTTGCAGTATTTCTGAAGCATAAGATCTGACAAACGTTTAAACACAAATGAATGAAGTGAAAAAGGGAAGAGCAATAAATTTACAAAAGGTGGATCAAAGTGAGTAGGAGTGATAGGGAAGGTGTCTCAGCAATGCAACATATTGAACATGAGAAGTCCACAGAAGAGAAGACAAGCAGTTAAACAAAAATTACTGCTTTATATAGAAGGCAGTTATTACAAGGCGATTTCATCTGTTTAATAGAAAGAGGAATTGATACTGAAGAGGGCATAGGAAACATTCACGGCTAGAAGTTCAAAAATCTAGATGGTGTGAACATCTCTGGCGTAGGTAGCTCTAGTAAATGTAGCCGAGTTCGCTCAGTGACGCGTGATAGCATCACGTATAGAAGGCAAGGGGTGAAAACTTCTTTTACAATGAGCAAGACGTTGGAGTTGATTGTTGCGCCTTGGGACTTGTGTCCAGTCATAGAGTAGGCGAGAGCTAGTGGGAATGTGGATTTATGGTACCAGTGCCCATTGAATGTCCGTCTGCTATGCTTTGACCGTCGAAGTGTAAGTTCCTGTTTGGATGTGTTGAGTGTGACTTTGATTGCTTTGACGCCTCCTTCTTCATCTTGGAGGATTTCGTCTACGCGACATAGTGATCCATTGGCTGCTCCAATTGTTAAGTTTATGTTCTCTGTTATCAGTGCATTTGCTCCTTCTGCTATTCTGTCAATTGCGTGGAAGTCGGGATCTTCAAGCCATGCTTGGAGCTCAGGGATGTTGTGTGCATTTGAGGCTGATTTGGATGATGTGACTATGCCGATGGAAGCGTTCCAAGAGAAGGTTATTATAATATCGAGCGTCACTCTTGTGTGTGCAAATGATTGTCGTATTCCTATCCATGTGTTGCTCTATTTGATCCTGCGTTATGATGCGGTCACCGAGCGCATCGTGGATCTCTTTCTTTGTGGGGAGCCTGACTCTTATTGTATTGAGGAACTCTATGAAAGAGATATATTTTGCATGGTGCACTGAGCAAGACATAATGTACGTAGTAGCAGTGGACCAATAAGTGGAGCTTGTGATGTGGTATGAGTAGCAATGATCACTTTGATGCCTGCATACCGGCGGCAATTGTGCCAAATCACCAAACAAGAAGAGCTTTTTATCTTTGAATGGGTCTAGCAGTGTGCCGTTGGTGACATTCACAATTTGTCATACTATGAGATCAAAAGTTTGCTTTGTCAACATAGAAATCTCGTCTATGATAATCGTGTCTGCTTCTTTGATGTTGATGTATCTGTCATCAGTTTCGGAGATTGACAGGGGATAATGTTGTGTGTGCACTGGTATCTTGAATTGGTAATGGACAGTTGTTGCGATGCTGCTTAACCTTGTGGCCGCTGCACCAGTCGAAGCAGCGAGTGTGACAATTTTCCCTTGCATTATGAGTTGGCTTGTGATATATCTTATGAGGAAGCTTTTGCCACTGCCAGGAGTGCCTGTGATCACATGCAGACCACCCTTTGCTGCTGTGAGCTTCTTGTAGATCTCTGCTTGTTCAGATGTCAGTGACGCGTTCTGGACGTTTTGAAGCTCGTTTAGAAGGGCAGAGATACGAGAAGTCGTGTCCTGTTGCTCATAGTCTATTTGCACATCTGGAGATTGAAATGAGGTAGCCTTTGTTGAGGATGTCTTCTGTAGTATCATGTTGTGAAATTGGTGTGTTTAATCTGTCGTGAGCATATTTCGTTGTGTATACTCTGTGATGTACATCTCAAGGTCCTCATCTGTCAGTATCAAATTTCTAAGTTTGCACTCAAGATAGTATGACCTGGACGTGTTCTCCGGTGAGAGCAGTTGGGATTCGTTTCTGAAGGTGATGCTCTTTAGCAACACGTTGTAAAAGAAAGCCTCCGGATGATGCCCTGAGTGGAAGTATGTGAAACGGACCAGTCGATGTTGCCGCTCCAGCGATTGGCCGTAGGCGTTCGCCTCTGAAATACTTTTTTCCCTTTTTTTCCCTTTGTCACTGTGTAATTCTTGTGGAAGTCGTAGAACGTAAGATTCTCCAGACTTTGTGGTCGTGCGCAATACAGATTGACAGGGTGCAACACGACATCATTGTTGTGAGAAATGATTCGTTGTCGTAGTGCCGGGGGTAATGAGTCGACGTATTGGACGGTGTCACTCTTTGAAATGATTGGGATTTGCAAACAATTTAATGCCACTTCTGTTGCTGAGATAGGCTTCGACAGTAAAGAGGCTGAGATCAGCTTCAATTTCACAGTGTCAAGGCCACCTAGGCCTAAGTGCTCTGCATCTTCTGAGCGGATGTTGAGATGGCCCATTGGTTCAGTTTTGAGTGCATACTTCAGGAGGTAATAGGACAATGATGAATTGGTGACCCGTTGTATATTCATATGTGCACCCCATAGCAGAAGCAGTGTAGAACGGTACGACATTTCTGTCTTCATGCCGGGGCCTGAAGTATTGCCATCTGTGATTTTGTTCGTTGAAGACTGGGTTTGGATTTGGCTGCGCATGAAATGGAAAACCGTGTTTACATACTCCATCTCTTTGACCGTGGTAACAACTTGTACGACACTTGTGAAGTTGTTTCCTGAGCACGAGTTGTCGGAGGCGGCTCACTTCTGGCAAAACCACAGTGCTAGTTTCTGGCGGGATGTATGCAGTTATCTCAGTAGATAGTTGCTCTTTGTCTTCTTCATGCATCCACAGTATGACATGAGAATGCAATGATCCTCTATTTTGGACCTCATATCTAACCAAGTGGTGTTGCACACGGCCCAACACACCTTTCGCAAGTATATATTTGGACATAAGCATTTGGAATTTAGTGTGGAAGGTGCCGCATTTGATCGGGCAGTCTGTCCAAGTGAAGGAGGCGTTTAAATGACGTGCAATTAGCTCGATCGTGTCAATCTCAGGCCATCTTGTGTCTGTGACCTCATCGGCAGTGAAAGTCAAGAAGAAATCAGGCATTCCCCATTCGTCCACCATTGCTATCAAGTCCTTTAGGTTCTTGCAGTGGCACGAGCAAGAGCCTAGCATGCTAGAAGGGGTGTTGTACCGAAGCACATGTCTCACAGTATCCTCGTCAGTTGTTGTACGATTGGCCTTCTTGTAGTTTTCAATGTCCCTTTGCAACAAGCTCGTGTGTGTATTGTTAGCCAACATAAGAGCCTGCTTTAGTTGGTACATTATGAGCAGGTATGGCTTGTACAGGGTGTAAACGGAGAACAAAGTCGATGCACGTATCTTTACATATATACTGAAGTTGATTTTACCATCATATTGACCTTTCCCGAAAGGAAACAGGAATGGAAAAGCTGCCGTTTCTATTGTGATGTCGTTCATCACGGAGCTTGATGCGGCAGGCATGCCGTTGGGCTTGAAAGTAACTGTTCTCTCAAGCAATTCTTGACGGCCACGGAGCTGCAGAGAAGCAAATTCGTAAGTATCGCTAGCGGTGAATGCTCTTCTCCTGGTTGGTTCAACGATGTTTTCGATGATACCAAACATCAAACTCGTGTCAAGCTGCGCCATCAGTGCAAACGGTGCGTTGTCTTGTTGGTGTTGAATGATCTTGCTCACACTATCTTGACTTAGTATGCAGAGGCCAAGCTTCTTATTCGGTCGTTCAGCCATCGACATGTACTTCTGTAGTACAAAGTTGTTCTCAAGATTGAATGCAAGTATGTCTGCCACTTGTGATGTAGCTAGGTCTTGCTCTGTGAAGGTTGTTCTATGCTCTTTACTCCATGATAGTAGAGGGTTATCTAATATTGAACGTCTGTCTAGTGTACTTGAGTTCTCACAAGCGGAGCACTGCACCTATTGTGTTTCTATTTGTGTAGCCTCTAAGCTAGATACCAGTAGACTACTAGCAAACATTGCAACCGATGTCTCGTCTGGAGCTCGAGTACAATGAAAAGAGGCACTTCTTTGGATGAAAACTACACCACAAATAAAGCATATGCTTAAAGGTCTGAATGTCGTTGCTATTTCTGAACTCCATAGGTGTACTAAATTGACTATATCAATCCATGATTGTGAGCATGGTAGAAATCTAGCCTTCTTCTTGATTGAAGTGCGATGTCTCGCTTTCGATCTGCTGAGGTGTGTCCTATGCTTTCGGTGATGGTCCATTGAAGGCTTCAGTCGGACTCAATCTTAATGGTTCAATACGATCAGATCCTTGTGATATTTAGTTTGTAGTCACGGCTAAGCAACGGATAGTTCAAGCGCTTGAAACAACTATGTACATGGTGCTGGATTGCACTGTTGTGGGGTTTCGGACTGAGAAGAGGCAAGCGGTAGCTGATTTCTTGAATGTCCCTTGCAAAGAATAAGTACGAAGCGTTAGAAAAGTAATAGCACAATGTTTAAGGTTCTGAGAGTAATCTCATTATTTGTATGTGTTCTTTATCTCTTATGTTATAGAAAAAAAAGAAAACGTGCAGGTGTCCCTACACGGGGGAGTTTGCACAGTCCTCCCCAATTTTTATAATACGAGGGAACGTGCCATTCCCACGGCAGCATGCAATTTTCGGTGTGTTCCTTTTTACTGTGTCCTCAGCGTTCAAGATTAAAATGTGGCACTCTGTATTCACCGCACGTTGGAATATGTCGCCGTTGCAAATGTAGAGGAGTTGTGTCCAAGTTTCTCTTGATCTGTCTGCAATGAAACACGGTAGAATTAGGCCATAAGTAGTTGCGCCTGCAGAAACGAGCTGAGTAAGGTAGTTGAAGGTGGACATACACACATAGCTGCTATAATTGCTAGTGAGACCCCTTTATCCTCAACAAGGGCACCCCCTACCCGTGCATAATAACTCTCCCCTCCTAGACGTTGCACAAGGTGGACATGGTCTCAAAACATCAAATTTGTTATCCATGCAAGATGCACTAGCAAGTAATGAAGATCTACAGGAAAATTGGCAGCATTGTGAAACGAGGAATCACCAAGCAAACAATTAGAGTTGATAAGAGGGATTTGCTAGTAGTGTTGTGCGTTGTGACTAGCCTTGTTCTGATAACGCCATCTGTGTACTCCATGGCCCTCAGGGTCCTCCAACTACTCTTACCGACAACATGCAGTAGATCGTATTGCACCAACGCTACTACCACACCCTGCATCATCGCCACAAACCCTGGAGCATTGAGTTTTAGGGCACCACGGTTCTGTCTAGTGGGTATAGTGGGCCAAGGTGGACTCAGCAAAGAGACGCTCTTGGATCCCATTTTAGAAGAGCTGCAAAAATCGCAATGTGCATTCAATCATGTGGCACATGTAGAATTTGTGAATGAAAGCCCTGATAGTATGGGGATCAGAGAGACGCAATCATCCATGTTGTGGCAATTAGGAGGTCAAGCCACATACTTCCAAAGTGTGCTGGCGGGGAAAGGAAAATTGAAAAAAAGGCTGGAAACTCTACAAACATCAGGAGCATCTGTATGCATCGCCATCGACAATGTCTGGAGAGCACAAGACTTGGAAGATCTGCTTCCTGCAAGATTTGCAACTCTTCTGCCATCACTCCATATTTGCATCATAATCACATCATGAGTGACGAGTACAGTGGACATGCTGAGTTCTCACTGGGGGGAAATCCTCAGGTTCTGACATTCAAGCACCATATCTGCAGAGCCACGTACAATCAAAAAAGAGGCGATTCCCCTCTGACTGCATCGTATCAATAGAGGTATTTTCCATGTACGTGGCAACTAGATCAACAAACATCTTGCATTTGATATATGATGATTGCCTCATACAAACAAATTACCCATAGCTACTGAGAAAATCGATCTCGCAAATACATAGCAGCACACTGGGAGTTCATGTTAAGGCCGAGCAGAGTCACCCACGAGCATAAGTGAAGTGGTGTGACTTAACTTTCCACATTTGAGCAACAGAGACCAACATTAAATCTCAGAAAAGAAACACACATACATACTTTGGAACTTGCATACATATACGTTATTGTATGCACAAAGACTCACAAGCATCCAGCCATATCCAAACTTGTCAAAAACGACGACGTCTCGTGATGAATCAGATGTATCCAATGCAAAATTGCTCAAGAGATTTTACAACAGACTTGTAGGTAGTCAATTTCGCTGCCAGATCTACTTCTGATGCAGATCCTTACAACCCTACAAAATTATGACTAAAACCAAGAAAAGAGGCCTTAATAGCTAAGCAGTAGATCGAGATGCATAGATCTTGCCTACAGCGTGGAGGAGTGCGACAGCTGCAATGAAGCAGACGCTCATGCCGAGGACGAAGGTGGGGTTCATCTTGAAGCCAGGGGCGTCGTCTGTGTAGAAACGCAGCATGTTGCTACCGCCGGCGCTTCCATTGCCAAGGGACATGCTGCCTGCACCGCTTCCCCCAACCCTTCTCCTGCGAGCTCCCACGGTTCCTCGTGGTCCAGCTCCTGTTGGCGCAGACATGGCTGATGACGAAGGAGAAAGAAAAGGAGACGATCATGACGCTCCCACCTTCCATCCCGTTTTGTGGAACGTGGTGCTTCAGCCAGCGCGTGTAGAACTGCCGCAGATTGTGGAGCTTGTCTCTGGAGAAGATCAACCTGTCGTCAATCCTAGGCACTGTCAACCTCCGAACTGCTCCGCTGTTTACTTTTATTCCGCGTAGCTTTTGACGGCACATGAGCTTTTGACAGGAGTCTTCCTCCTCTACCGCAATTGATAAGTGACTTAAACTCATACACATAGCCCCAAAAGTGTAGGAAAAAACCAGGCTAAAGGTTTTTTCTCCTCCTTGTGATCCTTGCATCTGAAGTGATGCTTCTCCATCTTGTCAGACCCATTTGCCTTTCTTGTCAGCATGTGATAGGTATTCTAAGCAATCTTTTTAGGACTCAGACATGGTGCACACTTTGTACTATCATAGAGCATAGAATTTTAAGTCATCCATAGCAAAATCGTTGGGCCTACTCTATCAGTGGCTCTTAATGGGATAAGTCACCGAAGGCGAAGTAACCCAAAACTTCTTCAAGTAGATGTCTAGGTTCTAGCAGGCTCGGCATGAAAGATGCATCACGCAACCAACACAAAGTTGGGAGGCAAGTATATCTATATATATATATATATATATATATATATATATATATATATATATATATAGAGAGAGAGAGAGAGAGAGAGAGAGAGAGAACCTGAGGCCTTTTCAACCGATTGAAAACAAGGAATAAAGTGGTGAGTAAACAAACGCATGGTAAGGCCGTCGTCGAGGAGGATAGCCATCAGACAAAGCTGGTAGCAAAGAACCTGAGACCCATGGTACTCTGTAAAACTGTGGATAAGGGAGAGGAGAGAGAGAGAGAGAGAGAGAGAGAGAGAGAGAGAGAGAGAGAGAGAGAGAGAGAGAGAGAGAGAGAGAGAGAGAGAGAACCTGAGCCTGGCTGCGAACTGTGAAGCGACAATGAGCCTGTTCTCAATCCTGCGGAGTGCCAACCTGCCTGTGGAGAGCGTAGTCGATGTAGCTGTTTTTATTATTACTTCGTTAGCTTTTGACGGCGCAGCTTTTTTTTAGCGCTGTAAATAGCTGCCACGTGGGTGAATGAGAGGGGAGAAATTTGAAAATCTCCACTATGCTAACGAAGTAACCAGACGAGAGAGAGAGAGAGAGAGAGAGAGAGAGAGAGAGAGAGAGAGAGAGAGAGAGAGAGAGAGAGAGAGAGAGAGAGAGAGAGAGAGAGAGAGAGAGAGAGAGAGAGAGGTCTACTTCAATTTTTTTTAAGAATGGAGAAAAGCTCAGTAGAACATGTGTTGGACACATTAAATAATGTACAAATATATCATGCACCTATATACCATATCCTATAATCAATGTACTTCTGAGTTGGACACATTAAATAATGTACAAATATATCATGCACCTATATACCATATCCTACAATCAATGTACTTCTATATATTGCATCTAAGGCTGAGTCGATGAATGTTTCTCATGATGTCTACAATTAAGAAAATGTAGCACACATGTGCTAGAGAGAGAGAGAGAGGTACTATAAGGCACTACTCGTCTGCTGTATCAATGGAACATGTTTTAGCTCTACATTGCAAGGCTCTTCCCACCTAGTACCTTATGTGTCTTACAACTATCATCATGGGCATTCGATCTCAAAAGAACTCCAGCTCATTAGACAAGAATATTCCTATGCAAAGCTCCCATAATATTATTGCTCCTTGTTGGTTATGCCAGTTCTTACAGAATTGTCATTTTTCCTTCAATGTCATTACAAAGACCTCAAAATATGCACCTATTGAACCGGTTGTCCCACAGTCATGTACTTTTGTCCGCAATCGGCTACTCTTGTTAGTGGTTCCAATCTGCTACTACAATACTCTTGACAGCCGCATCCCTTATATCCAATTTCTAACTACTAATTTGTAGTCCCTAATCGATCCCATCATTCTCATCCTTATCCTCTTCCTCATCCATCTTGACATAATGTGCCATTATCTAACCCTGCAACATAGACACGTTCAAAGGCAATTTGTTTAGCATGATACTCTGTTCTACCATATTGCCCTGTTGAGCGCTCAATCAAATGGCGATGGTTGTCATCATAAGGTCATCAGCCATTGATGGCTATTGTGGCAATTCAGAGTACTACCTAATGTAACGTCGATAAATGTGGGTAGTGCCTCCTCGCATCCCTGTTGACGTCAATCGCAATAGCAATGCTCAACAAATCCCTCATCAACAATTAGAATCTCCCTACTTGTAAATTGTTCTCAACACTTCAATAGTCATGTGTATGCATCCCTTTGAAGATAGTTGCAATGCCTTTCAATCAACATCAAGTCGTTTTTTCCACCCATCACCAGCCTGTTCCTATCCCACATGTTTCCTTCCATTAGCTATCTACATTTCCTGGAGGAAGACTTGTAGCCTCACCAACCTTTCATTCATAACTTCTAATTGTGAGAAAACATTCAATGTGTGTGTGTGTGTGTGTGTGTGTGTGTGTGTGTGTGTGTGAGAGAGAGAGAGAGAGAGAGAGAGAGAGAGAGAGAGAAAGAGAGAGAGAGAGGTGACATCGTTCTCTATGCCTACTTCATTTCCAAAGTTGAGAGAGAGAGAGAGAGAGAGAGAGAGAGAGAGAGAGATAGAGATAGAGAGAGAGGATAGTGATGGTTACGGCCAGCGAACGCTCATGAGCCGAAGCTTTAGGAGGATTTGAATCTCTGCCATCCCTACATCCGCTTGCATTCTGTTAGCAGCGGCTAACCCAGGCTACACCAATTATGCATCAAGTGGGAGATGTACTCTGGATATGCACAATGTTTCTTACTCACTTTGTATAAGTCTTGGGCTCATTGGGAGTTCCAAAGTTGTATATGCTAGCTAGAGGGCTCAAACTTAAACCCATAGTAGAAGGGATTGTGGTGAAAGACTTTATAAGGAAGCCTTTATGCAAGGAGGCTTCATTCTTGAGTGTCCACTCTTGAGGATTTACTTTTGAGAGCTCTATCTCTCTTGAGTGTTCACTCTATGGATGGCTTAGCCTTGAGCTTAATGCCCATGCTTAAGAGGCTAGTGCTAATCCATTGTAATTAGAGAAGCATTCTTAATCTAATCTCTACTTTCTTCATTAGTCTACTTCTTCTTTATTCCATTATGTCATGAAGTAGTTTCACCATTCTCATTATTCTAGATTTGAGTATGTGTGATGACTTCTTGCTATTAACCACTCATATCCTTCTATAAGCACTCGATTTGCGATGTTTAACATCTCTAATTAGGTTGATATTAATTTGGTTCTTAATCTTGTAATTAGTATATGTGCCCTATTGTTTGCTTGTGTGTAGATAGGTTTTATGAAACTGTAGCATCATTCACCTTGTGTGTGTAGCTTTTGATGAAGTGCTTTGATTGGCATGTGGTGGTTAAAGAGGCCAACACCAATGCAATTAGTGTGTGTTTATCAAGAGTGTGCTTAGAGATTCTAGTATATGGTGAGTCGAATTTTGGTGGGCTTATGTGTGTAGGATATTCTTGGTTGATGATGTGATTAGAGTTAGCGATTCATGGCTAATGTCTATTGCATTGGATGAGCATACTCTTGAATCCTCTTATTCGATACATCCAATGCTCGTGCTTCCATGCACTGGCCAGGTTGCCGATCCTAGGATTGATAATTTTGTTGGTCTTGGGTTGATTAGGCTATGCTACGATTGCCCCCAACATTTGGCGCCATTGCCGGGGATCGATAACCTAAGCTAGTGAGTATAGAATGTGTAGAATAGAGTAATTTCATTGGTTTTGTGTGTGTAACTCAATTTTGGTTTGATTTGATGATGTTGTGCAAGTAACTAAAACTAATTTTTGAGTTATGAATACCCTAAACCCCCAATTTCACTAATTTCATACTAACCCTTACTAATTTCGCTTCATCTCCATGCTAATTGTACTATTTTCATGCTAATTTTAACTAATTTTTGACTAACTTTGCTAACCTGACTGCCGCTAACATTGAAGTGTAATGTACGTTCAATCCCCTTGTAAGAGGTGAATCATCACTTTAATCAAGTTAATTGTGCTAATTTATGCCTAATTTGATGATTTGAGTGTTGGATTTTTGGCCTACAATGGTCAATTTTGGAGCCGATTTGATGGTGCACACACGTGTGTGCAATGATGCGTCTTCACATGGAGCAAAGGAATAGCTTGGAGTGTGATTACGATGTAAGTGCACTCACTTGCTCATGTCAATTCTTGATTGATTAATGTGGTTCAATGTTGCTAATTATTTGCTAAATTAGGTGTGTAAATGAATTGACCTACACTTTGCACCTAATTTGATTCACTTGGAATGAAATTGATGGTCAAATTTTGACTGATGAACTTTGTGTGCGTCAAGATAATGCTTAATTCTGATCAAGAATTCATGTGTGTGCATAAAAATCATTGTATGTGTAATACACCAAAGAAGAAAAAACTGCCAAAAATTTCAAGTGTGTGTGCATTTAATCTTGAGTGTGTGCATGCATAAAAATTGATGGAATTGATGATTTATGAATGTGCAATCATGTAATTGATACGTATGTTAAGCTCATTGGATAAGCTTAAATGCCAAAAAAATTGGGCAAAATTTGAGTGTGTGCGCCCATCCAAGACCAGTTGATTTTCAATGATTGATGGTCAATTGGGACTCCTAAATGGTTTCTGATTGTGAAATGTGCAGAAAAGTGTGTGCAATCATTAGGTGTAAGCTTAAATGCATTGGAAATTGAGCCAATTTTGAACTTTTGTGCTTAATTTTTGAGTGTGTGCATTGCTTGATTGGGTCAAAATAGTGTTAAACTTTTAGAAATTAAGCATGCATGCATTCACTTATGCTTGATCGACTGTAAAATTTTGAGCATTACAATGTAAAATTGATCGAATAGTTGCATAAAATTTTGGCCTAAATTTGGGTGTGTGTGCCTACTCAATGGCATATGCAATCCAATGTGTGAATGAATAATTAGTATTTTTTTACCAATTATGATGATGAATTGGCCAAATAGTTGATGTATGTAAAACAAATTCCCTTTGAGGATTGAAATGGATCACTCAATTGGTGCTCAATTGTGTGAAATTTTAGCGTATTTCCATGCTAATGATGGATCCAATTGATGAACATGGAAAAATGCATTAATGTGTGTGCTTGTTCAATGGCACTTGATATCCAATTTCAGAATGAATGGTTGGTGTCCATTACTAATCATAATGACTCAATTTGTACATAATTAGGGATGATTGATGTGTTAAACCACTACCGTATGTGCTAAATTAATTGGATATGGAGTGCCTATGAGTTGATTGTGTAGCTTTGCAAACCTGAATGACAAGCCTCATTGGGTTTGAATGATATGTGATATTGGAATTGAGCAACCCAAGTTGCAATGATGATAATTGGAAACGGTTTTGCACAAAATTTCTACACTGTGTTATGCATATGCGATGCCCCATAGTGTATCATATACATCAATTTCAAATGTTTTACCCATTTTTTTATCATTGATAGATTCAATTTTTTATGTGTATGATCATAGTTCAAAATGTGTATCTTTTTGTAATAAATTTTTGGTATCGATTGAGGAATTGAACGTCATTTTGAGTGTTTTGGGATGTGAATAAGAGAATTAAAACCAAAGAGAATATGCATTGCTATTACACAATTGAGTTGCCTTGTGTGTTTGTCATAATGTGGACGATCAATGGAAGTTGGAAAGAATGGTTGATACTTCACTTTTGATGTTTATAATTGTTTAGCTTACATTTAAGATCAACTTCAATTACTAATAAACAAATGTGGCCAAAGATGTTGTTGACACTCACATGCATGAGAATTCGGTCTTTCACTCACACATATGAGCTTGTCTTCAATAACCAACACACAAGAGGAGCCTACCCTGAAGTCTTGAATATTTTTCGATTGAAGACTCTTTTCCTCTCTCTCCCACTAGATGGCCATAGCATATGGTAGACAATCTCAATCTCTTTCGGTACTGGCCAAGGGCATAAGCTCTAAACACACACAAATATTCATGACGCTAGTGTGGGAACCCTCCCATGAGTAGGTGTTTTTTGAAAAAAACAAAAATACAGTACAAATCGTCTGTCACCACACACCTCCATTTCAAGCTCGCCTCAACGACCTCATGATCTGCTGAGTCGGTGCTCTCTCACACACACTTCGCCACCTATGGCGCTTTTTACTGACCCCACCAATGGCACCTCAACTTCTTTCATCAGGTTCGTCATCACGTGCTCACAATGACACACTCCTTGGATTTATCTCACGTTATCCCGACAATTCTGCTGAGCCGTGCATCTCTTGCTACTGAATGCAGTGAAGAAAAAGTACACACACACACACACACACGCAATCTTTGAACCACTTGCATTGGAAACTAAAAAAAGGGACACACAACTGGATGCACGCACATGGACCCGCACCTACTTGCCACTGGCTTGGCGCAAGCACTCTCTCTCTCTCTCTCTCTCTCTCTCTCTCTCTCTCTCTCTCTGTGTGTGTGCAGGCTTGCGTTGTCGATCCTGGTCCCGCTATGGCCCACTGCAAATTGAAACTACTCACACACACACTTGCTTCAGGCTGCTACCCGGCATCTCTCAACCTCACAAAGGAATTGTCCATGATCTGCTTGCGGCTTGAACATTAATAATAAAACAGATGCCCGCCACTTAACTTCACAACACACACACAGCCTCCTCCGATTGCCGACCCTACTGTAGGAGCTTGAGCCCACAAGCAAGATCATACAGCTGGTACCATGCAATTACACCATCATGGATCATGCTCATTTCTCTCCCTACTTTTGGTTGCAGCCAGCCCTTCCCCTCCCTCTCCCTTTCTGACGTTCTCATAGGTCGGTCGATGTTGTGAGCTATTCAAAGAGAAAAAAAAAGATAGTACACATTTAATAAAAAATAAAAATAAAAATGAAGGAGGTGACTCCCATTGGATCACCTTCCTCCCCTTTGAAACCCATATACCCTAGTGAAATTAGCCATGAAAATAATAGCGATGCCATCAAAACTCGTTTGACTTTGAGCAGATTGGAAATTCAAAACTCCTGGTTGAGAAAGAATGATTTTTGAATGAAGGAGGGCAAGCTTGTAACTGCATGAGAGCATGGTGTGGACATCGATGGTATGCTATGATTGTGCCATCATTTCCATTGCAACAAAGTTCTTGGCATGTGCATGGGTTGGAACTCAATTTCATTGGCATTTTCACTACATTAAATGAATAATTTCTTGTGACATGCATAGAAGTTTGAGAGTTTTTTGAATGGCCATAAAGTATCATATTGGGTTGTGATAAACCAATTGAGAGAGCTCAAAATTTCCTTCATCCTAAAACTCTCTCTCCTTTCTTATGTATGCCATATTTGCTAGTTCAAGAGCAAGGGAGTGGGCATTGGTTTCATGTGTGCTTTGATTAAGAACTTCAATACATGAATGAACTTTAAATGCACCAATTTGAGCCTTATGCATTGGTTTCGTGCCATCTCGATTGGAAGCTTGGTTGCAAGAAGGGAAATTTTTCCTTGTGATAGTCACATTGTTGATAATGAGTTGATGCATATTTGGGACATTTTGTGCTTAAACTTAGCATTGCTTTTGCATTTTAGTGCTTGATTTTAATGTAAAATCGTTGCATAGCACTAAATTTGAGCTTGTTTGATGGCCAAGGGTGAGCATTAAACTTTTGGGGTTATGGTTGATCGTGTATTTTTTACTGCTTACTTTAAATGACAAATGCTTTCATTCACTAATAATTGAGCTTCATCTTCAAGAGTTGTGGCAAAGAGGAATTTCATTGATCCAAGAAGGGGTCATCATTGCAAAAAATTGCAAAAGGTGGCTAGTTAGAGCCATTCCAATTCTTTGATTAGAATGTGTATACATGCTAGCTCATAGCTTGGTCTAAAGTGAAAATGTTTTCATTTGAGCTAGTGTTTACCCAACGTTTTTGAGAGCTTTCAAGTAAAATTTGGCTATTGAGAACCACTCACTTTCATTTCATTAAAAGTTGCAGTCATCTCTAGATCATAGAGTGTTCTAAAATTGTAGAATTTCATGAGCTAGTTGTTAGCCAACTTTTTGAAAAGCTTTTAAAGTATAAAATTCGGCTTTCAAGAGCCACTTCAAATTCATTTAAAAATTGCAATATTTCTAGCTCTTGGCTTGTTTTTAATTCCATATTTCATTGAGCTAGAAACTAATCAACTTTGAATCATGCATGAGAGATTGTAAAAAATTTAAAATTTGCTTCTGGAGAAGCTCATTCTCTCTCATTTTGATATGTATTCATAAATTTGCTACAAAGAGCATCATGTGCATAACCAAAGGCACTTTTTTCCCTTTGGCAAATTCGGGTATGCAAGACCCTAGCTTTAAGTTTTCATTAATGTTTTTTTGTGTGCTTTTGGATTTCAATAAAAGGCCTTTTGGAGCTTCTGTTTACACTTAGCTTCAATTAGCTGGGATTGTAAATAAAAAGATCAATAGACTTCTCTATCAAGTGGATGCTTGCTCAAGGATGCACAAAGAGCATGAATATGTGAAATCCTTCCATGATATTGCTCTTTTGTTCATCTCTCCATTCTCTATGCTTGGCTTAAGAAATTTTTGCTTCTAAGCTATGGTTGTTTCATTTTCAAAATCTAGGCATACTAAAGTCTCAACACTTCGCTTTATGAATATTAACTCATCAAAAAATTAGGTTTTATGTGTTCTAATCATAGGTAACTGGCCTTGACCTTAGGTTAATGTAGGTTCATTGCTCATTAGTCCTAGACTCTTAGTGATAGTCTTAATACTCCATTCATTTTTAACATGAACTAGGGCTATGATTAGGCTTTAGTCCTTTAGTCCATTTGCCATAAGCAATCTCATGATGGAAGCAATAAAAAAGTGCTAAAAATAAAACAATGAAGCAAAAAAGTGTCAAGAAAAAGTAGCAAAAATGCTACTAGACACATGAAAAGAAAATTTCTATGTTATGTTGTGTCTATGTGAGGCCTAGTGCCTTATTGGCACTTAACAGGCGAGGGGAATCACCTTGGCTCGCTTGGTCAAGGCCCTAAACCGATGCCCTGGGCTGATAAGGGTTAGCCATCGCCTTGGTAGGCTAGTAGGCCTTTGGAACACCTTCTTGAGGGTTCAAGGAGCCCAGAGTCGTACCTAGACTTGCCTTGTATTGTGCTTTACTTTTTCCTATGAATGAACAAACACAAAACTTCCATGAGCTTCAAAAAAGCTGTGACAATGTACTAATAGATTAGGAGCTTTTTTATAGCCCGTAGACATGATAGATTTGAATGATTTATTAATATTGGTCACATAGTTTTTAGACTAGTTGGTTTATGAACTTGCATTAGCCTAGGGTCTTAATTGATTGCTTATGTTTCATGCATAAAACTAAAATTTCAAGTGGTTTAATCTTCACGATAGTCTAAGTGTCTTTTTTGCTTTATGTTGTTTAATTTTTGACTATGATTCACCTATCTTTTAGAAGCAAATAATCACTTTACATGATTGATCACTTTACTTCATGTTTTATTTATCCTTGTTGGCCTTTGATGCTCATTACTTGTTCCTATGTTTTGCAGCTCAACATTCTTTCATGGACTTGCTTTCTACCATGTCACTGTGTTTTGCTTCACCAGCACACGAGGACGTGCACCAAATTAGGAAGGGGGGAATGTTAGCAGCGGCTAACACAGGCTACACCAATTATGCATCAAGTGGGAGATTTACTATGGATGTGCACAATGTTTCTTACTCACTTTGTATAAGTCTTGGGCTCATTGGGAGTTCCAAAGTTATATATGCTAGCTAGAGGGCTCAAACTTAAACCCATAGTAGAAGGGATTGTGGTGAAAGCCTTTATGCAAGGAGGCTTCATTCTTGAGGATCCACTTTTGAGAGCTCTATCTCTCTTGAGTGTTCACTCTATGGATGGCCTTGCCTTGAGCTCAATGCCCATGCATAAGAGGCTAGTGCTAATCCATTGTAAATAGAGAAGCATTCTTAATCTAATCTCTACTTTCTTCATTAGTCTACTTCTTCTCTATTCCGTTATGTCATGAAGTAGTTTCACCGTTCTCATTATTCTAGATTTGAGTATGTGTGATGACTTCTTGCTCTTAACCACTCCTATCCTTATATAAGCACTCAATTTGTGATATTTAACATCTCTAATTAGGTTGATTAATTTGGTTCTTAATCTTGTAATTAGTGTATGTGCCCTATTGTTTGCTTGTGTTATGAAACTGTAGCATCATTCACCTTGTGTGTGTAGCTTTTGATGAAGTGCCTTGATTGGCATGTGGTGATTGGAGAGGCCAACACCAATGCAATTAGTGTGTGCTTATCAAGAGTGTGCTTAGAGATTCTAGTATATGGTAAGTCAGACTTCGGTGGGCTTAATGTGTGTAGGAGATGCTTGGTTGATGATGTGATTAGAGTCAGCGATTCATGACTAATCTCTATTGCATTGGATGAGCATACTCTTGAATCCTCTTATTCGATACATCCGATGCTCATGCTTCCATGCTTTGGTCGGGTTGCCGATCCTAAGATTGATAATTTTGTTGGTCTTGTATTGATTAGGATATGCTACGATTGCCCCCAATACATTCCAACCCACGTGTTGCTACACCACATTGGGACAGCTCGACCTCCCTTCCCATTCATTGAGAGGATGTATAAGTATGTTGTTTGCAAGTGCGTCTCATGCAAGCACCTACTGATTTGTAATTGCTCCTAAAAAATGCAAAATCCATCAAGGTTAGGTTACTTTGACATGAGACCTCAAAATAATATAATACATACCAATGCATGCGTCATCTTGGTGGCGGTCATTGCACCTAGGCGGCTGTGTCTGAATCGAGGAGGGCTGGCCATGGTGGTGAGAAAATTGATGGCGTGTTGGTGACGTTTGCATTGAGGGCATAATATTGTGTTGAAGCGGTGTTTCCTATTGTCCCGTCAACGTATTGCAATCATCTAGTCCTCGTGGATACTTACATGATCTTAGAAGTTTCGATCTTGAGTGACATCCTCTTACATTGCACTCCTGATGTGTGTAATGTGCTCGACAACATTCCTCTGCCATGGTTGATACTTCAAGGATATTCAAACCCTTGCACACACACACACACACACACACACACATAGAGAGAGAGAGAGAGAGAGAGAGAGAGAGAGAGAGAGAGAGAGAGAGAGAGAGAGAGAGAGAGAGAGAGAGAGACGAATCAACTCTCTTGATTGCAAGCTATCAATGACTTTTTGTCGCTAGGGGAGATAGTACTGAGAGATCTTGCCCTGTTAGGAAGCAAAGAAAGTAATAGCAATGATACGATCTAGCTGCAAACATGGCAGAATGTATGAATATATGCAGCAAGCTAAGATCATGTAACATCCAATTTGTAAGGATGCGGGAAATGACAACGAAGGAAACCGCTTCTACTTGCACGTACGGCCGCATGGTGCAAGTTAGCAATCTGCACGTGTGTGTGTGTGTGTGTGTGTGTGTGTGTGTGTGTGTGTGTGTGTGTGAGAGAGAGAGAGAGAGAGAGAGAGAGAGAGAGAGAGAGAGAGAGAGAGAGAGAATAACGGGGCTGGTGGCAACCTCTTAATGTATTGTCATCCATATTGGTGTTGTTGGCAATAGAAACCTCTTAACATAGTGTATTCATGCCCCTTAACGTACTGTATTCATGCGGTGCATGCAAAGAAAAACAAATTGGCAGCCAATTGAGGCAACACACAGGGTCCTCTGTGTGTGTGTGTGTGTGTCTGTGAGAGAGAGAGAGAGAGAGAGAGAGAGACTTACTTGGATTGGAGATCATAGGTCTCGCTTGCAAACACACTGCTCTTTTAACGTCGACAATCATTCTTTGCAGTATAGGTGTGCATGCATTTGAGGGTGGAAATTACGCCACATGGGTACGCGTTGGGGGAGAGAGAGAGAGAGAGAGAGAGAGAGAGAGAGAGAGAGAGAGAGAGAGAGAGAGAGAGAGAGAGAGAGAGAGAGGTAGATAGATAGATTTTATTATCGTCCTCGGAGGTCAAATATGACCTATGGGACCAAAGTTACATGTGATGTAGTGCGTGTATGGCTGATAAGTGACTCTCGATGCTGCAAAATTGTGGTGATGAGAGTCGCAGTGGAGAGCCCACACTTTGGATGGGAGAGGAAAGTGTGTAGGTCTAAGTTATGGCTGAAAATGTGGAGAAGCAAGTTCGGATGTGACCAAAAGCTGATCACTCTAGTAGTGTGTGGTACTCAGACTCTTGAACTTGCAGTGAGCATAATGTGCACAGTCGATTTGACTCTTCTCCATTGCCCCAACGCCCTATCTCGCATCAAAGGAAATGGGAGCTAAGCCGAATGGCTGCGATAGTGCGTATCGCCGACAAGGGGATAGGCTCAAGCATGTAACTGTGAGTACGGTTTCCTCTTTCAGCGAAGAACATGGTTTTGTAGTTGGGGGCAATACGGGTGGTGTGATGTATGAAGCGTGACCCATCGGATTTCTCCCAAGCCGTAATACATTGGCATTGTAGAAAAGCTTCATTCACTTGGGAGTCAATTGAAGCATCATGTACCAAGTGTAATGCATCCCATCTCCCAAACCACTTCTTTATGTTTTGCATCCATCCCGTGCTCAAGATCTTTCTTTTATGCATCTTTTGAACTTTTTTG
Source organism: Adiantum capillus-veneris (assembly GCF_014529385.1). Classification (NCBI taxonomy): domain Eukaryota; kingdom Viridiplantae; phylum Streptophyta; class Polypodiopsida; order Polypodiales; family Pteridaceae; genus Adiantum; species Adiantum capillus-veneris. Next base: position 147,538,328 of record NC_140931.1, read on the forward strand.
CTTGCTTCCCATGCAATTGTAGGAAGTCGATGTGAGGGGTTTTGACGCATCTTTATCATGTACTCCACAACCCTTTCCATGCCCATAACCTCAATTGGAAGACATCACGACTCAAGAAGTAGGAGCATATATGGTGTTTGTGTCTTCACTTGGAGAAAGTTTGTGAGAAAACGCTTTTGGACATTCTCAAACTCTTTCCAAGTAGACTTTGAGATGCTCCTGCCCCACACTTCAACTCCATAAAAAAGAACCGGTGTCACCAATGCATCAAAAAGATACACACACACACACACACACACACAGAGAGAGAGAGAGAGAGAGAGAGAGAGAGAGAGAGAGAGAGAGAGAGAGAGAGAGAGAGAGAGAGAGGTCAGATCTCAGACTGCTCTACCTGCATGCACATCCATAATACGTCGCCTCAACAGACGAAGACTTTGACGATTGGCTCTTTTACCATTTTTTAATATTTGCTTTTATGAATTATGTGAATTCAGCATGGAGGTTCAGCCTCCATTCAGCATGTGGCTCTTTTGCAGAAAGTTTCTCTCCATTATATAAATTAGATGTGCCTATCAAAACTTGTACACATTTTTTAGGCTTCTTGTTAGGTTTTTAAAGGCTATTTTCAAGATTTTTCGATGCTTGTAATAAAAATAGCATTGCTTTGCAATAACAAGGCGTTTGGGGGCAAATGTTGGCACTTCCTTCCACTCCAATCAAAGGGAGGGTTGGCATCTCTAAAATTTGAATGGTGCACCCTTTCTTTTTGCCGAGAGGAAGTGCTAATAAAGTAAGACCAATTTATTTGGTCAACTGGGGTTCTTACAATGTCCCGAAGCTAGAGACGCGGTCTTCGCAGGAATGCTTAAAAGCTAGGGCAACTCATCGGCTTCCACATTGTGAACACTTTCATGTGTCAATACTGAAGCTGCATTTCATGTCTACTCCTAAAATCAAGCCACTGAATTCCAAGTCATCATTTCTAGAGGGTGGTTAGGACACTTTTGAAACTCTTGGGGAAAGGCTTTCAGGCAGGCTAAGTTGGAGTGTGGACCATATATACATGGTATTTATGATAAACTTCAGATGGAAATGTGAGCTTGATGGCAAGAATTATACTAAATTTCCCATTTGTATACTTTTATTTGAGATTTTATGGCGGGGCAGAGAGAGAGAGAGAGAGAGAGAGAGAGAGAGCGATCAAACCAATCTCTATATTTTACATAGAACAATTGCTTTGGCAGCTTCAATGCCTCTTCTTTTTCTTGTTGCGCTCTCTTCATATCAAATTTTACTTTCCACTCCGTCTTTGTATTTACCTCTTGTTTTTTTTTCTTGTGCTTTTAGTATCAAATTTGACTTTCCACTCGTCTCTAGCAAGGTTTTTGTTGCTCGTGATTAGCATTCTGCATGGTCCGTATCTCAATGGAAATTGCAAAAATGGGTTGTAAATTGGGCTTCTACAGATGAAAATAATTAGGGTCAGGGACCTCCTATGGCTGGGGTAACTTTATGCACTTCAAAAACAACTAAGGAGAAAGAGATGCACGACACACAAGATGGGGAGTGGGGATATCCACACCCCTAACACACTTGCATGCACATATACCAGAGTACATTATTAAAAGAAAGTTATATGCATTGAGTTCCTCTCATGCTTCTAGAGGTGCCAAGGCAGTGCCATCCATAATGAAGGCTATTGTCCTGTGACATACCACATCCTAAAACTTACGCTTTGCCTCTTAAATGTTTTTACAGAACTGTTCGAGCCATCTATTCACATGACCTCCAAGTTCAAATGTTGGTTTTGGAAACTTCATTTTGAAAATCTTTGATGACATGACCCAAATATAGCTAGGTGCTTTAAAAAAATTTCCAAGCAATAAAACTACCTTCCAAATGCCACCTTCAAAATAGGCCTTTGGCTATGTATTGAAATGCTTACATCATCTTCTAGGTGGTTGGTTGGGCAAGCAATTTGAACTATAAAGTCTGCACACATATGAGCCCTTTGTAGACACTGGAATTCACTGACATTCTTAAATGGTCATAGAATTGTCATGAGCATATGCCTCCTGCCTTTTTCTCAGGGTATCATGAGGTAGCTAAATCCTTTCTTATTGATTAGTACCTATTTCTACCTATAGAAGGTTTTGTACACAAGCAAGAAACTTTCAAGGACATTCTGTTTTACATTTTACAGTCACCTTGATTGCAGACTGCAATGCACTCTCCTATATGCCTGCAAAAGGAAATGATTATGTAGTCAAGCCATGAACTTGAAAGCTAATTAGAACTTTCACCTCTGTGCCATTCCAAATTTACAGTGCACTTTCTAATATAGTAAGGCCATTCAGTACAACAACACCTGCAAAAAGTTTTCGGAGAACTGTAATATGGTCGTTGATTAAGTTTAGAACATGAATGTAGCCATGTACATGCACGAAGAAATGATTAAATTAGAACCAAGAAGGGAACCATATAACCATGCTATGTGAATTTCCTGTGATACTCTAGATGTGTAAGTGTGGAGCAAAGTGAACGTTACTTTGTGAGCTCATTGCATTGCAAGGAACAATATCTGCATTTGTTTTTGCTACTTTGATGAAGAACCTGCCAAGGGAAAATAAATCCATGGCATTATTATTATTCTATGTGCAGTACTGGCAACGAAGGCTGAGCAAGAACACGACGAAGGGAATATGCACCAAGCTCCAGTTGTCCAAGTATGAACGTGCTGGGTAGTTTTTGCAAGCTGCTGGGTTTGTAGATTTGTGAAGAGAATGGTTCAAAGAATTGACTTGCCTCTTTCTTTTTGGGAAGGTCATATTGAAGGACCTCAAACGAATTTGAGATTTTCAATTGAGTATTGGAAAAAAGATTTTTGATTTGCTTTAGTCAACTTATTGGAGCAAAAGATTGATTGTCAAAATAGCGTCATGGTCTGATCAATATACTGAGAAACGGACTATATTATGATCTCGAAGGATGTCTGGCGTGTGGTCTTTGGGGATCGAGTTTAGATCTTGGAACTACATTCGCGGGCGCACGGTGCACGGCGCGAGGCTACAAAAATGGTCAGCCACTGCCAAAGCCCTCAATTTTTCTTGTGCGGTAGCTCAGACGCTAGCCCCTCTAAATGTGGTATCAGCAAGCATGAATACTCTAAGCCTGGGCCACACGTATAGCGGCCCTGTCTCACTAACTGACATACCAATAGCAGGTCTCTCTCTGCACTGCAAGGCGCAATAGCTAGCCACGGTGGAGTCATTTTTGCAGAGGAGATGTAGATACTAACAACCATCAACAACCTATATTCCCCTGATGCAACGGCATACATCTAGAGCCGCACGGTCTCTAGTATAGTAGGTGGCCCTCCAGCAAGGTTAGCTTCTTTCAGTCCAATCCTTTTAGGGCTTATCAATGGGCTCTGAGCTCCCTTCAGTCAAAGGTAAGGCAGTTCCCTTCCATCCAAATGACTTTAAAAGATACCTTTTTTGAAACAATATGTACCCTTAGCATCTTTGAACCCCTTGCCACTTGTTCACAAACCTATAGATTTATAATGCTGAGCTACTATTGGTATGGTGTCTAATTCCAACCATGGCATACGTAGGCTTGGCAAAGCAGGGTAAAGTCAGTGGTTATGCAGACGCCCCATTGTTTGAGGTGTTGCTATGGATCTGGCAAATTATCCCTATGGAGGAGGTGAAGGGCGCATGAAAGGAGGTAGACCTTCAGTGTCACCCTGGGGAAGGCCCACTAAATGTGGATTTTGAGCAATAGTGAGGAAACACAGAAATAAGTTCATGGCATGATATGTATGGAAAGGCCCTTTTGTTGATGCTTTTGTTTGACGAAAAAGATTAGGGGGAGAATCTGGTTATGTAGATTTTCCATTTTGCCGTTATTTAAGGGTTGCTATGCAAAAATTCATAACAGACAATCTTTTATTCGTTTGAGGGTTATAAACAAAAAGGTTGGTCATAAGTTGTTTTTTTCAGAGATAAAGCAAGATTTAGTCATCCAAATGTGATCAAGTAAATATGCATATATAGTGGTTGGTAGCGTATTTTGAATGTGTAAACCACATCTTGACATCATGCTTTGTAAAGCTAAATGTTAACGATATTTTTTTAGCATGTCAACATTGAAGTCGCCTATAATATTCAAGTATTCATTCAGTGAGCATCTTGTCAACATTGTGCTAAGAGTGGGTAAAAAAGAATCGAATTTGTGAATATTTGGAGATCAGTATAGCGTTATTAAATGTATGAAAGTTTTGCTACTGAGCTGCATAGTAAATTCAATAATTTTATAGTTAGTGAGTGTAAATATTTGTTGCATTAGGTAGGAAAAAAGATTTGTATGCAATAGTGGTATTATATTTTGTTTGTGCAGTTATTATTTTGAACTTTGTATTTGCACTTAGTAAGTTTGTGTGAAATGTATATACCTCTTGAAAACAAGCTATGTCACTTGTCAATATTAGTGGATGAAGTCTGACATCTTCAAATTATTTACATAACAACCTGCTGATATTTAGAGACATTATCAGAATGTTGTTTAGGCCGAGGTTTTTGAGTGATGGCATGGACAGTTTCCAGCGCTCTTTTGAGGAGAGTCTAGAGGTCTTGTTCTTCACATTCTCATCTACAGTGAAGTTAGAACTAGCTAAAGGATTTAAGAGAAATAGGTTTTCTGTTGTTCGAACTCATGAGAGTAGAGTACATGTTAAACCATGCATAGTAGATTTGTCAGGTGAGAAGGCCAATCGATCGAGTGAGAGTCCTTGAGAGTGGTGTATAGTTCTAAAAAGGCTTTGCTGATAGCACCAATGTGAGGAGTGTAGAGACGAGAGGAAGATGACTCTCTTTCTATCTCTCTCTCTCTCTCTCTCTCTCTCTCTCTCTAAAAACGCAGCCGTTTTTTGACCTAGTAGATAGCAGTCCACTCTTTTGATCATAACTTCTTCATCCGAACTCCGATTTGGGTGATCTATAGCCTCAATCGAAGAGCACAAAGTCCTCTACGCATTGATGTAAAGATAGAAATTTTCAGAGTTATGGAAGGCATTTTTATAGCAGCATTTCCGAAGTGAATAGGTTCAACAAAATTGATTCTCATCTCCTATTTTACATACAATGTCTTCCGGCACTCGCAAGGGTTCTTATTCTTCAACAAGGTCCACAACCATTGTGAAAAATGATCCAAAATCTCCTCAGTGTGGATATAGCAACACAACCACCCAACCAACGACATCGGAAACCATGATCATGGCGTACTTGGTATCATTGCAAGAGACCGTAAACAAACAAGGCGAAGACTTACGAGCACTTGCAATGGAGAATGGCACACTAAGGGTACTTGTGGTTGAGAATGAGAATCTCAAGAGGACACTTGAGATGCAAACAACACGTTTGATGCAACTTGAAGAGGAAGTCAAGGAATGTAAATGCTCTCTTGTGGACTTGAATGCTTTGAAGGAGCGGATGAGCAAAGTAGAGCATGACCATGTATTGAAAGAGGAGAAATTTGACACTATGAGCTGGGATGTACGTGACATGAAAAATGTATGCACAAACAAGTCTTGGGCTGATCTATGTGGTAGCAATGTGGTTTCTAATTCCTCACTCATGCAAGCGATGGTTCAAACAAAGAATGTTGAGAATGTGGATGTGGAGGAGTTGAAGGAACGGGAGTGACGTTCCAAGAACATTGTTATTCGTGGAATTCCCGAAGAGGAGTTAGAGACACCTCCTTCTCTGGCCATTGTTATTGAAGATTTCTTCAAAACCCACTTTGGCATGTCCGGAGTTATGGTCTATGGAGCACATATAGTGGGGAAGCAAGGAGCTCCTCGCTCGGGAGAACGGCCAATTGTATACACCATGCCGGATGAGACCAAGCGAAAGATTATCCTTGATAATAGTTGGATCTATTTGAGGGATACAAAATGTTTTGTATGTGAAGATCGCACTATTAAGCAACAAAATATGCGTCGCAAGGCATATGAGGAAAAGAATAATAAAAACAAGGAAATGTCTCATGAAGAAAATGTGCCCAAGGAGGAGGCAAGTCTCTCAAGCAAATAGGGATGCGTGACCTATGAGACCGAGTTACAATTGAAAATATGATTTTGGAATCGTAATGGATACCCATGGAATGCGGGGGTTGGCATTGATGAACTAGCAAGCAAAGCCGATGTTGTACTTCTTGTTGAAACTTGGGAGCATGATACACAAAGGATTAACGGCTTGGAGGATTACAATGTACATTCATTGATGTGGTCAAAGAATCTCAAGCAACGAAGAGGACAAGGAGGGTTGACATGTATGGTTAAGAAAGGATTGGAAGATTTTGTATCAATTGTGAAAGATGACAAGTACAAACGTTATGTGTGGCTGAAAATTATGACACCAAAAAGAGCACCCATTTTTGTAGCCGGTTGCTACATTCCTCATCATGATTCTCCCTTTTATGCTTGCATGGATAGAGATCAACCATTTTCTGATTTGGAAGAGGACATTGCTTATTTCAAAGGTGAAGGTGATGTTATTGTATTTGGGGATATGAATGCTCGCACAAAAACATTGCAACATGATACTCAATAATTTGATATGCCATACATTTCAAGGGAGTTGGAGGAAGTTCACTTGTATGATCGTACTTCAATGGATGAGAAAGAGCCGGATCACTATGGAAAGTTACTTTTACACATGTGTAATAGCACGGGTATGCTCATTGCCAATGGTGTATCTTTGTGGAGTGGAACCAATGGATTTACATGTAGGAGACATAATGGGGATAGTGTGATTGACTATATGCTACTCTCTGAAGCCATCATGTATCGCATAAAGAGTTTTATGTTTGGTCAATGGACCCCGGAATCCGACCATCGCACCTTATGTATTGACCTTTCATGTGGAGAAGCAACTAAGCATGATAATCTCAGCCAAAGGAAAGAGAAGATATCACTATGTATGGATTTCAAACGGGCACCAATGTACATTGAAATGGTTGAGCAAAAATTATGGATGACAAAGCTTCAATGTGATGCACCATTGGAAACTAAATGGGAAGCTTTCAAGAAAGCTATTTGTTCTTGTGCGGAAGAATGCTTTGCCATAAAGTATCTCCATGGTATCAACAAAGATAGATCACGCAAAAGGTGGTTTGATAAAGAATGTCAAGATGCTCGAAAGTCCTTGATAAAGCTTGATGCAACTATGGACAAAGACAACTATCAAAGTCATTTGCATACATACAAGACATTGATTCAAAAGAAGAGAAGAAGATGGGAAGTAAAGCAACAAGAATTTCAAGTCCAAGAAAAGGCACATGCATGTGGAAGATTTTGGAGAAACTTGAGAGGCAAGCGAGTTGAGAATTTTGGTAACTTGAGTCTAGTGGATATGTACACACATTGTAGGCAATTATATGAGCAAGCAAATACTGAAAAAATTCCATTTTATGGTTCACTCCCATGTATGCCGTCTTTTTTTACTATTGAGGATGTATGCGGTGGGCTTGAAAAGTTGGCCACTCGCAAAGTGGGAGATCTTCAAGGTATCAAGCCGGAGATGATCAAATGGACGGGAGATTTTACCCATGAGTGGATGTGTGATATGTTCAACCTTGCACTTCAACATGGTATGCCTTATGATTGGAGTACTAATTGGGTTAAGCCTTTGCATAAAGGAGGGGATGTAAAGAATGTAAGCAACTACCGGACTATAATGATTGGGTCTCTTATGGAAAAGTTGTTTGGGTGCATAATGGAGATGAAATTGAGTGATTGGGCTGAAGAGAATGACAAGCGTGCAAAGGGACAAGCGGGTTTTCGTCGATGCCATAGCACCATTGATCATCTTGTCACTCTTCGTGTTCTCATGGAGGAAAGTCGGTTGAAAGACAAGCGATTGTATTGTTGTTTTGTGGACTTTAAGAAAGCCTTTGATATGATTCCACGTAACAATTTGTGGAGAAGGATGGAAGAACTCCAAGTGCCAAGTGAGTTTATGCTTGCGGTTTCTCGAATCTATGAGAAGGTGATTTGTCAATTGCGCATGGGAAGAGAAATTTCAAAAATTTTTGTAAGCACTATTATGGTTAAACAAGGATGTCCATTGTCACCAACTCTCTTTGGTCTATGCATCGATCAATTGGAACAAATGGTACTTGACTTTATACAAGAAGAAGGCATTGAAGAGGTCACTATTTGCAATGTGGTAATCATGCTTTTGTTGTATGTGGATGATGTAGTGCTTCTAGCACACACTTTAGAAGATGCACAAAAGCTTATGGTTGTCCTTGAGAACTTTTGCTTGCATAGTGGGCTGATTGTAAATGAATCCAAAACAAAAGTTATGCTTGTGAAAACCAACCATAAGGAGAAGCCATGCATTGTGTACAACAACGAGACACTTGAAGTTGTTGAGAGCTTTAAGTACCTTGGCCTTGAGGTTCCATCCAATCACAAGTGGCATGAATGTGCTATGCGTCGTTTGGAAGCGGGAAAGAGAGCATATTATGCATTTGAGAACATGTGTAATGCGGGAAACATCAAGTGTTGGGTTCTCAAGAAGTATCTTTTTGATGCATTGGTGACACCGGTTCTTCTTTATGGAGTTGAAGTGTAGGGCAGGAGCATCTCAAAGTCTACTTGGAAAGAGTTTGAGAATGTCCAAAAGCGTTTTCTTACAAACTTTCTCCAAGTTAAGACACAAACACCATATATGCTCCTACTTCTTGAGTCGGGATCTCTTCCAATTGAGGTTATGGGCATGGAAAGGGTTGTGGAGTACATGATAAAGATGCGTCAAAACCCCTCACATCGACTTCCTACAATTGCATGGGAAGCAAGCAAAAAAGTTCAAAAGACGCATAAAAGCAAGATCTTGAGCACGGGATGGATGCAAGACATAAAGAAGTGGTTTGGGAGATGGGATGCATTACACTTGCTACATGATGCTTCAATTGACTCTCAAGTGAATGAAGCTTTTCTACAACGCCAATGTATTACGGCTTGGGAGAAATCCGGTGGGTCACGCTTCATACATTACACCACCTATATTGCCCCCAACTACAAAACCATGTTCTTCGCCGAGAGAGGAAACCGTACTCACACTTACATGCTTGAGCCTATTCCCTTGTCCGCGATACGCACTATCGCAACAATTCGGCTTAGCTCCCATTTCCTTCGATGCGAGATAGGGCGTTGGGGCAATGGAGAAGAGTCAAATGGATTGTGCACATTATGCTCACTGCAAGTTCGAGAGTCTAAGTACCACACACTACTAGAGTGCTCAGCCTTTGATCACATCCGAACTTGCTTCTCTCACATTTTCAGCCATAACTTAGACCTACACACTTTCCTCTCCCAGCCAAAGTGTGGGCTCTCCATTGCGACTCTCATCACTACAATTTTGGAGCATCGAGAGTCACTCATCATCCATACACATACTACATCACATGTAACTTTGGTCCCATAGATCATATTTGACCTCCGAGGACGATAATAAAATCTATCTATCTATCTATCTCTCTCTCTCTCTCTCTCTCTCTCTCTCTCTCTCTCTCTCTCTCTCTCTCTCTCTCTCTCTCTCTCTCTCTCAAATAGCAGGCAGTGTCGTCGTCTACGCGTTAATGACGGCCCTTGTTTATAATCATTTTGTAGAATTGAAACATTTATACTCATGTAGCCACCATACTCAAATATTTGCTCTATTTTAATAAAAGTACATCAATTCTTAAGATTCTCTCCCTCTTCTAACCACCTTTCCAGTCACCACAGTTTGTCATGGTCAGTTGTGTCAACTCTTGACAAAGGACGACAAGCCACACCATCAATAGCGACATCATCATATCCACCAGCCCCAGTTACTAGGCCCCATTAAAAGGCCATCTTACCTTGCTCAGCATACTCATCACCTCCATTGCAATTTCCTCCGTCTCCTTCTTCTCCTCCTCGGTTGCACTGATTGTCCCTCCCATCTAGCATCATTGCTCCTGCAAGGGCCCAACACTGACTTGACATCTAAATTTGCTAACTTAAACTCTGAATTTGGCCTCCTGTCTGCCAAGTTTGAACTTGTACTTGCAAAGAAAGAGACCCCCAACAAGGCTCATCTCTGCATGTTTGGAGAGAGAGAGAGAGAGAGAGAGAGAGAGAGAGGGGCTTCCTCCCCTCCTCATGTGCTACCTTATGCAAGTTACAGTATGGCACTAGCATTCAATTCTTTTCTTGTATAGGTTAAGTATGGAGCCTGATTTACCCCTTGTAATTTTCAGTATTAAAAACACACATTTGTAAGGCCCCCATTATGAGGAGAAGCCATCGTGCGTGAAGAAAAATCACTCGCCGAAAAACAAAATCACTCGTCGGAAAACCAAAATTTTCACGACCAGTATCAAGCAAAGCTCGAGTCTAGCTTCGTCGAAATATTATTGCCGGACAGTGGCCGAAAAGTGGTCAAAAAACGGTCAGTTGTTTGGCCGATTGGCCGGTGGTTGGAAGTCAATTGCCGGTGGCCGATTTCAAAGAAGGACTTGTCTTCTCAAGGGCGGCCACACATGGGCAGATTGGAGGGTCCGATTTGGACTTATCTACATAAGGGCGGCTACACATGGCTGCCTCTCATGAGAGAGGACATCCCTTTTGGCCTATAAAAGGAGGCCATTTCTACAGAATTTTCACAGTGTGAAGTTGATGAGGTGGTGAGAATGAAGCAAGGCGGGAGCTCTATTAAGGGTATAATCCCTTTGTAACCTACTTCTTGTTTAAAGTATTAAAGCCATTAAGTGGCTGCTTTCCTGTGGATGTAGCCCACATTGGGTGAACCACTTATACCATGTGTACTCTCTCTCTCTCTCTCTCTCTCTACTCTATAATCTCTTGTGTGTGAAAATTATCATTATCTCTCTCCATTAAGTAATCTACTCAATTATTGTTGGGGTATAGGCGTCTGTGCCTTGCCCGGCCGCCCAGAGTCTGGGCGCCCACTGACTTGTATACCTTATACATGACATAAGTGTATAGGGGGCTGCTCACTCTTGGAGTCTCCCCACCCACATCGTATGTGTGTCTCCTTCTCTCTCTATCACTCTCCGTCTGTGGTGCTCCCCGATCCCCTTCAATTGGTATCAGAGCATTGTTTACCATAGTTTTGCAGAGCTTATGCATGTATGTTGAGTGTAGTTTGATGCGCATTGATTGCTCATTGTATTGAGCTTGCAAGACAATGGTTATTTTGTGTTGATAGCCATTGTATGTCGAAACTCTGGCGAAATTCTCCCAAGAGTTTTATGCGTATCATTTATGTGATCTAGGTAGAGATTGCGGGTTGCACTCAGCATTTGTGTGCGGTGTTCTCTGCAGGTGGGAGATTTGTGTGTATGCATCGATACCGCACAGTGTGGGCTTGGTAATTAGCTCACAGATTGCATTGTGATACTAGAGCATGCGAGGCTTGTATTGACATTGCGGGAGCTCTATTTTGGAGTGTGTCTCACAGGTTTTACATTGTGTTTCTGGCCATATTTGTAGACAGTTTCCAGGTGTTGTTGGTGAGGTGATTTTGCTTTCTAGTTTGCTACATTGTGCTCATGGCAGAGACAGGCGATCAATCAGATTGTGACCTCTCATAGATGCGCGTGTTTGATGGGTCAGACTTTGCGGCATGGAGAGAGTGTATGCTTGATGCATTGACACAGTGAGGGTTGCATCGACCATTGAGTGGTGATGCAGGTAGACCTTCAAACATGTCTGACGATCAGTGGCAGGAGCTAGAGGAGACGGCACTATCTACACTCTCTTTGCACCTTGCGGAATCTGTATATGCTCTTGTTATGTATGAGACTACTTCGAGAGCACTTTGGCGCAGATTACATGATATGTATGATAGATCTGAGTCATCACGGACTCGTGTGAGACATGTACATTCACGAGCAAGCCGACAGGTGACATGTTGGTATTGTGGTCATTCTGGACACGTTAGACGGCGTTGTTTTCGTCGTATGCGACATCGTAGGAGACATGGCAGTCTCAGAGATGTATGTAGTGATGCCATGGACTCAGTTGCTTTGACAATTGAGGCAGATGTAGTGTCGGAGTATACTAGTGACGGGGATGTCACTTTTACCTCGAGCTATGCACGAGATGCTATACATGTGGATAATGCACTCCCTTCGCAGTGGTTGCTAGATGCAGATGCTATGTTTCATGTCATGCCGCATCGTGAATGGTTTTGTAGCTATTCTAGCGGGATGCTTGGCAGTGTACGTTTGACCGATGGATCGGTGCATGCGATAGCAGGTTCAGGAGATGTGAGACTGTCATTACCGAGTGGTACATCTTACTTGTTATGACATGTGCGCTATGTACCATATTTGATAGTGAGTCTGATCGCGATTGGTCAGCTTAGAGATTGTGGATGTCAGATTTCGCTACGAGAGCGAGATTTTGTGATGCATTTGGGTTCGCTAGTGATTGTCAGAGGTGCCAGGAGTGGTACAGGTTACCCATTGCATGTGGATCACGCGAGAGACGGTGTTGTCTCTGTGATCACGCAGCCAGGTAGAGAGCGAGAGAGCAGGAGAGTCTCTTTTGCTCATGGGTTGCAGGGTACTTTGCATGGAGTGCAGAGTAGTGAGCTCGTTGTGCACACAGTTGGGGCACGACTTGAGCAGTCACACAGAGAGGTGACAGAGTCAGACATGCATGCTTTGCTAGTGACTGAGCAAAGCAGAGAGTCAGTTGTGCAAGATACTTCTATGCAGGATAGACAGGTAGAGCGGTCTTGCTCTAGTGAGTCACGACAGGAGGACGTTGTGCAAGAGTCTATGCATACGGAGTTAGAGCATGAGAGCTCTAGCGAGCCACAACAGATTGAGTGGTCATGTTTGCAGTGGATGATTGCAGAGGAGGCTGAGACGTCAGCGATTATGCAATCATTCCTTTCTATGCTCGACAGTGAGCATGGGGATATGGTTGTGCAGGATATGTCTTCCAGCAGACACCTAGAGCAGTTGGTTTGCTCTGAGGTTGCACGATAGGTTGATGCGTCTTTTGTGGACAGTCAGGAGATGCATGTGGCTGACATGCCTTGTCAGTCAGAGATGCCTATTGCCAGGGATATTTATGTTGATGCATGCTCCGTAGAGCTAGCAGGGCCCGCTAGCATTGCATCGGCATTCGGTGGTCTCATGTATGAGATGCTGATCTTGAGACCGGATATCGCAGCTGTAGTGGGAGCATTTGCAGTTGGGGTTGTCAGTCGTTTGTTGACTGATGATGGCATAGTGCACGAGGGAGATATGCAGGTATTGCGTACATACTTGCAGTACGTGTGCGGTACGTCTAGTGGTGTATGGACTTACACGGGAGCAAGACAGCCGGATGCACACGATCACAGCCAGCCAGTGGGCATCGGTTGAGAGCGGTTTTCTCTCACCTTTTGTAGTCTTTAGACTAGGTTCTCTTGCTTAAAGGCACAGTCGCCTTTAAGTGGGAGGTTGTTGGGGTATAGGCGTCTGTGCCTTGCCCGACCGCCCAGAGTCTGGGCGCCCACTGACTTGTATACCTTATACATAGCATAAGTGTATAGGGGGTTGCTCACTCTTGGAGTCTCCCCACCCACATCGTATGTGTGTCTCCTTCTCTCTCTATCACTCTCCGTCTGTGGTGCTCCCCGATCCCCTTCAATTATCTACTTAGCTACGTCATATTTCCTAACAAAACTGGTATCGGAGCAAGGTTTGCTCGTAGCTAAAGTATCTCAAGGAAAGGATTCCTTGAATTGAGTGGGCGTAATGGTGGAGGAAGGGAAGCTCAAGATCGAGAAGTTCAATGGCAAAAACTACTAACATCGGAAGATGCAGATTGAAGACTATCTCTACCAATAGGACCTCTATTTTCCACTAGGCGGTCTTGCAAAGAAGCCCGCAACGGTGGAAAATGAAGCATGGATTGTCGTTGATTGAAAGGCATTGGGAACAATCCGGTTAAGCTTGGTGTCAACGGTGGCCTTCAATGTTTTGGAGATGAAGACCACGGAGAACTTGATGAAGTCACTTGATGACTTCTACGAGAAACCATCGGCATCCAATAAGGTATTTCTCATGAAATGCTTATTCAATCGAAAGATGGCAGAGAATGTTTCAGTTGCAGAACACCTAAATGACTTTAACACCATTATAAGTCAACTTCGATTAGTGAAAATAAATTTCGATGACAAAGTGCAAGCTCTCCTTATACTATCGTCTCTACCGAATAGTTGGGACAGCCTTGTGATGGTTGTAGGTAATTCTATTTCTGGCACAAATACTCTTAAGTTTGATGATGTTGTGGGTGTTCTTGTAAGCGAGGAAATGCAAAGGAGAAGCACAGAAGAATCATCAAGTGCTTCACTGTCAATGGAAACAAGAGGAAGGCCTAAGGAGAGGTTCAAAAACCGAAAGGGTCGTGATTGCTCAAGACGGAGCAAGTCACACACAAAGTCAGTTCTTGAATGTTGGAACTGTGGCAAGAAGGGCCGCATCAAGAAGGATTGATGGTTCAAGAAGAAGAAGGAGTCGGAGTCTCAAGACAACAAGCCAACATCGGAGGCCAATGTGGCAGGTAAAGTAGAGTAAGATGCTTTAATTCTGTCAATAGACAATGTGTCTAATTCCTGGATAGTAGATTCTGGGGCTTCATTCCATGCAACACCACACAAGCAACATTTCCAAAATTACACCAAAGGTAATTTTGGGTATGTATACGTGGGAGATGATGAAGCTTGTCAAATTGTCAGGCAAAGGTACAGTTTGTGAAAAAACTGCTAACGGAAATGAATGGAAGCTTAAAGATGTTAGGCATGTTCCTTCTCTTTGGAAAAATTTGATCTCTACAGGACAATTGGACGATGAAGGTCACAAAATTGCATTCGGAAACAAACGTTGGAAGATCTCAAAGGGATCTTTGGTGGTTGCCAAGGGAGAAAAGGTTGGTACACTTTACTTGTGTACTATCAGCACACAATCTTCAACTTGTGCAATAGCTACAAAAGTCGACAGTGCAGTGTGGCACTATCGGCTAAGGCATATGAGTGCTAAAGGAATGCAAATCCCTCAAACAAATAAGCTTCTACTAGGTTTGAAAGAAGTGGACTTAGAGTTCTGTGAAGACTGTGTTTATGGTAAACAAAAGAGGGTAAAATTTCAAAAATCAGGAAATGAAATAAAAAATAAAAAACTTGGGTTGGCTCATTCTGATGTTTGGGGTCCTGCAAGTACACCATCATGTGGTGGCTCATTGTACTATGTAACATTCATAGATGATGCGACTAGGAAAACATGGGTTTATGTCATGAAGAATAAATCCGATGTGTTTTTCATATTTCAATGGTGGAAAGCCTTTGTGGAGACTGAGGTAGGTACCAAGGTTAAATATCTCAGATCCGACAATGGAGGTGAATATTGCAGCCAAGCTTTTGAAAGCTTTTGTGCTAGCAATGGCATTCGGAGGCAAAAGAAAACCCCAAGGACACCTCAAAAAAATGGGATTTCAGAAAGGATGAATAGGACAATCATGGAGCGAGCACGATGCATGCGGCTACATGCACGCCTACTGCTTGAGCTTTGGGCGGAAGCTGTAAGTATGTTTGTGTACTTAATCAACCGGTCACCCTCAACAACATTGGATGGGGGAGTTCCAGAAGAGGCATGGACAGGTAAACCAATGAATTATGCATTTCTCAAAGTGTTTGGGTGTGAGGCTTTCATGCACATAGATAGAAGCCTAAGGTCAAAGTTAGATGCAAAGTCCAAAAAGTGTTTCTTCATTGGCTATGGAGAAGGTGAATTTGGGTATCGCCTATGGAATCTTGAAGATGGTAAAATCTTTAGAAGTAGGGATGTAATTTTCAACGAAAAAAATATGTACAAAGATTACTTGGAAAGAAAACAAACAAAAGAAACAGGTGATGAGTACATGGAGCTTGAGGACGGCGAAGACTCAAGGACTGCAAACGGTGACAATGTGCAACAACATCAACCAAATGAGGAGCCTCAACCTATTCCCTGCAGATCTACAAGAGCAAGTAGACCTCTAGAAAGGTTTGTTCCATCCTTCAATCATCTCTTGATCTCAAATTCTGGAGAGCCGGAATCATACGAAGAAGCTATGCATCACGAATCCAAAGGAGAATGGATGAAGAGCATGCAAGTGGAGATGGACTTATTACATCGCAACCAAAGATGGAGTTGGCTGAGATGTCTAAAGGTAAGTGGGAACTAAAGAACAAATGGGTGTATAAGCTGAAGGAAGAAGAAGGTGGGAAGAAAAGGTACAAGTCTAGGCTTATGGTAAAAGGGTTATCTCAAAAGAAAGGTATTGAATTCAATGAAATATTTTCTCCTGTTGTAAAAATGAACTCAATTGAGCTTGTCTTAAGTCTTGTGGCTGCTCATGATTTTAATCTCGAGCAAATGGATGTAAATATGGCATTCCCTCATGGTGACTTAGAGGAGGAAATCTACATGCTTCAACCAAAGGGGTATGAAGTAAAAGGTAAGGAGAAAATGGTTTGCAGATTAAAGAAGATCTTGTATGGTTTAAAGCAAGCATCAAGACATTGGTACTTGAAGTTCGATCGACGGATATTGGATAGCGAATTCACAAGATGCAACTCAGATCACTGTGTCTACACAAATAATTTGGGAGATGGGAAGTTCATCATCCTAATGTTGTATGTTGCTGACAGGTTGATTGCGAGTGCTAACATGCAGGACATCAAAGACCTAAAAGAGGAGTTATCTAAATCTTTTTCAATGAAAGATTTAGGTGTTGCAAAGAGGATACTTGGTATGAAGATATCAAGGGACAGGACGAAGAAGAAAATAAAGCTATCTCAAGAGGATTACATCAAGAAGGTACTAGAAAGGTTTGCAATGCAAAATGCAAAAACAGTTTCTACACCTTTGGCTGGTCACTTTAAATTAACCAAGGATATGTGTCCAAAGACACAAGAAGAGATAGCCTATATGTCTAAAGTTCCATATGCTGCAGCGGTAGGTTCTCTTATGTATGCTATGGTCTAGACCATTGCACATGCAGTGGGAGTTGTAAGTAGGTTCATGGACAACCTAGGTAAAGAGCACTGACAAGTTGTGAAGTGGATACTTAGGTATCTGAAAGGGACAACAACAAATGCTTTATATTTTGGAGGAACTGATATTTTTCTTCAAGGGTATGCTGATGTAGATATGGTAGGTTAAAAGATACTCAAAGGAGCACTACTGGCTATGTATTCACGGTTGGAGACACATCAGTAAGCTGGGCTTCAAAGCTGTAGAAAGTGGTCTCACTTTCTACCACGGAAGCAGGGTATGTAGCAATGATGGAGGCAAGCAAAGAAATTCTGTGGCTTCACAGATTCTTAGAAGAGCTTGGATTCAAACAAGACAATTGTGTCTTGTACAATGATAGCCAAAGCGCTATCCATCTTGTGAAGAACCCAGCCTTTCATTCAAGGACAAAGCACATTGAGGTGAGATATCACTTCATATGTACTCTTTTGAAAGAGGGAAAACTAAAGCTAAGAAAGGTGCATACAAGTGAAAATCATACAGACATGCTTACAAAGGTGGTCAACAAGGAGAAGTTGAGCTTTTGCCCATCTTCAATTGGCATTCAAGGATAAGAAGCCATGAATGAAAGCAATCGCACAGGTTTGGTTTGGAGATCAGTCTCCAAGTGGGATTCTTAAGTATGGAGCCTGATTTACCCCTCATAATTTTCAATATTTGCACATTTGTAAGACCCCCATTATGAGGAGAAGCCATCGTGCGTGAAGAAAAATCACTCGTTGGAAAACAAACTCACTCGTCGGAAACCAAAATTTTCACGACCAGTCTCAAGCAAAGCTCGAGACTGTGGCTTTGCCAGAATATTCCTTTTCACTGGAATATTATGGCCGGACAGTGGTCAGAAAACGGTCGGTTGTTTGGCCGGTTGGCCGGTGGTCAAAAATCAATGGCT
The DNA here is from genome assembly GCF_014529385.1 of Adiantum capillus-veneris. Taxonomy (NCBI): domain Eukaryota; kingdom Viridiplantae; phylum Streptophyta; class Polypodiopsida; order Polypodiales; family Pteridaceae; genus Adiantum; species Adiantum capillus-veneris. The sequence goes on from NC_140931.1 coordinate 147,556,350, forward strand.
GGTGGCCAATTTCAAAGGAGGACTTGTCTTCTCAAGGGCAGCCACATATGGGTGGATTGGAGGATCCGATTTGGACTTATCTACACAAGGGCGGCTACACATGGCTGCCTCTCATGAGAGAGGGCAGCCCTTTGTCCTATAAAAGGAGGCCATTTCTACACACATTTCACAGTGTGAAGTTGATGCAACAAGGTGGGTGTGAGGTGGTGAGAATGAAGCAAGGTGGGAGCTCTATTAAGGGTATAATCCCGTTGTAACAACCTACTTCTTGTTTGAAGTACTAAAGCCATTAAGTGGCTGCTTTTTCGTGGATGTAGCCCACATTGGGTGAACCACGTATATCATGTGTACTCTCTCTCTCTCTACTCTATAATCTCTTGTGTGTGAAAATTATCTCTCTCCATTAAGTGATCTACTCAATTATCTACTCAGCTACGTCATATTTCCTAACAATATAGGGAGCATCTGGCAAGATTCCAATGAAACACGCATTTTTCATAATTGTAGGCACATATTGGAAGGTTGTTTGTTATATTACACTTGAATCTTTTTGGATTCCTAGATTCGCGTGCTGGCTCTAGTAGTAGAGGCAGACAAAGCAACAAAAGAATCATTCGTAGTTATGATTTGAACTCTCAATCGCTCGCTTTAGGGTCTCACCACTAACCACATCGATCAACTGAATCGGTTGTCAGCAAACCCTCCGTTGATTTTTTTTATAAAAAGGATTACCTTTGCAACCCTTCCCTCGACCCTCATCTAAATGTTGCCACCTTGCTTCTCTCTCTCTCTCTCTCTCTCTCTCTCTCTCTCTCTCTCTCTCTCGTCTGCCTTGCAAGGCCTGTTGCTCGCTCACGCTGCCTTCTCTGCCACCTGCTAGGGTCGTGTTGCCGTCTTTGTCCTCCTTAACTCTTGTGACAGGCTTGACCATTTCATTAGAAATAGGGAATCTTACAAGATTTCCCTCTTTTGATTTTATGAAAATCATTGGCACATTCTAGCTTGGACTTATAAATTTCTCTTTTTTAAGTGCTAAACCTTTAGATGACATTTAAGTGGTGGAGATGATCCTTTGCTACAATTGTTATATATTGAGCGATTTGCAGTCTTGTTTTTTATTATCAATTTTGCTTTGAACCAGGAGGTATATATTTTGACATATGTTTGCGGGTCGCCGTGACGGACGTCCATAGCATAGCCTTCAGGCATCAACATAAATATCAATACCAGGGAAGCGACTCGGATGAAGCATGGAAACTCACTAGGGTGTCAATCCTAATGAAGTGAACTCAAAGAGATGCAACTACTAACTCTATAAGCAAATCAAACGCACTAAAGCCAAGTAATCTGCCTATGTCCTTCTACACAGCTCTACAGTCATCACGCCTGTTTACCATGCAAATCATATCGGATTTGCACAAAACTTGAAGGGAAGCTACAGGGGACTATCAGGAGCATATCCTATCACTGTCATCAGCATTTTGGATGGGTACACGAATCGCGATAGTTCGTCCAAAAGTACGCAAAAACAGCAAACGGATGATCCTAAAGGGTCGTTTTTGGGTCCCTAAAGCCTCTCCTAGGGTCAAAACAACATAAAATACGCATATAAACACTCAAAAAAATGATTTAAGGCCACAACGGTTGCGTTTGATACCTACACCGAATCTTGAATGCTTACACTTGAATGAAAGAGCAGAGTAAGAAGAACACAATGCAATAAACAAAACTGAATTTGGATTACTGTAGCCACAATAGCGATGATTACAAGTTGGAGCCAAGAGGTCGCTCCCTGTGCGTACAGAAATAGTCACTTATCTTCAAAAATAATCCCCCTTTCCCACTAACCTTAGTGTATTATATACCTAGGGATTTCTAAAGTGGCCGGTGGCCAACTTCTCATGGACCTTTACATACATCATTGGAAAAATTACATCTTTGACTTAGACTTGACATAGACGATTTTCATTAGGCTTTTACAGGGTTTGATGTATTAAACATCGGAAAAATAATGTGACCACATCAAAACTTTGGCCGGCTGACCCAACGGGCGCCTTGGCTAGGTGGGCACTTGTATGTTGTTATCACCTCCAAACACTCCCCCCTTCCTAGCTTGTGTCGTCCCTTGACACGACCATTTGTAGTCTGGTCTTCTCATTGATGAGACTCCCCCCTTCCTTGATTGAGTTATATTTGGCATGTTTTGCTTGTTCAAATGGGGTGTCCATTTGCCTTTGATTGATGAACATGTGTTCTTTGTGATTTGGATATTGTGGACGAGGCATTTGTGCATGTTGTTGCACATCCTGCTTTACCTTTCCATTTATGTAGTTGGTCGATGATACCTGCTTCTTTGGATACTTTGCCTCCTGGTGCAGTTGACTTTTTATTGGATCTCGTATCTCAAAATATTTGAGACTTTGACATGTGTGCACTGGCATCTCCAATTTGATTTTCTTTGCCACTTTGTCAATAGAGCTTTGTTGGTATCTTTGAAGATAAGAGCTGCTCTTGTCGAAGCGTAGTTGAGAACAGTGTGGCCCCACTTTATCTCTTTGAAGATCGTGTCACAAATTCTTTATTGGTTTCATTTGATGGAAGGAATATATACAATAGAATAGTGATGGGTGTTTCTAAATTAGGGTCTAGAACCTGAATGACCAAAGGGAAAAACCTAATGGGAAAAAATGCCTTTGGTATACGCTCTTATTGGGGTTGAACACTTGGAAGTTGAGTACGTGTTCATGCAAGGTGAGTGCTTGGGAGAAATAAAGTAAGAGTGCGTAATGCAAGTGCCAATTATGGGACACTCTATATGCACACAAGAGTTCTTTCAAGAAAATCATGCGGTGTGAAAAATGAGTTGTTGGGTGCTTCAAGGAACAAATGTATCACATGTGATATCCAAGGACATCTCAATAGCTTCCACATTTCCAAGAAGGGTTTTTGATGTTGAAGCTTCTCCACTCATTACTCACTATGCATAGTACGTGAGTGTCTTTTGGACTCTCTTCTACTTTACCAAACTTAAAATACATAGACTTGGACTCTTATGCTCACCTATACCAGCATGAGCGACACAACATAAATATGCTCAACTCTTCCACCTTGAGCAGTACCTAGAATAGCTAAGACTCTTAGAGCACAAAGAATATTACTTGAAGCTTTGGGACTAATGCCTTGCTCATTTAGTGGCTCAGCTGCCCGACTCTTGACTTTTATGCCATGTATTTTTAATGGCGACTTTGACTTACCTGTTCATGGCCTGAAACCCAATGCCATAAGTTCTTGAGATTAAGGCCTCTATCATTGCTTTGGTCTTTGGATGCCACCATATTTTCAAGTAAGTTGGCATACTTTGACTCCTCTAGCTTCTTTTGTTGCATGGGATGTTCCGTAAGGAGGCCGCATTGTTGTACCTTTACTTTTTCTTCGTTGTGAGGAGCTTGAGTTTTCAACAGTGGTTTTGGGACCCACTTTGTTCTTGCTTCATGAGTTGCTCCCTTGACTTGATGGACACTAGGCTTTTGTATCCATACTTGGCTATTACCATTGTAAAAGCCTTGCTTTTGTAGTAGAAGACGAGGGATCCATTTTGAGGTTGTTTCTCCCTTGGTTGTGCTTAGTCTCCATTGGCTCTTTGTTGTTGTTGATTGTCTTTGTGTGGGCCCCTTTGCTACTTGGTTGGTCTTGGTGGCTCTAGGTTGAGCAACTACTTTGGGCAACCATATTTGGGTGTTACCTTCATAGAATCCTTGTGCTTCAAGTAGCTTGACGGGAACCATTCTATTCTTTGTCTTCATTTGGCTTTGTTGGGTAGCTTGATAAATCTCTGAATTTGGTACCCATATTTGTTGTATTGTTTGCTTCTTTGAAGCTCTTTTCTTTTGCTTCTTCTTTCTCCTAGTTGAGTTGGTTGTCTTGCGTTGAATGCTCGGCTTGTTCTTTGTGGGGTTTCTTTGTAAGGGTGAGAAGTTCCATGCCATTACCTTGGGCTTTTTGGCCCAAACATCATTTGAGGCCACCCACCCTGTTGCCTTTTGTTGTTGAGATTGTTCTTGAGAGTGTATCCAAATTGGATCTTTGACTTTAATGTGTTCCTTGGATACCAACACCTGCTTGACATTTCTTTGCTTCTTTTGGAGACTTTGCTGCGATGGAGATTTAGGTTGCAAAACCTTTTGTTTAGGGATCCATTGCATTGTTGAAGCTTTTGTTCTTGACGTAGAGGCTTTTCTTGAGCTTTGATGTGGGCTTGTCGAAGGTAAAACTGACTTGCGAGGATGATCTTCTTCAATGTTTAGTTTGGCCTTAGCTTTTTTTGCTGTTGCAGATGGTTGTGTCTTTTTTGTTGATGTCTCTTGGACCGTCTTTGTTGTTGTTGTTGATGCTTTTGTTGTTGGCTGAAGAAGATATTCTTCCAACTCTTTGTTAGGACTAGACTTTCTTTGATGTGATGTGAGTCAACTATGTTGAATTTGTCTTTGAACTCCCCATGACTCAACTTGAGTATATGACAAAACTTGGGATTGGTGTTTTGGCACTGGTGTATACTCTTTCCTCCACTTCTTTAGTTATCTGCTTTCCCATCATTATCCAAGTGCCATATGACATTATATTCTTAGTAGCATAAGGATCAATTGTGGCAGAACATGTAACCTTGAGCCCTGTTTGTCCCCATAAATTGAATTTGATGAATGTGGGATATTTTTCATCTTTGGCTTCTTCCTCATTCTTCCTTTGATCTTGAGTTTGTAGAACATCTGTTGATGTGGAGCTTTGCACATCTGATTCTTCTTGTACTTTCAACTCTGCATCATTTGAAGTTAGTTTCTTTGGAGTAGATGTTGTTGACTCTTCAAGTATGTCAATGATGACATCTCCACATGGTTGTATTGCTCTCCTAGCTTGTGTTTGTGCACCATCCTCCATGGCATAGCTATTTGTCCCTCAATTTTCATTCTCACAAATCTCATTAGCATTTCTCAGCACTTTCAACATAAAAGATGAAACTAGGTTGTAGCCTTCTTCATCACAAAACTTGGTTGGAGTTAGCTCATTTACACAAACATCCAAGGTTGCCAATATTTGAGTCCATCCAAATGGCTCAAATAATTGCTCTGGAAAGGGTTCCGGTATGTAAGCTTCATCGTCCATTGATCTTTCTAGGATGCAATCCTTCTTCATTGAGCTTCCACACCTCGAAGCACCACACATCCAAAGTTCTTGTTTGGTTTGTAGCCACGCAGGTATCTCTTTCCCATTGACTAAAGTAGAGTCAATTTCTTCTAAAGGAGTTCTATTCACATCTCTATAGCTATGATCTTTTATGCTTATTTTTGTTGTGATCTTTTTTGTCTCAAGTAGATATATTCATAGCCCCAATCTTGAACCATCTTAAGTTGACGCATGAAAGGTCTTCCTAAAATGATATCAAAATTGTTTCCTTTTCCAAAATCTACTATTGCAAATGTATGTTCATATTCAATTCCACAAGAAGTCACAATAATTTGCTCTAGGATACCCAGAGGTTTTTTGGTGTATCCATCTGCAAGTTGCAGCTTCATTCTAGTTTTCCTAAGCGTTGGTCTACCCCATTTTTCCCAAATGTCTTTTGTGGCTATGGCTACTCCAGTACCACTATCAAGTATAGCCAATGTTTTAACTCTTTTGTATTCCAAGGGTAAGGTGGTGTTTCCTTCTTCTCCTTCACAATATTCCCCACCTTGTTGATTGGCACAGGTTTAGCGTTTGCACTTTCTTGTTGAGTTTCGTTTGATTGTTCATTTGAGGGTAGATCTTGAAGAGGTATCTTTAATCCCATCTTCCCCAAATTGTTGCCTATGTCATCCCATACATGTGGTCTAATCTTAAGCAGTTCAGATAGAGTAATGGTGCACTGTATTGGAGCTGACATCAACTCTTGCATACTCTTTGTATCCATCATCTTGGATATGGCTTTCCTCTGAGATGCCACCACTCTAGTCTCCGAGTCTACCTCATGTTCTCCTATGTATGAGGGTAAGGTCTTCAAGGACTCTGGTTTGCTTTCAATTGAAACTTCCATCCCTGCATCTCCATTTAGAGATTGAATGTCTCCCTGATAGACTTCATGCCCTTTATTGACCTCAGTTATGGGTGCAGATTGGAAAGTCGCACTTCCATCTTTTGCACTTCTAATTGCTTCCCACCATTCATTTGGCCATGGCTCATCTATCTCTGGGATAGGTGCCATGAATTGTGATCTTGACCTTGCATCATTAGTGGTTTTGGCCACTACTTGATCATCTAGTTGAATTTCTAGGTTGTTGGTTTCTTGTGTGCAGTCTTTGCTTGCACATCCTTTTGTGATTCTAGTTCAATGTTTCTTTGAGTTAATGTTTCAACAACCTTTGCCTTAGGCATTTCAAACCCAACACTTTTTGGTTTTGTTTCTGGAGGTGGAATTGGTGCTTCAGGCTCCATCATTGCCTGTGGAGTTTTTACCAATTCCTTACACATTTTCAACCTCTCAGTCTCTACCTCAGCATGAGGATATTTCATCCCTCGTTTCTCTAGGGTTTGGTTGGGTTTTAATCTAGCCTCATATGCTTCCAGTGCAGCATCTAATGGCTCTAGGACTTTGTCTACCAACACAGATCCTCCGGAAGACGCCTTCCTTGGTTTCTTATCGCTCACCACCGTTTTGTTTTCCCGTTCTTGTTTTAACTGCTCCTTTGTCTCTTGTAATTCTGTTTGTAGTGCAGTTTGATTTGTAATTGTTTTTGCTTTAATTCTGTCTCTTTTGGCTTTCCAAGATTTTCTCCTAGTCCTCATTTACACACTAGTTGTTTCCCCTTGTTTGGGTTGTTGATCTTTCTCATCATTATCTTGGTCCTCAGCATGTTCTTTTGCTTGGGCTCTAGTCACTACCTTCACAGGAATTCTGGGTTCTGCCTCTGATCCACTTGGAGAAGGTAACACTCCCACAACATTCATTGTTGTTTTCCCCTGTTTGTTTGGGTGTTTTGGGCAATTAGGAACAACGTGTGTAATGGCACACTCCAAACAATATCCAATTATCTCTACACGAGAACAATTCTTGGCCCAATGATTACCTCCACACTTGTAGCATGGTCCATTTTGTTGAGTCATTGGTGGTGCAATTGATGGTTGTTCTTGCTTAGCCACAATGGTCTCTGGTCTACGCTCTTGATTGGCTATGAACATCAGAGTGTCCTCATTCAATGAATAGAGTTTTCTCATAGGTTCTTGCCCTAGCCTAGGTTGTGATACCTCAACTCTTTGTAAAGCCCTTGATACAATCCTATTTTGAAATAATGGATGATTTGGTAATGGCATTTGTGTTTCTATTTGATGTCCAAATAGTATCCCCCTCGTGTAGGTTTGATTATAGTAGCACTCACTCATCTCATGATTGGTCCATTTTTGCTCAATGGCACACCATTTTATTCGTTGTGCTACTTGCATTGCTAGCTCATCTAGGTTGGTCATTAATTGAGACATAACCACTTGCCTTGTGTTGGTTTCACTAGATGCTAAAGGAGCATTATCCATAGTGATCTTTGTATCACCAATTTCTTCGCCATAGGCTTTACAATTGTCAACTAGGTATAACGTTTCTCTCGTGACTTGTTCAAAGGAAGTACATCCTTTTAAGTGCAAATATTTCTTGAGAGTTACATTTTTCAAACCCTCTATGAAGAGAATTAATAATCTTTTATCCTGTGGTAACTCGCGTTCCGGACATCTCTCTATATATTGTTTGAAACGTAGCGATGCTTCCTTCACTCTCTCATCTTCTTTTTGCTTGAATGCATAGATTTGGGACACTGTGTTATGCTTGATTCCCCTTTTAGAGAACTCCACAACAAATTCTTGCAACAGTTGTTCAATGTTTGAGAAGGCATTTTTGTCCAACGGTTGGAACCAATTCAATGCTATCCCTTCCAAGGTTAAGCCAAATCCCTCATACTGTGTATGAAAATAAAATACTTGTTCGGCTCTTAACACTTGTTTGAACAAGGATGCATATACATATGGATCCCTTAATCCATCATACTTCTTCTTGACACATTTGGCCAATTGATATGGTCTTATTGGTTCTGGTTCAACCATGTATCTTAGCGTGTTGGTGTCTCTCACAAAGACATCCCTCGTTCCTTCTTCTCGTCTTGGAGCAAATCCTGGTGGAATCCCCTTTGAGAAATGTTTTGGAAATGTTGATGGATTTGTAAGTCTAATTGGTGGTATATTGGTTCCACTCAATGAGGTAGGAGCTACACTCCCGTGAATAGCTATTTTGGATGTTTGAGGTCCATTTGATTCCATAGGTTCAATGTTAGCTTCTTGCAAATCAGTCTCAAAAAACCCTGGTACGCTTACACTCGGTTGAAAGTAGTAAGCAGAGATTGGAGTACCCATGTATGTATATCTTTCTAGCTCAATTGGGATGATAAGTTTGTACTCTCGTCCATACTTATCTACCATTATAACTTGCACTCCCTGGTCATCTGTGTATGTGAAGGCATAGAGGTTCTTGTAGTCTGTCAACTCTTCAATGATGGAATTTAAATATCTATAGAAGTTGTTTTGATCACCAATAGGTAACCTATAAAGGCCATCATAAGTGTAATCCGTTAGAACTCTCGTGGCTTCATTGGTTTTGATGAACCTCACGTTGGGTTTGTTGATTAGAGGATGCTTCTCCTCTAAGTCTCTAGAAATTTCCACTTTTGCTCTTCCAAACTCCCGCATTTTAGTTGATTGGTTTGGCTTCCAGTGAGCTACATGATCACTTGACAAATATCCATGAGCCATGCCTTGAGGTTTGGCTTGATATGATTGATAAACCTCATGGTCTTGTCTCAACCCTCTTGTTATAGGTGTTGCAGTATTTCTGGCTGTTTGTGTAGGTGGCATAGCTCTGAGTTGAGTGGGAAACCCTAATGATGGACGAGTTGTCATGTTTAAGCCTCACTCAATACTCTCAAGATGGTCCTTGATAAGAACACCTTGGCTTAGTGCACACAATCCCTTTTTGCCCCTGGTCAAGTCTCTAAAAAGTCAGGCTTTGGTGCCCCACTGACCTTTGGATACTGGTTTTGGGTACCCTAAAAGTTTGTAAATGGGAATCCTAGCAAATTCCTTATCTCACAAGCTTTCTTCCTAGCTATAGGAGACTCAGTTTGGAGTTGTGTGTCAAAAGTTAGAGCAGTTTTGGTAAACTGCACTTGAAACATCACTCAAAACAGTTTCAGGATTAGGACACAAAGAGATTTTGTGCTTGTATCTTAGCTTCCAGAGGGTATTTTTCACTAAAACTTGAGATTTGGGATGTACTCAAGTAGATCTACAAACTTATGAAGTCAAATACCCTCACTATGTAGAGGTACACCGATCGCGATCGTTGACCCCATGTCACAGATTAGGAAGATTTTTGCACAGTAGCTGGCCCTTGATGTCTTGATACCAAGTGTCTTTGTATTTTTGAATTTGGAGATGTTTTGACCAATGAAAACCCAAATCCCAGGTGGTTTTGCGGTTATTGGCCTAATTGTGTAACTGGACTTTTGACCACTTTCTTTTGCTTTTTTGACCTTGCTCCTTTTGGAAAATATGTTGCACTAGATGTCAGCTACCTACTCACCAAGTCTCAACTCAAAATGTCACTGGGGTACACCGATCGCGATCGTAGTTCTAGCTCCTTTTCAAGCGAAACTTGTGGATATGGTAGACAATGATGTGTACAGTCTACTCCTCAAATATTTTTGAATTTGGACAAGAAAAAGTTAAGTTTTTAACCAAATCTTGGTCTGCTGTAGTGGTTTTCTAACTGTCTGTTGTTTTTGGCTATTTTGGTGACTTTTTTTGAATTTTGACATCTCCTGGTATCTTATATAACCTAGGTGTATGTGTGGGTCAAATCTGTGTCACATCTGGGACTGAGGTACACCGATTGCGATCGTAGTTTGGAGCCCAAATTGGATGAAACTTCACCAGCTTGTTCACTAGGCTATTTTAAGACTACCTGCTAGACACTTTTGTATTTGGACTCAAATAAGTCAAGAATTTACAGTTTCTTGGTCTGAAGTGCCTGATTTTCCAATTTTATCAGGTTTGATTGATTTTGATGTTTGATTTGGGATTTGAGAGATACCTAGGCTTGTCCTATGCACAGGCTATCCCTCTGCATGGTTTCTTCCCAGTTTTGATGTGTTTTGGTCTACTGAAAGTCAATTTCTATGCCAGTTTAGCACTTTTTGACTTGGATTTGTATTCAGTGGTTTTGACCAATTTTTTGTGGTTTTTGACCCTAGGTCCTTTAGACTTTTATGTTTGTATACCCTTGAAGAGTCTACTCATCAAATCTGGTACAAATCTGAGGTCAACCAAATTTGGCATGCTTGTAGACACTGATGTTTTAAGGCTATCCCCCAAGTCTTTTTGCATTTGGCTCACCAAAAGTCAAGATTTTATAGTTTCTGGGTCTGTCAGGCTAGTTTTACCCAAGTGGCCTGATTTCCTTGATTTTTGATGTGTTTGGGTGTGGTTGCTTTAGACAAACTTGTTTAGAATCTTATCAGGAAGGCACATGTCAAAGCTTGTACAATTCTGACATTGAGGTACACCGATCGCGATCGTAGTACCAGAGCCAAATCTGATGAAATTTTACAGGCTCTCTCTGACAAGTATTTCCCAGTGTTTGGTGCTACCACTTTGTGATTTGAATCAATTTCAGCTCTGTTTGGTCAGATTTTCTAATTTCACAGTCTTATGGCCCTTTTGCCAAAGTTATGGTTTTCTGGTGTTTTGACTCTATCTCTTGCCCCAAATCTGATTGGAATGTGATTTACTTATCCTACTCCTAAGTACAGAAATGAAAGAACATAAGAAAATGAATCAAACAAAACAAACAGGATAAAAAACGGATGATGGATCAGTACTCAATCAATACAAAGAAATTTGAAGAGAAAAATGCTTAAAGCAACCTCACTCACAACTCCCTATATCTCTCAAGAGTAGATCTAGCGAGTCCACCGACCCTAGACTCCACTAAGCACTAAACCCCTGTCTAGATACCTCACTGAAATGTAAATGGAATGGAAATTATCTTTTGGAACAATAAGAAAACTCTGAATATGCACTCGGTAACTCATCACCTAAGATTCATTCCCCGGCAGTGGCGCCAATGTTTGCGGGTCGCCGCGACGGACGTCCATAGCATAGCCTTAGGCATCAACATAAATATCAATACCAGGGAAGTGATTCGGATGAGGCATGGAAACTCACTAGGGTGTCAATCCTAATGAAGTGAACTCGAAGAGATGCAACTACTAACTCTACAAGCAAATCAAACGCACTAAAGCCAAGTAATTTGCCTATGTCCTTCTACAGAGCTTCACAGCCATCACGCATGTTTACCATGCAAATCATATCGGATTCGCATGAAACTTGAAGGCAAGCTACAAGGGACTATCAGGAGCATATCCTATCATTGTCACACCATTCTGGATGGGTACACGGATCGCGATCGTTCGTCCCAAAGTACGCAAAAATAGTAAACGGATGATCCTAAAGGGTCGTTTTTGGGTCCCTAAAGCCTCTCCTAGGGTCAAAACAACATAAAATACGCATATAAACACTCAAAATAGCAATTTAAGGCCACAACGCTTGCGTTTGATACCTACAATGAATCTTGAATGCTTACACTTGAATGAAAGAGCAGAGTAAGAAGAACACAATGCAATAAACAAAACTGAATTTGGATTACTGTAGCCACAATAGCGATGATTACAAGTTGGAGCCAAGAGGTCGCTCCCTGTGCGTACAGAAATAGTCACTTATCTTCAAAAATAATCCCCCTTTCCCACTAACCTTAGTGTATTATATACCTAGGGCTTTCTAAAGTGGCCGGCGGTCAACTTCTCATGGACCTTTACATACATCATTGGAAAAATTACATCTTTGACTTAGACTTGATATAGACGATTGTCATTAGGCTTTTACTGGGTTTGATGTATTAAACATCGGAAAAATAATGTGACCACATCAAAACTTTGGCCGGCTGACCCAACGGGCGCCTTGGCTAGGTGGGCACTTGTATGTTGTTATCACCTCCAAACAACAGAGATGTAATGAGGATGGCCTCTATCAAGGGTACAAAGCAAATATTTAATATTATTGTGGAGGATTCCTCGTCGTGGAATGTATAGAGCAAATCTCTTAATGTAATTGTGAAGGATTCCTCTAACATACTAAGATTGCTCATACCCTAGAGGCTAGCAAATCCCCCGTCCATCATACAGACAAACCTAGAGAGAGAGAGAGAGAGAGAGAGAGAGAGAGAGAGAGAGAGAGAGAGAGAGAGAGAGAGAGAGAGAGAGAGAGAGACTTATTACTCCATGTTTTTTGAGTGACAAACATTCATACAAATAAAGTAATCAAGAAGAGTTGAAAGCAAAGAAGATGTACAAAGGCTTAAGCACAAACATGAGAAACAATCAATTTTAGAGGTCAATTAGCACTTGTTTGCAAGGTAGCAAGAGATGAGCTAAATGAAACATGAATGGAAAATAAGATTACATTTTAAGATGTTTCTGTTTGTTTTCAACTCCCCTTTGCAAAAGATAGTCGTTGGAGTATCTAGGAAATTGAAGGTATGACCGAACAATTAAAGTGATAACAAAGGCTCTCACTAGGAGATGATGTCATTACTAGAAGCTAAGGTAATGATGCATCAAAAGATCACACGAATATTAAAGAAAAATGTGGCATATTCTTAGTAAGACATTGTAGTACCAAAGAAGTACAAATGTTGGCCATCAAATGATGAAAAAAGGTAATCTAACCAAATCAAAGCTCAAGACAAGCAAGTTCACACAAAGTTGATCTAGTAAGCATGTGTGTTATATAGGAAAAAATGTTTATGGCTCTTCCATTTCTTGAGGGTGGCTTGACCATCAAAGGGCAACCTCTATGATTTGTTGTAGACAATGCCTCTCTGATGCAATAAAAACGACAGGAAATTGATTATTACATGATGCTCAAGCAACTTCACTTCAAACAGGGCCATACGGTTGACACCTCTACTGTTAAATAATCACCAAAAATACAAAATAGAAGATGGCATGGAGAGACATGTGCAGGCTAGCAGAAGCATGGCAAAGGACTAAAGCAACTACAAAGATCTTGGGCAGACAGGTAGTAGCGGATATGTATGGTTGATACGGTTTATAGGCCAAGAAGGGCTCCAAAAGAGGCTAATTTGGGTAGCAGATGAGGGAGGTTCAAGGTGCAATATTTGGGCCTAGAAATGTAGAGATTGAAGTGCTAAAGGAGCAGGTCGAAACCGCTCATCAAACAGAGCTATGGAGCCGAAGATATTTGAGTTTGAATGTGTAGTGCATTGCAGATCTAAGGCAGATAGGGCATGTGGAGCCACATGATCCAAGCCAATTTGGAGATGTGGGTGTGTAGAGCTTGATCTATGGAGCCTGTTGGTCTTTTCAGATCGTCAATCTAAGTCCCGGGTGTTAAGTTATTAGCAGTCAAAGTTTTGCCGGGGCGGGGTTGGTGTCCACTTGACCGCATTGGGAGTCATGCCATCCGACATCTTTTAAGCCTCGACAAGGTTGTAAGGTGGAGGACATCCTGTGAAGATAGAATGAATCAACGGCCCGTCAATTGGATGCCCGGTCAGCGAGATACGACGAGTCGAATTTGGTGGCAGATGCTAGAGGGAAGGATGCAAATAATTTTCTCTGGTCTTTGCAACTTCGGATATCAAGCTCAGAGGAGTCAGAAGGCGATAAGATTTTCACGACTCGATAATGGGAATGGGATCCGACACGGCTTCACAAGTCAGCTGTTGAGCATGGGAGCATGGAAATACTGCAGGTCAAAAAGTGCCAAAAAAGTTGGTTATATTCATGAGAAAAAACTTAAAATTTCAAGGCTTGAAGGGGCAGTCGACCAATGACTGCCACGTGGCATACGTTTAAGCCCACATAGGGTGGCATTGGCAAGGAAGGTGGGATATATAGGCCACGCTGTGACCTCAATTGAGCATGGATAAAGAGAGGAGAGCTCTCTTTTGCGCATGGTATGGCTCCCTCTCGTGGGTGTTGCGCAGGCGGGGGTTGGTGGCCCGTCGAGCGCACGACGGTGCTAGGTGGAGGTTATGGCCGGTTTTGGTGCAGCTAGTGGTGCTCCATCTGGGTTGCGATGGTCGATAGCAAAATGGTGATGTGGCATGCGCCCGCTGACTGAGGCCAGTGTCCGCGCTCGCTAAGGGCCAGTTCTTTTGAAGGCAAAAGGGCCCTCCCACTAGCAATATTGCTAGTGCTAGCGGGGGTATCCCACGACAGACAACAAATGTGTGTGTGTGTGTGTGTGTGTGTGTGTGTGTGTGTGTGTGAGAGAGAGAGAGAGAGAGAGAGAGAGAGAGAGAGAGAGAGAGAGAGAGAGAGAGAGAGAGAGAGAGAGAGAGAGAGAGAGAGAGAGAGAGAGAGAGAGAGCAGTTCTAAGCGGGGAGGTGTCTCTCATGCAAGGGTAATACTAAGTGAATGTGCCACTTGGAGGCAATGCAAGAGAAATTCTATATTGAGTTGAAAAATTAAATGTGCAAGCAACTTACGAGCCCATTTTTTTCTTTTTTCGGTTAAGTCATGCCTATAAAAGTGGCTGTGAAGGTGCCGCGGGAAGCATGTGCGAGTGCAAGTGCAAGAGCAGAGAGAGAGAGACCTGCTTTGGTGGAGGCACAACAACTTTATCCTGTTGTTGCAGCTCCTTATTCTTTGGTATTAAATAATAAGTGTTTAATAGTTAAGTTAGTAGATGGGTTAGTAGTAAGTGGGATGTCCGGCTAGTTGGCCTGAATCCCAATAAACTCCCACTTGAAGGCCAATGCAGTCCAAGTGACCTGGTATGTACAACCGTGAAGCAATCTAGTGGCTTCAACATATACCCATCAACTCACTGCAATGTGTAAACCGCTCCAAAGCTAAGCCTTTCGTCAAAGCACCTCGACCAAATCAATGAGCTTTTTGGCCAAGAAATCTCTCATAAGATGATACCTGACTTCAATGTGTTTCGATTTGGAGTGAAACAGGGGATTCCTTGCCAATGCAAGACCACTCTGACTATCACAATATATCATTGGAGTCTCATCAATGCCAAGATTTTTGACCAAGCGAGATAACCATACAGCCTCTTTACTTGCATCCGACAATGCAACATACTCTGCTTCCGTAGTGGAAGACGACGTATAATCTTGAAGACATGACCTTCAAGATACTGCTGCTCCAGCAAATATGAAAACATAGCCAGATGTCAATCTCCTATTGTCGACACAACTCGCATAGTCTGCATCCGCATAACCCATGATGGATGCATCAGTGTTCCCGAAGCGTAAACACCTACTGACCGTACCTTTGAGGTACCTAAGAATGTGCTTCACTGCTTCCCAATGCTTGCTACTAGGATTTTCCATATATCAGCTCACCACTCCCACTGCAAAAGCAATGTCTGGTCTTGTGGCCACCATAGCATACATGAGACTGCCCACTACCGAAGAATATGGTACCTTAGCTTCAACTCGCTCAGCATCAGATTTGGGTGCATCTTCCTTGTTGAGTTTCAAGAATGCCTGCATTGGGGTACTCAATGCTTCCCCCCCCTGCATATTGAAATGCTGCAAAACTTTCTTAATGTATGTTTCCTGAGATAATTCAAGAATAAGAAGTTTGCGATCTCTTTTGAGTCGCATGCCAAGAAAGTGTGTAGCATCCGCCAAATCTTTCATTGCAGAATTATTGCTAAGTGTTTTCTTCAAGTTGGTAATTTCCGCAATGGATTTCCCAGCTATAAGCATTTCATCAACGTACAAAACTAGAATGATCATCGAGCCATCATGTAGCTTTCTTGTGTACAAGCAATGATCCTCTTTGCTCCTTTTATATCCTTGAGACCTCATACATGCATCAAATTTATGATACCACTACCTTGAACCCTGCTTTAAGCCATAAATTGCCTTTTTGAGGTTACATTCTAGCTCCTCACAAGATGCGTTCTCCTGAACAAACCCTTCAGGCTGCTGCATGTAAACATCCTCATCGAGATCCCCGTGAAGAAATGATGTCTTCACATCCATTTGGACAAGTTCCATGTCCTCAATCGCTACAAGACCAAGTACGGTTCTAAGCATTGTCATCTTGACCACAAGTAAGAAGATTTCATCAAAATCGACTTCCTTTTGTTGTTTGAACCCTTTGGCTACAAGTCTAGCCTTGTACTTTGGATTTGGATCACTTGAGGTAAATTTATTCTTGTAAACCCATTTGCAAGGTAAATCTTTCGCATTATTTGGCAGTTCTACCAAGTCCCAAGTGTCATTAGCCAGAATCGAGTTATACTGAGATTCCATAGCCTGCTCCCACTTCACCACATCATCCCGTCAACATGGCTTCTTGGTAGCAGCTTTGCTCACCGCAATCGGTCAACATGATGTAATCAAGACCTGGCTCGAAATGTGCAGGTGGACAAGAGACTCTAGTAGACCATTTCACTCCTTGACCATTGCTATCCGCTCCCTCTGGAGCATTGCTAGTGGAAAGTACATCACTAGCCCGCTGAGTTGATTTCACTGTCTCTGAGGCAACATCCTCAAAAGTGACTCTCCAAAACTCTATTCCTTGATAGGTTGTTTGTGCATCTTTGACTTATTGCAGATCACATGTGAACTATGGATGAATCGACGAGATTCCGGGTGCCAAAGATGATATCCCATCTCTCCATCTGCACCATATCCAGTGAAAATACATTTGTGTGATTTTGGCTCTAACTTCTGTCGAAGTTTTTTAGGTACGTGAGCATAAGCTTCACAACCAAAAACACGTAGATGGTCATAGTGGGGCTTATGTTCAGATCATAACTCTTCTGGAATCTCATAATTCAATGCCGTACTAGGTGAATGATTTATAATGTGCACTGCGATCAAGATGGCTTATGCCCAAAAGCCTTGTGTGAGATTTTCCCTAGAAAGCATAGCTGTGACTCTTTCTTGAACCGTACGATTCATGCACTCAGTAACTCCATTTTGAGTTGGTGTGTATGGTGTAGTAAACTGCCTTTTAATCCCCCTTATAGCACAAAAATTGTCAAACTCCTTGGAGACATACTCTCCACCATTGTCAGTCCGCAACCTCTTCAGTTTCTTGCCAGACTGATTCTCATTGAGTGCTAAATATTTTTGGAACATAGGAAGAACTTGATCCTTATGTTTCAAAGGATATGCCCACACCTTTCAAGTAGAGTCATCTATGAATGTCACAAAATAGCTGCCCCCCCTAGAGATTTGGTTGACATAGGACCACAAACATCACTATGTACTAAATCTAGAGGTTCAGCTCGTTTTTGACCCAATGGTAAGTGCATGGACCTAGTCTGTTTGCCATAGATACATGCTCACAAACACGAAAGTCAACATAAGACAAGACAGGTAAGTAGCCAAAACGAGTCAAAGTTCTCATTCCTTTTTTGCTAATATGACCTAGCCGGCAATGCCACAACTCAGTAGACGGCAGCTCGCCTATAGATATGTAATCATGGCCAACATTTGACACATGCATGGAATACAAGGTACCATGCTTCTGACCTCTGAGTTCAACAAGGTTCCCTTTGCATACTATCCACAAACCATTGCCAAATGTGGTGTTGTAGCCCAAATCATCAAGCTGACCAACAAAATTTCAAGCTTTTAGTCAACTTGGGCACATGTATGACACTCCATAAACTAAAGTGCGTGCCATTCCTTAGATGCAATTTGACATTTCCGACACCCTCAATGTGTTAAGTATGGAGCCCGATTTACCCTTGTAATTTTCAGTGGTAAAAGCGCAAATTTGTAAGGCCCCCATTATGAGGAGAAGCCATCGTGCGTAAAGGAAAATCACTCACCGAAAACCAAAATTTTCACGGACAAGAATCCGGAATATTATGGCCGGCCGGCGGCCGGAAAGTGGTCGGAAAACAACCGGTCGGTTGGCCGGTGGCCGGTAGTCAATGGCCTATGGCCGGTGGTCGGAAGTCAATGGCCGGTGGCCGTTGGTCGGAAGTCAATGGCCGGTGGCCGGTGGCCGAATTCAATGGCCGGTGGCCGAATTCAAAAGCGGACTTGTCTTCTCAAGGGCGGCCACACATGGGCGGATTGGAGGGTCCGATTTGGACTTATTCCCACAAGGGCGGCTACACATGGCTGTCTCTCATAAGAGAGGGCAGCCTTTTTGGCCTATAAAAGGAGGTCATTTCTACACACATTTCATAGTGTGAAGTTGATGCAACAAGGTGAGTGTGAGGTGGTGAGAGTGAAGCAAGGCGGGAGCTCCATTAAGGGTATAATCCCTTTGTAAATTACTTCTTGTTTTGAAGTACTAAAGCCATTGAGTGGCTACTTTCCCGTGGATGTAGCCCACATTGGGTGAACCACGTATATCGTGTGTACTCTCTCTCTCTCTCTCTACTCTATAATCTCGTGTATGTAAATCTGTCTTTCTTAATTAAGTAATCTACTCAATTATCTATTTAGCTACGTCTTATTTCCTAACAACTGGTATCAGAGCAAGGTTTGCTCGTAGCTAAATTATCTCAAGGAAAGGATTCCTTGAATTGAGTGGGAGTTATGGCGGAGGAAGGGAAGCTCAAGATTGAGAAGTTCAATGGCAAAAACTACCAACATTGGAAGATGCAGATTGAAGACTATCTCTACCAGAAGGACCTCTATTTGCCACTAGGCGGTCTTGCGAAGAAGCCCGCAACAATGGCAGATGAAGCATGGATTGTCCTTGATCGAAAGGCACTGGGAACAATCCGGTTAAGCTTGGCGTCAACGGTGGCCTTCAATGTTTCGGAGATGAAGACCACGGAGGACTTGATGAAGTCACTTGACGACTTCTACGAGAAACCATCGGCATCCAATAAGGTATTTCTTATGAAGCGCTTGTTCAATCTAAAGATGTCAGAGAATGGTTCAGTTGCAGAACACCTAAATGACTTTAACACAAACATAAGTCAACTTCGATCAGTGAAAATCAATTTCGATGACGAAGTACGAGCTCTCCTTATACTATCATCTCTACCGGATAGTTGGGATAGCCTTGTGATGGCTGTAAGTAATTCTATCTCTGGCACAAATACTCTTAAGTTTGATGATGTTGTGGGTGTTCTCCTAAGCGAGGAAATGCGAAGGAGAAGCATAGGAGAATCATCAAGTGCTGCACTATCAGTGGAAACAAGAGGAAGGCCTAAGGAGAGGTTCAAAAACCAAAAGGGTCGTGATCGCTCAAGGCGGAGCAAGTCACGCACAAAGTCAGTTCTTGAATGTTGGAACTGCGGCAAGAAAGGCCACGTCAAGAAGGATTGCTGGTCGAAGAAGAAGAAGGAGACAGAGTCTCAAGACAACAAGCCAACATCGGAGGCCAATGTGGTAGGTAAAGTAGAGCAAGATGCTCTAATTCTCTCATTAGACAATGTGTCTAATTCCTGGATAGTAGATTCCGGGGCTTCATTCCATGCGACACCACACAAGCAACATTTCCAAGACTACACTAAAGGTAATTTTGGGTATGTATACTTGGGAGATGATGAAGCTTGTGAGATTGTCGGCAAGGGTACAGTTTCTGTCAAAACTGCTAACGGAAATGAATGGAAGCTTAAAGATGTTAGGCATGTTCCTTCTCTTCGCAAAAATTTGATCTCTACAGGACAATTGGACGATGAAGGTCACAACATTGCATTCGGAAACAAACGGTGGAAGATCTCAAAGGGATCTTTGGTGGTTGCCAAGGGTGAAAAAGTCGGTACACTTTACTTGTGTACTTAGCACGCAACCTTCAGCTTGTGCAGCAACTACAGAAGTTGACAGTGTGGTGTGGCACTACCGACTTGGGCATATGAGTGCCAAAGGAATGCAAATCCTTCAAACAAAGAAGCTTCTACCAGGTTTGAAAGAAGTGGACTTAGAGTTATGTGAAGATTGTGTTTATGGTAAACAAAAGAGGGTAAAATTTCAAAAATCAGGAAATGAAAGAAAGAATAAAAAACTTGAGTTGGTTCATTCTGATGTTTGGGGTCCTGCAAGTACACCATCACTTGGTGGCTCATTGTACTATGTAACATTCATAGACGATGCGACTAGAAAAACATGGGTTTATGTCATGAAGAATAAATCCGATGTATTTTCCATATTTCAAAGGTGGAAAGCCTTTGTGGAGAATGAAACAGGTACCAAGGTTAAATGCCTCAGATCCGACAATGGAGGCGAATATTGCAGCCAAGCTTTTGAAAGCTTTTGTGCTAGCAATGGCATTCGGAGGCAAAGGACAACCCCAAGGACACCTCAAAAAAATGGGATTTCGGAAAGGATGAACAGGACAATCATGGAACGAGCACGAAGCATGCGGCTACATGCAGCCCTACCACTTGAACTTTGGGCAGAAGCTGTAAGTACGTCTGTGTACTTAATCAATCGGTCACCCTCAACGGCATTGGATGGGGGAGTTCCAGAAGAGGCATGAACAGGTAAACCGGTGAATTATGCATTTCTCAAAGTGTTTGGGTGTGAGGCTTTCATGCACATAGATAGAAGCCTAAGATCAAAGTTAGATGCAAAGTCCAAAAAGTGTTTCTTCATTGGCTATGGAGAAGGAGACTTTGGGTATCGCCTATGGAATCCTGAAGATGGTAAAATCTTAAGGAGTAGGGATGTAATTTTTAACGAACAAAATATGTACAAAGATTACTTGGAAAGAAAACAAACAAAAGAAACAGGTGATGAGTACATGGAGCTTGAGGACAGTGAAGACTCAAGGACTGCAAACGGTGACAATGTGCAACAACGTCAACCAAATGAGGAGCCTCAACCTATTCCCCGAAGATCTACAAGAGCAAGTAGACCTCCAGAAAGGTTTGTTCCTTCCTTCAACCATCTCTTGATCTCAGATTCTGGAGAGCCGGAATCATATGAAGAAGCTATGCAACATGAATCCAAAGAAGAATGCACGAAGAGCATGCAAGTGGAGATGGACTCACTACATCACAACCAAACATGGGAGTTGGTTGAGTTGCCTAAAGGTAAGCGGGCACTTCAAAACAAATGGGTGTACAAGATAAAGGAAGAAGAAGGTGGGAAGAAAAGGTACAAGTCTAGGCTTGTGGTAAAAGGTTTTTCTCAAAAGAAAGGTATTGACTTCAATGAAATATTTTCTCCTGTTGTAAAAATGAACTCAATTAGGCTTGTCTTAAGCCTTGTGGCTGCTCATGATCTAAATCTCGAGCAAATGGATGTAAATACGGCATTCCCTCACGGTGACTTAGAGGAGGAAATCTACATGCTTCAACCAAAGGGGTATGAAGTAAAAGGTAAGCAGAAAATGGTTTGCAGATTAAAGAAGAGCTTGTATGGTTTAAAGCAAGCATCAAGACAATGGTACTTGAAGTTTGATCGATGGATGTTGGATCATGGATTCACAAGATGCAACTCGGATCACTGCGTCTACACGAAGAATTTGGGAGATGGGAAATTCATCATCCTAATGTTGTATGTTGATGACATGTTGATTGCAAGTGCTAACATGCAGGACATCAAAGACCTAAAAGAGGAGCTGTCCAAATCTTTTTCAATGAAAGATTTAGGTGCTGCAAAGAGGATACTTGGTATGAAAATATCAAGGGACAGGACGAAGAAAACAATAAAGCTATCTCAAGAAGATTACATCAAGAAGGTACTAGAAAGGTTTGCAATGCAAAATGCAAAACCAGTTTCTACACCTTTGGCTGGTCATTTTAAACTAACGAAGGATATGTGTCCAAAGACACAAGAGGAGATAGCCTATATGTCTAAAGTTCCATATGCTGCAGCGGTAGGTTCTCTAATGTATGCTATGGTCTGGACAAGGCCAGACATTGCACATGCAGTGGGAGTTGTGAGTAGGTTCATGGACAACCCAGGTAAAGAGCATTGGCAAGCTGTGAAGTGGATACTTAGGTATCTAAAAGAGACAACAACAAATGCTTTGTATTTTGGAGGAACTGATATTTTTCTAGAAGGGTATGCTGATGCAGATATGGCAGGTGACAAAGATACTCGAAGGAGCACTACTGGCTATGTGTTCACGGTTGGAGGCACAGCAGTAAGCTGGGCTTCAAAGCTGCAGAAAGTGGTTTCACTTTCTACCACGGAAGCAGAGTATGTAGCAATGACGGAGGCAAGCAAAGAAATTCTGTGGCTTCACAGATTTTTATAAGAGCTTGGATTCAAACAAGACAATTGTGTCTTGTACAGTGATAGCCAAAGCGCTATCCATCTTGCGAAGAACTCAGCCTTTCATTCAAGGACAAAGCACATTAAGGTGAGATATCACTTCATACGCACTCTTTTGGAAGAGGGACAACTAAAGCTAGGAAAGGTGCATACAAGTGAAAATCCTGCAGACATGTTTACAAAGGTGGTCAACAAGGAGAAGTTGAGCTTTTGCTCATCTTCAATCGGCATTCAAGGATAAGAAGCCAGAATGGAAAGCAGTCACAGGTTTGGTTTGGAGATCAGTCTCCAAGTGGGAGATTGTTAAGTATGGAGCCCGATTTACCCTTGTAATTTTCAGTGGTAAAAGCGCAAATTTGTAAGGCCCCCATTATGAGGAGAAGCCATCGTGCGTAAAGGAAAATCACTCACCGGAAACCAAAATTTTCACGGACAAGAATCCGGAATATTATGGCCGGCCGGCGGCCGGAAAGTGGTCGGAAAACAACCGGTCGGTTGGCCGGTGGCCGGTAGTCAATGGCCTATGGCCGGTGGTCGGAAGTCAATGGCCGGTGGCCGGTGGTCGGAAGTCAATGGCCGGTGGCCGGTGGCCGAATTCAATGGCCGGTGGCCGAATTCAAAAGCGGACTTGTCTTCTCAAGGGCGGCCACACATGGGCGGATTGGAGGGTCCGATTTGGACTTATTCCCACAAGGGCGGCTACACATGGCTGTCTCTCATAAGAGAGGGCAGCCTTTTTGGCCTATAAAAGGAGGTCATTTCTACACACATTTCATAGTGTGAAGTTGATGCAACAAGGTGAGTGTGAGGTGGTGAGAGTGAAGCAAGGCGGGAGCTCCATTAAGGGTATAATCCCTTTGTAAATTACTTCTTGTTTTGAAGTACTAAAGCCATTGAGTGGCTACTTTCCCGTGGACGTAGCCCACATTGGGTGAACCACGTATATCGTGTGTACTCTCTCTCTCTCTCTCTCTACTCTATAATCTCGTGTATGTAAATCTGTCTTTCTTAATTAAGTAATCTACTCAATTATCTATTTAGGTACGTCTTATTTCCTAACACAATGTCTAGTTCATAAGCATCACCAAGTCTCACTTTTCCACAAGAGTGAGAATAAGTAGAGAACCACTCTCTATGTGGTGTCACATGGAAACTCGCACCAGAATCTACTATCCAATTCTGTGCATACCGCGCATCTTCTGTAACAAGAGCCTCAATAGGTAGATATGCTGTGAAGACCAATACGTCAGAGGTAAGTGGCATAACAACCGTTGGAAGAGTCTCTACAATAGGAGCATTTGAAGACTCTAGCACATTGATCTCCTCTAGCTTTACTTTGTCCTTGTTTGAATCATCAAACTTAGAAGTGTCACCGGATTGTTTATCCTTCTTGCTTTGCTGCCATTTCCTGCAATCCTTCTTCACATGCCCTTTTTTATGGCAGTGATAGCACTCAACATTACGCATAGAACCCCGAGAGTTACTACGTGAGCCCCCATGTTCCTTGCTTTTGGCCTGCAACATACGCATCACCATCCTTCTTGCCTTCGAGAGATTTCCTGCGAATCTCCCCCGTAAACAGGCTCCCAAGGACGTCATTATACACTAAACCGGTACCAGGTGCTGAGTTGCTAATCGTAGTAAAGAATGTATCCCAAGACGAGGGTAAACTGCATAGCAAGAAGATACATTTGATTTCCTCATCGAAGACCAAACACTGAGTGGTCAACTGAGTGAAAATGATATTGAACTCATTATTGTGAGTAGAAATAGTGCCCTCTTCCTTCATACAAAGGTCAAACAACTTCTTCATCAAGAAAACCTTATAAGTGGCACTTTTGTTCTCATAACTGGTGAAGGGGCTCGGAGAGCACCACAGACGGAGAGTGAGAGAGAGAAGGAGACACACGACACACAGATATGGGTGGGGAGACTCAAAGAGTGTGTAGCCCCCTATACACTTATGCTATGTATAAGGTATACAAGTCAGTGGGCGCCCAGACTCTGGGCAGCCGGGCAAGGCACATGCGCCTATACCCCAACAACCTCCCACTTAAAGGCAACTGTGCCTTTAAGCAAGGGAAGCTAGTCTAAAGACTACAAAAGGCGAGAGAAAATCGCTCTCAACCGATGCCTACTGGCTGGCTGTGATCGTGTTCATCCGGCTATCCTGCTCCCGTGTAAGTCCATACACCACCAGACATACCACACACGAACTGCAAGTACGTACGCAATACCTGCATATCTCCCTCGTGCACTATGCCATCATCAATCAACAAACGATTGACAACCCCAACTGCAAATGCTCCCACTGCAGTTGTGATATCCGATCTCAAGATCAGCATCTCATGCATGAGACCACCGAATGCCGATGCAATGCTAGCGGGCCCTGCTAGCTCTACGGAGCATGCATCAACATATATATCCCTGGCCATAGGCATCTCTGACTGACAAGGCGTGTCAGCCACATGCATCTCCTTACTGTCCGCAAAAGACGCATCAACCGATCGTGCAATCTCAGAGCAAACCAGCTGCTCTAGGTGTCTGCTCATCAACCTCCTCATCAAACATGACCATTCAATCTGTTGTGACTCACTAGAGCTCTCATGCTCTAACTCTTTATGCATAGACTCTTGCACAACGTCCTCTTGTCGTGAATCACTAGAGCAAGACCGCTCTACCTGTCTATCCTGCATAGAAGTATCTCGCACAACTGACTCTTTGCTTTGCTCAGTCACTAGCAAAGCTTGCATGTCCGACTCTTTCACCTCTCTGTGTGACTGCTCAAGTCGTGCCCCAACTGTGTGCACAACGAGCTCACTACTCTACACTCCATGCAAAGCACCCTGCAACCCATGAGCAAAAGAGACTGTCCGGGTCTCTCGCTCTCTGCATGGTTGTAACAAGATTGAGACTCGACCATCTCGCACCGGTACTACGTGCAATGGGTACCATGTGCCAACTCTAGCACCTCTCGCAATCACTAGTGAACCCAAATGCAACGCAAAAGATCGCTCAAGCAGCGATACCCGACATCCACTATCCTTGAGCTGACCAAAGGAGATCAAACTCATCGTCAAATCTGGCACATGACACACATCCCTGAGCACGTACGATGCACCGCTCGGTAATGACAGTCTCACATCTCCTGAACAAGCAATCTCATGCAGTGACCCATCTGCCAATCGCACACTACCATGCACTCTGCTAGAATAGCTACTGAACCAGTCACGATACGGAGTGAAATGAAAAGTAGCGTCCCTGTCTAGCACCCACTGCAAAAGAAGTGCACTATCCTCAGACGTCAAAAAATCAGGAGTAATACAGGAAGCAAATGTGACCTCAGTGTCACTAGGGTACTCACACACTGTATCTGATCCTGCAACTGTCAAGTCAACGGAGCCTATAGCATCTACTGCATCCTTGAGACCAGTCTGTCTCCTGTGCTCTCTCATACGATGAAAGCATCGCCGTCTAATGTGCCCTGTGTGACCACAATGCCAACATCTCAAATGTCGACACGAACGAGAACGCCGTCTCTCATGAGTCATTGTCCTAGACTCGAAAGTCTCACACATATTGACTACTATAAGTGAATGTCAAAAATAATCAAGAGCTGTAACTCTACTCTAGGTACGGTAGCAATGAAATGCACTCAACTAATCCAAAAGAAGCAACCTGCAACGAGAAAATGCTCTCCGAAAAAGAGCTCACCAACACCTACAATGCTCATGCAAATCCACGCATAAAATCTCTCGCAGTAGTGTAACCACACTGTGCTCCACAAATGGCAATGATGCAAATCCCAAATTCCAAGTGTACGAGGCTCCTGTAGAGTAAACCAAGCTCCTGTACGGCTGTAAAATATGGTTGCAAATCAGCCCCAAAATCAAGCTCTTAAACAGCTACATAAACAAGTCACAAATGTGTCCCAAATCAGCCTACAACTGAGCCATACATGGACACTTGCAAAGAGAAAACAATGGCTGAAAATTCAGCGCCCAAATAAGCCCTCAAACCTGCCTGTAAACTTGTAAACCTGTAGTAGCTGAAACCCGCTGAAAAAACTCAAGCCATTAATGCTCGAATCCTGCTACATAGCTCGCAGCCACACAAGCATACATCACAATATTCACTCTTGTGAGTGTGCCAAGATAAATGTACGGCTACCTAGCTCATAGCCACACAAGCATACATCACAATATTCACTCTTATGAGTGTGCCAAGATAAATGTACGCCTGTCAAACCGTGAGCTAATCACCAACCCCACACTGTGCGGTATCGATGCATACACATACACAAATCTCCCACCTGCAGAGAACACCGCACGCAAATGCTGAGTGTAACCCGCAATCTCTACCTAGATCACATAAATGATGCGTATAAAACTCCTGGTAAAATTTCGCCAGAGTTTTGACGCACAATGGCTATCAACACAAAATAACCATTGTCCTGCAAGCTCAATACAATGAGCAATCAATGCACATCAAACTACACTCAACATACATGCATAAGCTCTGCAAACCTGTGTCCAACAAATGCTCACAAAGAGTACCACAGGTGACCATACATGTCATCTACAACCAACCTCTGCACTTGCTCACAAGATCTACTGCTCACCACATAAGCATACATAGAGCATTACTCGCTCAAAGACCATGTATGCAAGCCACAACACTGCAGAAGAACCACTCAACTGCAACTGGCAACACCTGTGGGAGCAACAGACTCAACCTGTACCTGGGAGTCAAACCTGATCTTGTAACACCTCATATGTGCCTGCTACCTGCAGTGTGCACGGGTAAGTTGTCTGTAATAAAGAAAACAACAGAGCCCAAAACTGTCCTGAAAAATAGTCTCTATGTTTTTAATTTCAGACCCACATGCACTCCGAATCAGAAAACAATTCCTTCTACAAAGTCGTAGAGCTTGAAGCCAGCTTCGTTTTGAATCAAATTTTTTTGGAATCGGAGCTTTGTAGCTCAAGTTATGAGCAAAACAGTAGACTGCTGTCAAACTGCCAAAACTGAACGACTTTCTTCTGTGCTTCTTTGAGCTCATAGAAAGGCTCAAACTCACTTCCCACCTCGATGCGTGAGCTGAATGCATCAATCTCACAATGCTTCCATGTCTATGGAAGCTCCAAGCTCCAATCTGTCGCCGATGTAGCCGTTGCAAAGCTTGCCGAGAAGAGGGAAAATGCTGTACAGAGTGGGCTGATCTATAGAGGAACTGTGGACTGATCTGTGAGCACTAGGAAGCTCCTGAGAGCTCTCCTGCAAGCCTATGTATGGCTGTCCATAAGCCTCCTCTATTTCTTTGCTCAGATCTGTGACCTCTCCGCCATAGGCGACGAGTTTATCGCGAAGCCGTCCATCTACGCTCTCACACCTGTAGCTCTGATACCAATTGAAGGGGATCGGAGAGCACCACAGACGGAGAGTGAGAGAGAGAAGGAGACACACGACACACAGATATGGGTGGGGAGACTCACAGGGTGTGCAGCCCCCTATACACTTATGCTATGTATAAGGTATACAAGTCAGTGGGCGCCCAGACTCTGGGTAGCCGGGCAAGGCACATGCGCCTATACCCCAACAACTGGAATACAACTTATCCCATACATCTCTAGCAGTCCTTTCTCCAACTATAGTAAAGTACATAGATTCGGCCAAATGCAAACGGAGGGTAGATTTGGCCTTAGCATCAAGGTTCTCCCACTCAAGATCTATATACTCGCCCTCTGGGCACTTCATGATAGGCTCCAACTGGCCTTTTTGTATAAGAACATCTTGAATATGCTCTTTCCAAATAGCAGAATTCGTCCCATCAAATTTTCGGATATTGTAAATATCCTTTTCACCACTACATGACAGGGCTGTAAACTAAAGATAATATGGCGATAAACACTGATAATTTTGAGAAAAATTTGACAGAGTTTCCCCAGAAAAACTAACAGAATCTCAATCCAAAACTGTCACAAGAGATCAGTAACGCATCAAAAGTAATGCTCTTGAAGCATAAGACAGGCGCATCAACCACTAACTGTGCATAAAAATTCAAAAGCTGACCCAAGACCGCCAACATGACGTCAAATGCACCTAGCTCTCTCTATACATGTCCTATGGCGAGGCCACAAAAAAGGGATACTCCAGCAACCTGTATCACCGAAAGGATCTCAACATTCGAGAATCCCCTAGCTCAAGAAAACCTCACGCTATCAACCCTCACAAAAGGTTATGCAGACAAGAAACCAACCCAGTCTCAGAAAGGGCCTCTGAATCGAGTCTCAGAAATGGTCGGGACTGTCAGAAACAAGCCAAATCGGCTCCAGAAAAGGTACATATGGTAGTTTCCACAACTCAATGTACATCCACTGTCAACAATACTGCAATGTGCAGTATACGCACTCAAACAGGCGTGCATGCAGTAAACAAATCCTTGCGAGGAGTAAAACCGCTCTCAAAAGAGCTCAAGCACTATCAAAAGTGCCAAAACAATGCATATGCGCATCAAGTACTCCCACTGAAATCTGTGCTTATGCTAAACACTGCAATCTGTAAGAAACCTGGATGTCCTGTATTATGTATGCAAGAACCTGTGAGGAGATGGATGCCTGAAAAACACGAGACAATGTTGATGCCGAAAAGTGCTTCTAATCAGCCCATAAACACCGTCTCAATAGCACATAATAGCCATAAAACGGCTATATACAATCTCAAAATAGTATCTGAACAACTTGCACCTGTGTCTTGTACGTGTACCTGTAGCTATAGCAAAAGTGGAGTTGAAAACATGCGACACCAAGAAAATGGGGCAATGACTTAGTAGTATTTTGCAAGGAGATAGTACAATCATTTTTGCAGCTCCAATGGCAAACTTCCACACACAGCTTGTAAGCCCCATAAAGAAAGTTGAAAACATGCAAAAAACAGGCCCGCAATGCCGGCCCCACATAAGTCTTGGTTCCCCTTCCAGGGCATAGAACCATGTCTTTGCTCTTCCCCACATCAGGAACGAAATCGTTTGCATCTTGCTATCTTCATTTGGCATATGCAATGATAGCATATACAGCTCGAAATCGGCCATCCACTCCTGTGGATCTTTTTTGCCAGTGAAAACTGGTCCATAACTTTGCCCTGCCATCTCTCCTTGACGGAAACAACCTTCTTTTATCAACACCAACGAGCAATTAGCTCCTCCTCAGTGGGGGCACCGGAAGATGGAGAGGGGTAATGGGGAACACACCAACACACATTACAATGCCTCCCAAAAGCTCAAGGGTACCCACAACACCCTAACCTCTCAGATAACACCTTTATATCGACTAATTTGCACCAACGGAACCACCTTTGCACACAAAACAACAATCTCCTGCTCTCTACAAAACCACCACTCAGCAAGAATGCACCTAGACAACTCAACTCACCCTTCCCAATTCACACAGCACCCCGATTTTGCCCTTTTTGCAACACACTATACATTGCGGGCACACACCTCCGCAAGCCTCAACATGCACACAAAGAGTAAGAGAAAAGGTTTATAATGACCTCCGCAGGAACTAACTATCACTTTTTCAAACAGTCCTAGGGGTTTTTTTATGTGTCCATCAACCAATTATAATTTGATTTGAGTTTGTCTAATGGCCGGTTTTCCCCTTGATTCCCATACTGCTTTGTGGATATGGCTATGCCAAGCCCACTGTCCAGTATTGCCATGGTTTCTACATCATTATATCTCACGGAAGGGTTGTGTTTCCTTCTTTCCCTTTGTAGGATTCTCTAACTTTGTTCATAGGGATGGATCTAATCTCCTTGTTATCCAATTCATGTTTCAATTTACCCAATTTTTTTGCAATTAGCCTTGTTATCCCCACCTTCTCTTGAGTTTTTTGTATATCATTCCATAAATATGGTCTGATTTTTAACAGTTCTCTCAAGGTAAGAGTACATTGAATGGGTGTTGACATGATTGAATGGATGTTCTCTACCTCCAGGGTCTATTTTGCACTTTTTAGTTGAGTGGTTTTGCACACTATGGACTCATATTCATTGTCTCCTAAGTAAGAGGGTACTGTTTTTAGAGTCAATGCTTTAGACATTCCTGATGCTTCAGAATCACAATTCCCATACAAGGATTGTATATCAATGTCCATATCAGGAGGTAAATTGTCTAACCAAACTTCCTCTTTAGGAGTTGATTTCAAAGTTATGCTCCCATCATTAATCTCTCTCACTTTTTCCCATAAATATCTTGGCCAGTCTTCCTCCACAAACTAAATTTTATCTAAAGCATCTTCACTGTCAGGCACTATGAGTTCTGGCTCTCTAGTTTCAAAATGGGGTTCTATGACCACTTTGGATTTCTCTTTATTGGATTCTACCACAAGCTCCTCAGGTTTTGCTATACTCTCAAGCTTGGGTTTTTGTTTTTCTAGCATTTCTAGAGTAATTCTTACCAAATTCTGATAAGCTTCAAGCTTAACTGCTTCTATATATAGAGAAGGATAGTTTTTCCATGTTTTGGCCTGCTTTAAGTCCTGCTTGGAAAGCTTCCAAGGTTGCATTGATTGGCTGAAAAATTTTGTCTACCAAAATTGATCCTCCAGATTTCATTGTGGTTTCCTTGATTTCACTCCTAGTTTCTTTCACTTTTTCCTGGAATAGTTTCTTGGCTTTTCCTCAATTTCTTCCTTTTGTTTCTGTTTTCTCATCTCATATCTTTGACTTCTTCTTTTCTTGGTATTTTGAGAGGAATTTTTAGTATTCTTTGATTCATCAGAGGAGTTATGTTTCTTTTTCTTAGTTGGGCTCTAGTGGTCACCTTGATTGGAACAATAGCTCCACTTTCTGAAGAGCTACTAGGTATCACTTGGACTACATTGACCCCACTACTTTTCCTTTGTTTAACAGAATTTTTGGATAGTCTTCAGGGAAGTTTCCACCCTTCTTGCAACATTGTGTACAAAAAGATTCAACTTGCTTAATGTTCTTGTTCGGTTATGGGTATTCATTTTTCCAATGATCATTTGCACCACAATTATGGCAGTTTCCAGTCTTTGGCTTAATCATGGGTCTTACCATTGGAGGTCTAACACCTTGATTAGCTACAAAGTACGTCGGTGTAAACTTTAGTGTAGCATAAGTTACAATTTCTTCCATTGAAGGTGGATGTGAATAATACCACTCTCCTTCTACCACTGTAGATGGACTAGGCTCAACATAAGGTGTAACATGCACTAGTGCTTGTTCATTTATGAATCCTTCTGAATGCATGTACTTTACAGGCACTGCATTATGTCCAGGAAATGGAGGTTGTTGACCCAACACTGGTTGTGGTCTTTCCATACCCATTGGTGGTCTTTGTGCTCGGGCCTATTAAGATGATATCTGTACATGGGTTGTCCTTGTGGTCTCATAGGCACATATTGAACATTTCCATTGTACTTTGGTCGGTAATAGCACTTATTGGTCTCATGGTTTGTCCATTTATCCTCAATGGAACACCATTTTTGTGGCCTAATTGGTTGTCCCTGTTGAGGTTTCCCTTGCCAGATACTATCATAGGAGCTTGTTGGACGGATACGCCGCGACAGACGTCAGCACAACGAGAACTCAACTAACAAGTAATGTCAGCTAAGGACGAAGCTCGACCGGCAGGCGCGTGGAAGCAAGCATAAGGTGTCAACCTACACTCGACCGACTCCTAACTAATTCCTACAGAGGTCCCTACTAATTGTCTAAGTCACAGCCTTCAAGAGTGCAAAAGAGGATACTTTCTACAACGCTTGCTAGAGCCGAACACCCATCAAACACTTTCGAAACACCATAGAACTTGAAGGAGACCTTACTAATACCTATAGGCCACTCTCCCTA
The DNA here is from genome assembly GCF_014529385.1 of Adiantum capillus-veneris. Lineage (NCBI taxonomy): Eukaryota > Viridiplantae > Streptophyta > Polypodiopsida > Polypodiales > Pteridaceae > Adiantum > Adiantum capillus-veneris. The sequence continues at coordinate 147,588,544 of NC_140931.1, forward strand.
AGGTCTATGAACCAAAATCACGACCCAAAACACCTGGTGCAGAAACACGTAGGATGTCTGGCCAAAATCTGCAGGTCTTTGTTTCCGAAATCTGAAGTGCCTAATGTGTAGCTCTACTCAATGTGACCGCGTGGATATGATGCAATGCGAAATCAGATAACGTATGCTCACCCAAACAACAGATGAAGCTCGTAGAAGGAGCTCCCGAAGCCGGACCATACGCGCGCAATGTTGGTATCGGTTCGTAGCTCTAGTCGGGGGCAACACGCTGCACTTCTCCGCACTCGATTCCGACCACCGTAGCACACGTAGCGTCAAGACGAAGCTCACACTCTCTCTCACGTACACAGTATGCTCACTCACAGACTTCCAACTTGTTTAAAATGACAAAAGGTTTTTTCATTAAGGTCAAAAAGTGGTATATATACCTTACAACTTCTCAAACCCTAAAGTTCCAAAATCAACCATCTACTCATTCTAACTATCAAAACTGGGATACAATCTGGAAACTTCTGTAAGTCCCAATATTTACAAGGTGAAAAATCGATTTTTCCTCATTGAATGAATAATTACAAAAAATAATAGTTCCGAGTAGTTAGATGCCGTGAGGTGTGTCCAGCTTCTAACATCCCCCCCCTCCTTGTTCATGTCGTCCCCGACATGGCTTTGATCAGCTGCGTCATCTTAACGTCTCCCGCATCTTTAGAGTGATTCGTACGTGGCATGTAGGTTAAGCATTTTTGGTCCAAAGATTTCTGTGTTCATGGTGAAGAATCCTGTATAAAATGCTTCTTCAAAAGCCTGGAGGTGATAAGATGGTAGAAACATGATTCTTTGATACAGCGCATGTATCACCTCCTTGGAAGGCTGACGTGACATATCATAAGCACATCTGTATGTATCCTGGAAGAAGAATATGCTGTCAGTCACCTGGCCTGGCTTGAAGGTCTCGAACACTGCTAGGATGGTTCTGCAGATCTTTCTCATCATAATGCATGTAAGGTCAGGTGAACCAGTGAACAACTTTATGGCGCCCGTTAGGGTTTTCACCATGTATTGTACACTTATTCTCTCACCTGCCTTCACGCCCGGTAGCTTTGGGTAGTTTAGCCAAGTGGGTTGGCTTCTTTGCAAGATTTCTTGTGCCTTCCACGTCCTAACCCTTGGTAGAGGACAGAAGCTGAGGTTGTCCCTGATATGTTTAGGTGCCTCTACCAAGTGGATTAGGTATTGTGGGTACTTGGTAAGCCAAGCCTTCCTCCACTTTGGCTGAGAATCTACTATGAGCTTAACTCCTTCTGGCCTCGAGGTGTCTCCATTGTAGAGAGGTTCCGTTGGCTCTTCTCTTATTCGCTTGTTTATTGTGGCTGCCTCATATTTCAACAATGGATACGGGAGAGAGGGTTGAAGCCACTCGCACCTGAGATTGCTGGCGTCGATCTTCTGAATGGTCATAGATTTGAAGACCCTCTCCTCCCATTCCAAAGCTTCCTTTGTGCTTTCTCTGAGCTCTGCCTCTATTGCCTTACACAATTTTTCCTCCTCTTCTTGTGTTAGATCTTGTGGCTCTTGAGAGGATCCTGCTATGCTTTCCTCTGGCATGGGTGTGTCCACAAGATCTGCCACATTGTTGAGGTTGATGCCCTCATTGGCAGCTGGCCCTGAGCTTTCTGCTTCTGCTTGTTGTCGGCCTTTCAACTCCTCAATTTTCTCGAGGAGTGTCTGCTTTTCCGCTTCGTCTTCTCCGCCCATAGTCACGAGGAGGTCATTGAGTTCAGCGTTTACTTTTTCAACCTCCTCGAGCTTTATCTTTATGCTCTCCAATTCTTCTTGTAGGGCTTTTTGGCTGTCCTCCATTCTTGTTTGCATTGCGATAGAACCTTCAGCCATCATTAACCTCTGCTTCTTCTCGAGAGTCAGCTCCTTCTGGAGTTCTTGCATCTGCTCTTCATATATTTGACTCTCGAAAATGATTTGAGTCGAGCTCGTAGCTCTAACTCTAGCAGGTGATGCTCGCAGCCTCTGGATGGTTGGATCTTTGACTTCTAACTAGTCCTTGAGCTCAAGGACTTCATCCAGGCTTGCTTCTTGTTCTATCTCTGCCTTTTCCTTGGCATTTCTCATGGTCTCTACTGCTTTAGTTTCCTCTGCTAGCTGGAGTGTCAGATTATCCCGTTCTTTTTCAGCATCTCGCAATGACTTGCTGAGTTGCAGACACTCTTCTTCCGCTGCTTGTAATCTTTTTGTTGATGCCTCATTTGATTCTTCCTTTGCTTGGCAGTTTTGTAGAGCCGTTGCCAAGCTGGGCTGGAGGTCAGCTTCTCTCTCTTTTAGCCCTTGGCTTTATACCTGCAGAGTATCCCTTTCCATCTTGGTCTTTTCTTCGGTGGCCTTTAGAGTTACCAATTCTTCGTCTGATGCCATAGATTGTGCTCTTATTCCAGCTAGCATTGTCATCACCACGTCCCAATCATTAGAGGGTGGGTGCAGGTCTATCGTGTCGGTAGCAATTTCCTTTAGCTCAACTAGCCGGATGCCTGGCATCTGTTCTTTATGCCCTGTCCTCGCCAAGTCGAATGCGACTGTGGCGGCTTCTTCCCTTGTATAGCCTGCAGCTAGCAGGTCCAAAAATGCATAATATGCCTCATCTAGTCCTTTTTTCTCAGACGCAGGCTTGGCCTCTTCTTTGGGCTTAGGTTCTTGCCTTTGCTCTTGCTCCTCAGCCTAGTGTTCTTCTTGATTGTCCTCAGCCTCCTTATCTTCTGGTGGAGGGCTGCTAGGAGGTGGTGATGGCTGCGGGCTGGGTTTAGGGCTATCTGGTAAAGCTACAGGTTTGCCCTTTAAGTCTCTGTCTTCTTTCATTTTTCTTTCCCTTTCTTGGCTTTCTTGTTCATCTAGCAATGTCTGCCTTATCTGCTCCACTTCGTCCTCGGTGAAAGGGACATGGGGAATGTTTTCCATTGCAGCATCAAGAATCTCGAAATTCTTGATGTAATCTTCAAAGTGGTCCCTCTGCACTCTTCTGGATGATCCGGACATAGACTCGAGAGATGGCTTCCAAAGTTCGTTTAAATCACCCTTGAGGACTCTTTTTGCTCGGAAACTCTCCATCAGCCTCTCGAGTCTTGCCGCTTTTTGTGGCCTTGTCTCTTTGGCCGGCACTTGAGCAGACTCCTTTTTTCCTTTCTTCTGCTCAGGTTGCTCCTCTGCAACTGGCTCTAGCCGTCTCTTCAACCTCGTAGCCACCCTTAGTGCTCTTTGTGGCTCATTTTCCTTGTCTTCTTTTACCCTTAGCCAATCATTCTGAGATGGGGGATCAGGCCACCTTCCCTTGGCGTGTAGTGCTGCATAAATTACCTTGGTTATCATTTCTCCTGGCACTATGTAGGTTGGCTTTTTGTTGCCCATTTTTACCAAGCTGTCATGTATGTAAGCCGCATAGTTGATTATCTTTGGGGTGCCTTTTGTCATTGCCCAAGTAAACGTTGTGGCAATTGCACCTGGCGGCATCCTGTACTTCTGTGGCCTCTTCGTGCACATGTGGAAGTACTGGTTTTACAATTGGCTCATGATCGCCACCTTTGGGTTGGAGATGTCTTCAAAGGTGTAATTGGCCTTTTTCTCTTTGAACACCTTGACTTTATCCCTTCGTTTTGTCACACTGTCTCCCTGATTGGAGAGATCTAGTGCATGGGCTACAACCCGCTCCGTGATAATGATCTCTTTATCGGGTCTGCCGTGCAAATCTGTCACCTTGGCCACTCCATCCTCTTTGATGCTTGTTACAAACTCCCATACTCTTTTGACGTCCACCCCTGCTGGTATTGCTTCAAAAGAGTTATGGAGGTCAATTTTCTCCAGGTAGCCGGCCATTTTGCTTCGGACAAATTCATTGAGCTCTCTTGGCAGCATTGGCAGCTCTATTACATTGCCTTCATTGTCTTTGAACACTCCCTGTTAGATCTTTAGGTCGTTTGACTCTAACAGATCTTCCTGTATCCAGGTGCTGGTGGGCTTTAGTGTTCCCTCTGGAATGACAAAAGGTTCCACCTCGTCTAGATAATCTTTGATTGTCATTCTTTTCTTCTTTGCCGGTGACTTCGAGGCTGCCATAGATCCTGTTGCACTAAGTAATCCAAAGTTAGCATTTTTTTTTCATATTAGCTGCGAAACTGAGTTTTACTTATCCAAATGACTTGAAAATTGAAATTATAGCTTAAAAGAAACTTGTGAAGCTGTGCATGTGCTCATAGTGCAAATCTGGCAAAAAAATTCCATCTAGACATCCTACGCGTAGGATGTCTTTTTCTTCAGAATTGGTTCATACTTCACATGCAGGTAGTGTAAGGCTCATGGAACATGGTTATAAGCTTGGATTTGAATTTGGATGTCAAAAAGTGGATTTTTGGGCTGATTTAGGCTTTAGGTCACAATTTGGGTAGGTTGTCCATCATGGGTAGCAATTGATGTCCAAATGGGTTGAAACTTGGTATTTGGGCTCAATGCATCATGGTATTGGCTCCTATGATGTCATTTCTTGCACAGAAGGCTAAATATGTGCTGAAGACATCCTACGCGTAGGATGTCTTTTTCATCAGAATTGCATGAAACTTGTTCTGTGGGTTGTCCTTGGGCTATGGAAATGGCCATGTTCTTGGATTTGAATTTGGATAAGATCTGATGCCTGTAGGTCTCTGTGAGGTGTTTTTGGGCTCAAAAAAGTGTATCCTGAAGGTGTTGGGGGTCAAAAGTGATTAGAATGGCTTCAAACTTGACATATGGGCTCTTGCTGATGAGGTAATTAAATCTGGAATGACAAAACTTCCCTTCCATACCAAAAAGGTCCATTAGACATCCTACGCGTAGGATGTCTAATTCATCTTTTTTACTCCCTGACCACACAGATGGTTTGCTGATGTGTATGTGAATGTGTTGTGCAAGTTTCATGAGATTTGGACAAGATTTGGTAGGTCAATGGCCCATTATTGCCTCTATGCCCTAACTTTGCGTTTTTCCATGCATATGAGGTCAAATCTTGTCCAAATGTGATGAAACTTGGTGTAGGGCTTGTAAATGTCATTCAGAACATGTGCATGACAAAAATTGTTGGGTTTTGTGCCAAAAAGTGCCTTTGAGACATCCTACGCGTAGGATGTCTCCTGATGATTTTTTCAGTGTTAGTGCTCCCAGTGCTTGCCCTTTGCCCCCCTAAGTCCCTTTTGAGCCTAATTTCAACAAAAAAGTCAAATGGATAGAGTATAACTCCCTGTGTGGACTTCAGAGCCTCCGAGTCGTTTTCTGACTTTTGGAGTGCTTTTTGGCGATGAAATTTCTCGATGTTGGTCTCCATAGCTTCCCAATCCCTTGGGGATCCTTGACATATGGTTTTTGTTGACTTTGGCTTCACCGCAACTCTATTTGGCAATTTGTCGCTCTAGAAGCACCCGTGGTTGCGTTTACATACCTTTGATGATTTGTGGTGGTCTACCACAATAGGACTTGGTTGTTGATGGTCTAGGAAAGCCGCTCGTGAAGTTTGGTGGCAAACGGACTTGCAGTTTGGCCGCAAGTGCCTTTTGACGCTTTGTGTGTCTGATGCCGTTTCATAATTGCAGTCTCATAATTGCACCCCCACTGTACCATAGGTTGTCCTTTAGTCACTGGTCATCCCCATATTTTTTGTTTTTCATTACGACTGTTTTTTACCTGTTTTTTGTATTTTTGAAGTTTTTCTACCAAAAATTAGCAAAATTAAAAGGAAAATAGCAAATCAAACCCAAAAAATTCCCAAAAATCATAATAGATCACAAACATCACCACAACACATTATATACACCCACATGCAAATTTTATGGCCGGATTTCTCCGTTTTACCAATATTTTTCTTGAAAAATGGCTATTTCTACTTATATACACACTCCTAGGGGCTTGATTTGGTGTTTGGCCCCCTATACCTGTAGCTTCATGCTGTATAAGGGCATATATACTTGGGTTACTCCAGAAAATTTTGCAATCAAACGTCAACCCTTAAAATAGTCGAAAATCATGCCCTTCTTTGTTGTTTCTGTTATTGGTTCCGCACTGAGAATGCCTCCCCCCCTCCTAATCGGAGTCCTCCCGGACGACAAGATTTCGCCTTGGAGTATGTGCCATGCATAGGTTGAAAAAGTTGTGCTAATGCCTGACCGATTAATGTGGCCCTATGTTATGCATACTCGGTCAATGCATGGAAAAATTAATGCTGTGCAAGAGAAGGGAATAAGCAAGATGCTTATTGGCACTCGCCGTCGAGGCTTCCTGTTTTCTTTGCAAGTAGCATCTGTAACTCTACTGCTCTCTGTTTAATTGTCCTTTTGGCAAGAGGCAATTGCTTTGCCGACGCTGTTGATGGAGTCGTAGCTTTTTCTGAGGATAGAATTGGCTGGGATGTAATATCTATGGGCCTTATGGCCTTGGCTTTCCATTGGTATTTTGTTGCTGCCGACTTTTGTAGATGGTTTGGTGCTTTCTTGTTTGCCACTGGGTTGTCTTTCATCGGCATCAACATATATCGGTTTCCTTTTTTGAAATGCCGCTCTCTGCCTTCCATTATTGCGTGTACGGCAGGTAGTTCCTTTTGCTTTTGATTTGGTATCCAAATCTGAGTGACATTTGGATCATTGCTAAGCATTTTCTTTGGTATCTACATCCATTTTATGCCCTTGGTTTGGGGTTGAACCGTCTGCTATGTTGGAATCCGTTTGTTACATTGTTGTTTTTCCGCCATTTCATTTCTATCCTTACGCATCCATACTTGTTTACCTTGTTTTGGTAGCCTAGATTTTTGCATTGTGGCCGGTGACTTCATCTGTCTGTAATTAGCATGGTTGGCTTTTACCTGGTTGTTGGTCTCGGGTTTCATGTTGTTCTTTGATGGCATTTGTGCTTTTGTCTTTGTTGCCAGTGATTGCATGGCTTGCAGTTGATCATGATGGTATTGCTGAGCAAAAGCTATCACCTGTCGTTCATGTTCATGTTGAATTTTGACAGCCTTTGCTTTCCAATCTATCTGCACATTGTATGCTTTTTGCCAAGGTTGCCCTAGCATCATTGGGTGTTGTGTGCTTTCATCTGTCACCACATAGAATTTGTGTGGATAGATATATTAATGTATCTGTACATGCAATATAGTCCATCCCAATATTGTCAATGGGTGTGATGTGCTACTTTCCAGCACTTGGGGAGTAGGATGAAGTTGATATGTGACTTTGAGCTGTTGGTATAATTTGTAAGAGATCAAATTTGGTTGAGCACCCGAATCAAGCAAAGCTGTTGATTCAACTTGATTGTTGCCTACTTTGACTGTAATTATTGGCTCCACTGTTTCCTCCTCCAACTCAGTCAGTCGAATGGCATTAATTCGCAATGGTGCTCCACTTTTCTGCTGTTGTCGTAGAAGCCGTTTTTTTGCAATGCGTTCCTGTGCTTTGGATTGAGCTTCCTCCCGTGAGCTTCCTCCCGTACTCTCTCTTTTTCCTTCATTCTTTGCTTTCCTTGATGAATTTGTTGGAGCATCTCCTGTGTGAGTGGTAGATGATATCTTCTCAGTTGACACCCACTAATCCAGTTTGGCATTTCTTCCCTTGCTAGTGTAGCAAGCTTGACAACTCCACTTTGTGATAGATCATGAATCACAAATGGTCCCATCCCTCGCTTTTTAAGTTTCTTGGCATGTTGCTTCAAGGTATAAACAAGTACGTAATCACCTGTTTTGAACTCTTTGGTACGCACAAGTTTGTCAAAAAATTCCTTTTGTCTTCTCTTTTTAGCATAGATTGAAGCGACAGCTCGTAAGCGGAGTTCATCTAGCTTTTCAAGATCATTAATTCTTGAAGAGAGTTCATGCCTTGTCCATTCCAAGCTTGTTGCTACTCGTAGAGTTGGGATTAAAAACTCTATAGGTAGTATAACATTTAGCTCAAACACCATGTTTTATGGTGTTTTTTTTATTGATGTTTTGTAAGCTACCCTGTATGCCCATAGTGTTGAGTGTAGCTGTTGATCCCAATCGGTTCTTGATGCTGATACTATTTTAGTGAGAACCGTGCATAGTGTTTTATTTGTGGGCTCAACTTGCCCATTGTTCTGTGGATGGTATGGTGCTGATAACCTATGTATGAACATGAATTCCTCTAGTAGATATTCAATGACTTCATTGAGGAAGTGTGTTCTACGGTCAGTGACAATTTCTATTGGTAACCCGTAACGTACAAAAACATTCTCATAGAAAAATTGAGCCGTGGTGCGTGCATCAGCTTTTTGTGTTGCTTTGGCTTCGACCCATGTTGTGAGATAGTCCATAGCCACAATGATATATTGGGTATGGGTGCGATATGCAGGGGGTGATATAGGTCCTACAAAATCAATGCCCCATTTTGCAAATGCCCTTGCCCCCATCATTGGCCTTAATGGCATCTCATCTCTTTTTATTGGTATCTTGGTGCGTTGACACGCATCAAAACGCTTTACAAACTCATCGGCATCCATGTGCAATGTAGGCCACCAAATTCCTGTGGTTAAGACAATTTTTGCCGTCTTATCGCCCAAAAAATGGCCTCCACTTACTCCGCTATGTGCATGTTCTAGAATCAGCAGGTATTCGCTTTCACTTGCACAGATTCTAAGTTGATTGTCCTTTCCCCGCTTATAGAGTTGATTTCCAATTAACTGAAAGTCACGAGCTTCCAGCTCTATAGCTTTTTCCCGTGCTCTTGTAATGTTCTCAGGGAACGTTCTAGTGGTTAGGAAGTCAATGATATATTGACTCCATGCAGGTGCTATGTTCACCCGAAACAAAGTTGCGTGATCCACTGGTCGCTTGGCACTACATACTGTACAATTGGTAACATAAGAATGTGTATCCGCATACATAGTTGGCCAATAAACCCCTAACTGTTTCAGTCTCTGGTGTGTTTTCACTGTCAAACAATGAAATGCACAACCCTGGACATGTGCCTCTTCAAGGTAGTACTCAAATTCTTCCGGATTTATACATAATCGTAGGGTTAGGTGAGATTCAAGATGATACAGCCGTCCTGCTATCAACTGGAAGTTTTTTGTTTGTCGAATTGTTTGTTGTTTGGATCTGCACTCCGTATTATTAAACTCATGTCCGAAGGAGAGAATGCTAACTATTTCCTGAGACCACTTGGGTACCATTTCAATGTTGAAAAGATAAGCATCTGGTATGTCATCATCTACCCCTTCTGGAGCTTCCCCTTTGTGTATTCTTGAAAGATGATCTGCTCGTAGATGGGTTTTACCCTTTTTGACCACCATTGTGAAGTCAAATTCTAGCAATATAATAAACCAGCGTACGATTCTCCCTGTATTGCAAGGTTTATTTACTAGGTAAAAAAGAGCTTGATGATCTGTGAAGAACACAAATTTGTTTGCAAGCAAATAATGCCGAAATTTCTTCACAGCATAAATCATTCCTAATCCTTCCCTCTCGGTGGTTGTGTAGTTCTTTTCTGCACTGTTTAATTGTCGGCTCGCATAGCAAACCGGAAAGTCTATTGTTCCGTCTCCAGGTTGAGCTAGAATACTTCCAATGGCATATGCTGAAGCATCAGTGTGCACATGGAATATCTTTTCCAATCTGGTGCCTTTAGTACAGGTGCTGATATAAGGTTTTCCTTCAGCTTTTGGAATGAAGTTTCACACTCCTTGGTCCATTAGAAATTGACTAGCAAACGATACAGAGGTTGTGCGATAACCGCATACATGTATATGAATCTTCAATAATATCAGCAGTGCCCCATGAAGGATTGCACTTGTTTTGCATTAGTAGGCCTGAGCAGGTCTACAATGACTTTGACTTTGTCTAGGTCTGTGGTTATGCCGTTCGTGAGACAATGTGTCCTAAGATTCGTCCTTGCTTAACCATAAATACACACTTTTCCGGGTTTAGACAGATTCGATATGTTCTGCACTTTTCAAAGACCTTTTGCAAATGGTCAATATGTTCCTCTCGCAGAAGAGAGTGTACACACAGGTCATCCATGTAAATTTCTAAGAATATTCTTAGGTATTCCTTGAAAGCGTGAGTCATTAACCTCTGGAAAGTGGCTGGTGCATTTGTTAAGCCAAATGGCATAACTCGATATGCATAAATCCCCCATTCTGTGGCAAAAGCTGTTTTGTGTTGATCCTCCCTTGCTATTGCCAGTTGGTTGTATCCTGAAAACCCATCCAGAAAGGAATAAGGTCGTTTCCCGGCCAGTCGCTCAAGGACATGTTCTGTAATTGGCAAGGGATAATTATCCCTTATGGTTGCTGCATTCACCTTTCCGAGGTTTACACACACCCGCAGTTTTCCATTCTTTTTGGGAACTACCACAATGGGTGACACCCAATCTGTATGTTCAATCTCATAGATGAATTCCGCTTCCATCAGTTTATCAATCTCTTCCTTGATTCGTTTGGCAAATGTGTCATTATATGTATAAGGACGTTGTTTGCTAGGTTTTGCATCTGATTTCAAAGGAATTGTATGTTGGCATATCAATGGATCAACTCCTTTGAGGTTTTTATAGGACCAAGCAAACACATCTTTATACTTCGTGAGAAGTTGTGTTAGCTGTGCTTCCTCCTCAGGCTCTAAATCGTTAGCTATATAGACCGGATGAGGCTTTTCACTTGGTTCTGCGAGGTCTATTCTTTTTGCATTTTCAGGCCCATCGTAAGATTCTTGGTTGGTTCTCTCCGTGATTGGTGGTGTCATGATGATTTTTCTATCTTGGATAATAAATTTCCGATAGTGTGCATGTACGTTCATGTTGTCCTTTTCTGACTCCCCTTTACCATCACTATCTTCTTCAGTAGTCGATATCTCTCTCAAAGACCGTTTTAGTTCTTGGTATTTCTGTTTACGCTCCAGTTTGGTCCACTCTTGGTCTTTTGTTGTTTCTCTTTTTGATTTTTTTGATTTTTGTGATTTTGTTTCGATTTTAGCTTTTCTTACCTGTTTTATTTCTTCTCGTGTTCTTTCTTTTTGATTTTCTGAGATTTCTCTGATATTTCATCTTTCACACAATCCTCAGCTTTTACAAGCATCAAAAAGTGAGTTTTACCTTTTATCCTGGGCATCAGATTCTCTCTCACTTTGTTTCCTGCTCTTTTCCTCCTATAGCGTTCTTGGCGTCTACGGTGTTGATTAGCAAAATCATAAAACTTGATATTCTTGGCTTCATTACCACGCTCACTTGAGGTGTCTGAACACTCATTATCTGCATCATCATTTACTTCTAAATGTTCAGAGGAGTTGTAAAACTCTTGTTCTTGAGGTTCTACCGTCTCTTTTTCTGGTACAACGCTTACCATGTAATAGGGTAGCACATCGTAGCCATCCTTATCGCAAAATTTTGTTGTTGGACTGTCGGTAATGGTACAGACATCTAATGTTGCCAGTATGTGTTCCCATTCTAGAGGTTCCAAGGCATCTTCAGGGAAAGGTTCCGGAATATACTCCTTGTCCTCAATTGTTCTTTCTAAGACGCATTCCTCTTTTTTTAAGCTTCCACAATGTGAAGCTCCGCACATCCATAGCTCTTTTGGTTGCCCTAACCATGCTGGTAGTTCCGATCCTGCTATTGTAGCCGAATCAAACTCTTCCACTGGTGTTTGGTTTACATCTTTGTAACTATGGTCTTTGAGGTGTATTTTAGTTGTCGTCTCGCCATGTCTGAGGTATATGTGGTCATAACCCCAATCTTGGACCATCTTCAGTTGTCGCATGAATGGTCGTCCCAAGATTGTCTCATAATTGTTCTTTTTGTCGAAATCGACTATTGCAAATGTATGCTCGTACTCGATCCCGCACGAAGTGACAATTACTTTTTCTAAGAGTCCGAGAGGCTTCTCCATGAACCCATCTGCCAACTACAACTTCATCCTGGTAGCCCTGAGAGCTGGTTTTCCCCATTTTTTCCAGATTTCCTTGGTGGCGATAGCAACTCCCGCTCCATTGTCAAGAATAGCTTTGGAAACTACTCCTTGGAATTCTACCGGTAGCATCGTGTTTCCGTCTTCTCCCTCGCAATATTCTCCCACCTTATTCAATGGTACATGTCTAGTGTTCAGGTTAGGTTTGTCCAACTCCCTGATTCCTTCTTGTAGCTTCAAGGTGGGGTCTTTCACTCCAAATTTTTCTAGGCATTTTCCTACTATGGTCCACATGTTTGGCCTTAACCTTAGGAGTTTTGCTAACGTGATTGTGCATGCCATCGGGGTGGATAACAGCTCAATCAATCCTTGTGAATCCATCACCGTGTTAGAAGGAAGTCTTTGAGATGGGAGTGCTCTCACTTCCGACTTAGCTTCATATTCTCCCAGGTAAGAGGGTAAAGTTCTCAAAGAGTCTGGTTGGCTGTGCCCCGAACTAATAGATCCTTGTTCTCCCCCTTGTGAATGTATCTCAAAGTTCATTTGTGATGTTGCCTCAAATTCTTCAATAGGAGGTAAGATCACATTCTTTTCTTTTTTCGTGCTATTCATGTGGTTACTCATCCTATTAGCCTTGTTGGCCTCTCGGATTTGCTTCCACAGATCATCTAGACCGTCGTGGTATTTGGCACTATGATAGGCTCTCCTCTGGATTCATAATCATTAGTGAGTCTTTCCTTTGTTTCTTCATGTTTCTCTAACGTTGGTTGGATAGGGGTTGGAGCTGGTGCGGCATGACAATTTGCGGATTTACCCAACGGGTCTTCCATCAATGATTGAGCCGTCTCGATCATCTTTTTACACATATCCAACCTCTGTTTTTCTATTTCTGCATATGGATAAGTCATCCACCTTTGCTCTTGGGTTTGGTTCTTTTTAAGTGGAGCTTCATAAGCTTGTAGCAGTGCATCCAAGTGCTCGTTTGCCTTGTCTGCCAGTACAGATCCTCCTGATCCTGCACTTTTGGGCTCTTTTATTTCCTTGGATGCTATGGCTGCTGTGGTGTGTGAGCTTAAGCTAGCTAGGTCCTCTAACCGCTCCAATCTGTTCTTTGTATGTTTCAACTCATCGGATAGGGCTGCTTGCTCTCGTTCTTTCCTGGCTTTCCTACACGCCTTTCTAGCTTTCCAAGTGCTTCTCTGATTTTTCGTTTCTGAACTTTGGGCATCTGTTTTTGGTTCTTCTATTATGGGTTCGTTCGTCCTTCTTTGGGCTTGGGCTCGTGTTACCGCCTAAATAGGTATGATTGTTTCATTTTCCGATCCTCCACTGGAAGGTACTGTTTCCAACAGGTTCAAGGTGGTTTTTGCTCCTTTGCTCGGGTTTTTAGGGCAATCAAGAATCAAATGAGTAATTCCACATTCTGGGCAATACACATTGACTCTAATGATTTCATCATGAGGACAATCTCTCAGCCAATGGTCTCCACCACACTTGTAACAGGGTCCCTTGGGTTGTTGAGGTGCTCCTTGAGCCCCTCGTTGCTGGTAAGCCTGTCTCTGTCCGCCCATGCCTCCATTGGCTATGAACAACAATGTTTGTTCATGTAAGCTATATCTTCCTTCTCCTGCGGCCTGTGCAGCAGTTGAAGGTCCTTGATTCCCTATCATGCTCCATGGTTCTGGTGTCGAGGGTTCTTCCGGTGGATAATAGACAGGGTTTGCCGCATATCCATTGGGATTTTCATAATATGCATGCATAGGCACCAAATCCTTTTCTTCTGATTCAGTTGCCGTTGGTGTGTATCTCATACCATATGGTCGTAAACCTGGTAGGGGTGGTTGTTGCCCCAACACCGGTTGTGGTCTTTCTACACGTACAGGTCCTGGTAAGTTACCTGCTTGATATCTAGGCATCGGTGGAACTTGAGGGGAAGCTACGGGAGCTTGGGGAGCGTAAGGTCTCTCCCTCACATATCCCTTGTTATAGTAACATTCCTCGGTCCCATGGTTTGTCCATTTTTGTTCAATAGCACACCAATTGGGCTGTTTAGCCTGAGGTTTGGCGTACAAGTTGATCTTTTTTAGCACTTCATCTACGAGCTGCTCCTGGTTTACCGCTATTTCTCCTTTCAGTGTTGTCCTCGAAGACTTTCTCCCACTTTGTTGTGAAGATGAATCGTCATCAAGGTCCTTGAACTCCCCTTCTTTGTAGACCGCACAATTGTCCACAAGGTACAGAGCCTCCTTGGTCAACTCATTCAACGTCATGCTCCTCTTCATATGTAAGTCTTTCTAGAGATCTGCATTCCTTAGTCCTTGGATGAATATCAGCATAAGTCTGGACTGAGTTGGCAGTTCTTCAACAGGACAAAACTTAACATATCTTTTAAATCTTAGGGCTGCCTTCCGTACAGATTCTCCATCTTTTTGTTTGAATTTATGGATTTGTGAGACGGTATTATGAGCTATTCCCCTTTGAGAGAATTCCTCAATAAACTCGTCAAACACTTCCTCCATCGACTCAAAGTCTCTACGCTCCACAGAGTCAAACCAAGTTGCAGCATCATCCTCTAGGGTTAGTCCAAACCCTACAAATTGGGTAGGAAAGTCTAACACCTCTTCGGCTCTAATTACATGCACAAAGGCTGCCACATGATCTCTTGGGTCTCTGTTTCCTGTGTATTTCTTGTTTACCCATTTTTGCACTTGAGAAGGTCTAATTCTGTGATGGTCTACAAACCTCATCATTGGATCACCCCGTCCAAGTCTATACACCTCCTCATGCCTTCTGTAATAGGCTGGTTGCTCTCCCAATGGTGCTCCTAAGCCATAATTTCTAATGGTTCTTGCTGGAAGTGGTTCTTCTCTTCGAACTCGTTCGATGGATGGTCCTCCAAGCTCGGTCGACCCTGTATTTGGCTTACTCTCTGCTTGATACCTTGAATAGTGTGGTGGTTCTTACAAATCCATGAGCCCTCGTGCGGCTTGATAACCATCTCGGTTTTGGTCTGGTTCCATTGTTGCACTCTGTCGAAGCCATGCCTGCAATGATGGCTGGTTTGCTGGTTGGTCTTGGTTGTTGAATACTTGCTGTCTGGTGGAATGTGAGGTAGTGTCATACTCATTTGAAAATGGATTTGTTGACTTGCTTGGGGTGTGGTCGGCTCTTGGCATTTCCTCAGGGGCATATGCTGATGCTCCTGGACCTGTTGCTCTTTCTACTTCCTTTGGGAGAATACGTTGGTATTCTCGCCCGTATCTATCAACAAAAACTATGCCCTTCCCCGTAGCAGTTTCATAAGAGAATAAGTAAAGAACCTTGTCTTTGCTTAGTTCGTTCACGTATGGTTCTTTGCTGCGAAAGTAAGAGACAATACCTTCGCTCTCGTGTTTGTAGATTCCCACATTCTCGTTATAAGTTTGAATCCTGATTGTTTTCTTATCGTACATAAAAATAGCTCCATGCCGATCAATGTTTGGTGGCGGCTCTTGAGTTTCTGAAACCATTTTCCCTTTAGCCACGTTATCTCCATATCTGTTGTAATCTTCAGGGTTCTAACTATTAAATAGTGGTTCCCCTTTTCGTCTCGGAATCTATCTCCATCATCATACATGCGGATTATCTCCAATCTTTGTGCTGGCCTCTCTTCGATACAAATGTACTTGCGGCCTCGATAGTCAGAATAGACTAGGGCTCTTCTTGAGTTTGTCCCCTCTAAGAAGATCACCGTAAGCCTGGAATCATTCAAAGGATTTTGGGAGGTGCTTCCTCCTCGCATAGGTCCATCATAGGTGAAGCCTCCTGGTTGTTGACTACCCATTATGAAGAAAGATTTGTCTGACAAAGTGTCAGTATCACTACCTTCCTCAATAATCGGTGCTAGCAGATCTAGCCTTGCCTGAGTTACACTCTCTTCGGTGGACACTAAGATACCTTGGTCACCTATCACCTTCTGGTCTCTAACAATGTATCTTCCTGATCTTAAATTCATCAAACTTATCAATGAAATTTAGCACGAATTCAACCACTCACCTGGTAGCGGGTCAGTTTCTGCACAACTTCTTGCTTTGTTGCAGAATATACATGTACACAAGAGTTTTAATTTCGGCAATTGAATCAAAGCATTTATCTGCTAGAGGTTATCTTAGTAATGATTGGTATAACTGGAGAGTTAATCTCAACCACTACTGTATTTTATACACTGCCGATGTTCTGGATTAGGTTGCTAATCTGAAACAGTACTTCCTTCTGATGTTGGCCAATTTACGCGAAAAAGTCTGAATTCAGTCTTTGCTTTGTCAAATGGGCAACCAAGGTCCAAATTCACTTCTGAAAGAAGTTCTGGAACCCTTAAGCCAAATGGAACCTCACTGTCTAGGCCATGTCAAATTTTCTCTGCAATATGCCCCAATAGACATCCTACACGTAGGATGTCTCTTGCTGTATTTTGCCTGGATTTTTGCACTGTTGTTTCCCCTTGTTGTGCTGAGCTTACAGCTACTTTTACTTTTTTGATTTAAACTTCTATAAGCTGGTCAATCAGTCAGGAATCTGTTTCGACGGCCTGTTGATGGTATTCATCAGTCTAATCAACTCCAGATTGGACCAAAATTAACTAGCTGTCTTGCCTTAGGCTATATTGTAAGGTCTCTGACCCCGATCAAAAGAGCACCATTGTACCTTGAAATGAATATAATGGAAAAAGTTACTATTTTTAGCAGTTTTCCAAATTCTGTCAATGCCATGATGTTTAGAATGTTTTAAAGCTTTGAAATGTGAATTAAAATATTTTATTGTAAAAAAATTCCAAAAATAGTAAGTTTTTGGTCACCCGACCCGTCCAGTTTTGATCGTCTCAAAAAACTGCACCCGTACCCCAAATTTGAAAAAATGCATTTACGGACCCCGAGGGCTGCTAAATATGGCAGGTACTCGGGCCAGTACGCCTTAGTTAGAGCTCCGTATAGCAATTTACGGCATCAAAATCTGACTCGTATGACCCGTTTTAGCCTAAAATCAAATCTTCCAAAAATTGAGCGGGGAGGCATCGGGGAGCCTGGGACTGTGTGGGAACAGGTCCCAGGTCACTCCAAATCAGCTTTAGCAGCTAGGGGGCGCCTTTTGTCCTTGTGGGAGTCCTGGAAAAGCTGCCAAGCCAGTAACTAAGTCTCAGAGTCAGTTAACCTAGCCAACCTGACACTTGGTGAGTAGGGAACTAAACTTGCCATGCTTAACTGGAGAAGCTCCCAGGTGCATTTAGCAACCCAGGTCGATTTTCAGCCTGTAGGAGCCTATTTAAAGTCCAGTGCACACACACACACACACACACACACACACACACACACACACACACACACACACACATGCTCACACACTCACTCAATACACACACACACACACACACACACACACACACACACACACACACACACACACACACACACACACACACACACACACACACACACACACACACACACACACACACACACACACACATACCTACACCCACCTTGGGGAGGTGCTGCCGATACACACATCCTTTGAAGGAGAAGAAAGGAGGGAGGTGCTGTCGAATTCTCGCCTCAAGAAGCTCGATTAGATCAGAGAATCGAGAAGATTATCAGCCCTTAATCACGGTAACCACGGTTTAATTAATTCTTTCTGCAAATCCTTTTCATTACCATCTAAATTCCTCGTCTATTATGCCTATTCCTAGTCATAATTCTCTATAATTACTCTCTAATTTCTCTTGATCCATATTCTATTATGTAATTATCACACCATAGCTGAATTATCAGCCATTCATCATCCTTAATTAATGATTAGTGCATGATTATTAGAATTTTCTCTCTCTAAGTAGCATAGTAATTAATCGATAAGCTGGTAATTGTGTAGATTGATGAGAATCACTCTTTCTATCACGCATTAATATTGTAGCTGATTTAGAGTCATTTCTGTTATGCATTAAGATATAATTAAGGTAAGATTAATCTGTCATTAAGTCTCTAAGAGGTGGTTTTTCTCACACCTATGCATGCGGTGATTCTGCACCCTCTAATTGCTAGGAAAGAGATTAATCGTGCTTAATTCATCTCTCTGGTAATTCCATTAGTGAAATCCTATTATTCTTAATCATGTAAGCCGAGTAATTATCTTTAGAGCCGGTTCCCATAGGATTATGTGTCATCCATAATGATTGCTATATGAAAAATCTAGACCTCTCATATAGGAGGGATTAATTGATGTTACTAATCTAGCTATTGGGTTATTGTGACGCTTGCGAACCTTAGCTTTTTCTCCAAGCTAACTAATTAAAGTAGTGAGTAAAATGGCCCTGGTTAAGAGAACTCGCTTCGGTGGTGCCCACGACCGCGAGGCAGGAACAAGCAATGTCAATGGAAAGGGAAAAGCTCCCATGGAGGAACAAATACAGGCCATCTCACGGGCCATTGACGAAGAAATGGAAGAGGTAGGT
Source organism: Adiantum capillus-veneris (assembly GCF_014529385.1). Taxonomy (NCBI): domain Eukaryota; kingdom Viridiplantae; phylum Streptophyta; class Polypodiopsida; order Polypodiales; family Pteridaceae; genus Adiantum; species Adiantum capillus-veneris. The sequence goes on from NC_140931.1 coordinate 147,606,950, forward strand.
CATAATTTTGTTTAAGTCGTTTGAATTAACATTGCAAACGTTTAGTTAGGAATGAACCTACCCCCAAACATGTTGGAGAAATCCGACGAAAACCTCGGCATTGAATTCATTGTACATTAAGTTCTAAAAGTAAGAAGGAAATGATTGATGGGTATGCTGTTTGCAAGAGGAAAGAATGTCTGCTAGGGAAAATTTAGCTCGCATGTTCATTTTACTTCCAATGTTGAATCAGTCCTGACCCCCCTACTGATCACAGGGGGCAGAGTTCCTCGTTAAGGGCTCTTGAATCCACGACTTGGTTTTTATGCGGTGGATACCCACGACTTGCTTTCTATGCGGTGGGAGTGTCCATGACGTGCTTTCTATGCGGTGGACATAGCTAGTTGTATGGGCAGCTAGGCGACAACGGGCGGAGTGAACTCTCGCTGGAGGGGGAATGTTGTACCTCATGAACATTGGAATTTTAATGAATAAGTTTGAGTAGAATTTTTACTAGAATGCTGTCTTGGTGTTGTTTGCAATACTGGTTGAAGGGCTGTCTTAACGAAGAATGTGCTTCGGAATTAAAACAAGGAATGTTTATGTTGAACAACCTTTGTGGTAGTTATTAGGTCACACAAGGAAGTGTGAGTGTGGGGGTGGAAAGTGGGGGCTTGGCTCAGGTTGCCAATGCCTATGAGATGGGTGGTCCCCATTGGTCAGGAACTCTCTGTCCCCATAGTGCTTACTTCGATATTAGTAATACTCATTGCCCCTAGAGCGGTGAAATCTCGAGGGTACGTGCCTCTGAAACATGGGGAAAAAGGCGCTCGGGTTTTCTCTCCTCTTGGAAGGTGGGTCTTAGGATCGTTAGATAGTTTAAGTACGGTTCCCCTGCGAGGTGGAGCTAGATCTCCTTGCTAGTAGGCTCAAACTCGACTCACTTGTGATGAGAGATCGTCCGCTAGTCGAACCCTGAACCATTTTGTTTGCTTCCACAATAGATCTAGTGGCCACCAGGTTCACCATCAAATCTGCTGGTTGATACGGCGGGGTGGGGACCTCACACCTGGTATAAGAGCCTAGGTTAGGCTGGGAAATAAAGTCGTACTGTTTGAATATTTAAATAAGGAACTGAAAGTATATAGGTAGTTGATCCGAATTCCTTGCATTGGTGTTGCAGGAAGACCCCGTGCTCGAATATCGGAAGTTCCATGTGTTTGAGCTTATTTATGAGCAAGCTCGAAGATCCCCAGTTTACCAGTTCAGGCGAGATGTCATGGAGATATTGATGAAGGCTTATACACCACACTCCACTCGCATTGATAGAGGATGGGAACTTGATTGGACATTTCCAGGAGGCCTTTACTACATCAACGCTGGGAAGCTAGGATGCCTGGCTATCGATTTGAAGAAGATACGTTGGGGAGAAGAGTTGAGGGTAGTAGAGATATTCTACTTGGTGCCTACACGATTGGACCAGACTGTCTCATACGACACCAATCAAACCCTCAACGATTGGCTCTTGGAGAAGGTCACCAATGTGATCCCAGCAAACAGAGTCAAAACCTTTGGAGTACCAAAAGAGGAATTCCGGCTTGATATCTTAGTTTATTATCCACTCAAGAATGAGTACAGGAACTATTTCACGAACGAAGTAGTGCATCATGTGAATACCATCTCCTAGGCGTATGTCATACGCAATCCATAAAGCCATGTAATAAGCTGATCATCAGTTATTCTAAACCTTGAGGGGTTTCGATTGTAATAAATTTTTATCAATAAAGTGCTTTTTGTCTCTGAATCTTGTCTCTTGATAAAGTGGAATTTTGAAATTTTATTAAAGTTTCGTGTCTATTTTGAAATCCAAGTAATGGTATCGAGAATTTCGTATAACCCATGTAGGCACCGCCTGTTGCTCCGTACTCGGCAGCGTAAGAGAAGAAGCTTCTCCTTAAGCAAGCCCAACCTCCGATCTTTAAGGGCGAGGGGGCAAACATGGAAAGAGATGCGGAAGTGTGGATGGAAGCCATGGACGACTACTTTGAAGCTGCAGGGACCCAAACCGTAAATCAGACCATGCTTGCGATGTTCCGCTTGACTGGCGATGCCAAGATATGGTGGAAGCAACATTGCAGAGACATGGATATTAAGGGATCTTCCCAATCCTGGGAAGACATCAAAGCTGCGATAATGGGGCGTTATTTACCACCTGCCTATAGAACCTTGAGGATGAATGAATTCTTTTCACTTCGGCAGCTGAATTCATCTGTCGAAGAATATTACGCAAAGTTTGTCACTCTTCGGAGATACGCTCCTAAGATGACCTTGGAACAACAGGTGGCGAGGTTCTGCTAAGGACTAATTGATCCCTTGAATACTCGGTTGGAAGCTCTCAGGCCGACAACACTACAGGATGCCTTGTTGAGGGCCAAGCCTCTAGCTCTCGAAGTACAAAAGGTTAACCAGAACAGGAGGAATCAATGGGCAAAGAGGGCAAGGACAACTGCTTGGAATAACAGACCAGCCAACCAAGCATATGACCAACGCCCTATTGTGGCTACCACCACAACCATGGAGTTCCCTGATGCTCGATGCTATGGTTGCGGCAAGCATGGACATTACAGATCCAATTGCCCCAGGAACATTCAGGCGACCAACGCCAATGCCATACCCTTGAATACCCGTGGGCGTGTCCAAGCTAATGGAAGAGGAGGACGAGGAAGGATGAACATAGGGCGAGGGCGTGGAGCTACCGCCAGAGTGAATGCCGCAGTGTACAACCAATTGTGGGCGACGAAGCAGTGGAGAGAGCAACCCTACATGCTGCAATTGAAAATCCCAATGGTTGCGAGCAATACGCAGTCGTTCATACGCCAGGATCTCTCAGAGGTGAACAAGTTAACTTCCTTATAGATTGTGGCAGTACTCTTTCATTTCTTTCACGCAGATGCATGAGGAAGCTAAAGCTAGATAAGTACCCAACAAGCAAGCTAGTTGTAGAGTTAGCAAACGGCAAGGAAGTAGTATCTCAACATTCTGCAGGAAAAATCGACTTTGATTTAGGAGGACACCCAACTTCTACCCAATTTCGAACCCTACCCTTAGGATTCTTTGATGGGATACTAGGGATGGACTGGCTAAAGCAAAATAGGGCCCACATACATTTTGCACAAGGGAATTTTACCTTTACAGATAACTCGGGTAATGAAGCCTTAATCTAGGGGGAAAATGGGAGACCTAGGGCTACTCTAGTTAAGGCCAGTAGACTTTTGAAGGGACTAAGGAAGGGTCAACAAATTTATGCAGTAAAACTCAACAAGGTGGACCAATCAGATACCTCACTTCGACCAAACTGGTGAAGAGAGTATGATGATGTATTCCCTGAAGACCTTACGAATCTTCCGCCACATAGAGAGGTAGATCCTGAGATTGAGACTATCCCTGGATGTGAACCTATCTCAAAAAGACCTTATAAGATGTCACTTCCAGAGGCCATCGAACTCAAGGAACAACTTAGACAACTCATTGAGCAAGGATTCATTCGACCCAGTACTTCTCCTTGGGGTGCTCCAGTTCTTTTTCAGAAGAAGAAGGATGGAACCTTAAGGCTATGCATAGACTACGGTGGACTGAACCAGGATCTGTCAAGAACAAGTATCCAATTCCAAGGATTGAAGAACTCTTGGACAAGCTCCACGGCGCCAAAATGTTTACAAAGATTGATCTAAGGTCAGGATATTATCAAATCAGGATCAAGGAATCAGATATTCCAAAGACAACTTTCAATACTAGGTATGGGCACTACGAGTTCACAGTAATGTCTTTTGGTCTAACAAATGCTCCTACAAGCTTCAATCGACTTATGCAGGATATTTTCAGACCTTACCTGGATGATTTTGTCTTGGTTTTCTTTGATGAAATTCTGATCTATTCTAAGAACGAGGCAGACCACGAAGAACATGTCCGCAAGGTACTTGATCTTCTTCGTGAACACCAACTTTACGCTAAAGAGAGCAAGTGCACTTTTTGCTCACCAAAGGTCAACTATCTCGGATTTGTCATATCGGCTGAAGGGATTTCAGTGTACCTAGACAAAGTCAAGGATATCGTTGATTGGCCTCAACCATCCACTGTCAGGGAAGTAAGAGGATTTCTTGGGATAACGGGATGGTACAGGATTTTTGTCAAGGACTATGCACGTATTGATGCACCTTTGACGGAACTCCTGAAGAAAGGATGAGGATCGAATGGAAGACCGAGCACGAGTCTAGCTTTGCTAAACTAAAAGATTTCTTGGTCGCAGCTCCTATTTTAAAGCTTCCGGATTTCAGCAAGGAATTTGAAGTAGCGACCGACGCTAGCAAATTTTCTCTAGGTGGAGTTCTTACTCAAGAAGGAAGACCAGTGGCGTATACTTCGCGAAAGCTGAGAGATCATGAGAAGAATTATCCTACTCATGATTTGGAACTTTTAGCAGTTATTCATGCGTTGAAGTTATGGAGACATTATCTTCTTGGGCGCAAGTTTCAGCTGGTTACAGACCAGAAGAGCTTAAAATGGATTTTTACTCAACCTATTCTCAATATGCGACAACGACGATGGATAGAGCTATTATAGGAATATGACCTTGACATAAAGTATAGACCAGGGAAGGAAAATGCAGTTGCAGATGGTCTTATCCAAAAATCCTTTCTCAGAGCTATCTCTATTCCAAATAACCCTATCTGGGATAGAATCAAAGAAGCATCTTTAGTAGATCCAGAATACCAGCGTATAGTATCTCTAGTCCAGCAGAATAAGATGCCTGAAGCTAAAGATTACTCTCTTATGGGAGGAAGTCTTTACTACAGACATAGAATCTGTGTACCCAGAGATCCAGCCTTAAAGAAGGCCATTTTGTATGAAGCACACGATAGCCCTACATCCGGACATCCAGGCTATGCTAAGACTCTTCATGCGGTCATGAGGAGTTATTTTTGGACTGGAATGAAAGGAGACATACTTCGCTATGTGAGGCAGTGTCTTTCTTGTCAGTGGATAAAGGCCGAAAGAATCAAGTTACCAGGGCAACTTCAACCTCTTGACATACCTCAGATGAAATGGGAATGCATCAGTATGGATTTTGTTACAGGATTACCTTCTACAGGAGGTTATGATTCTGTTTTCATGGTTGTTGATATGCTCACAAAAGTGGCTCATCTAATACCCGTAAAGACAACCTTTACTGCTTCAGATGTTAGTCGGGTATTCATCAAGGAGATTTTTAGGTTACATGGTCTACCCAAGCGTATCGTCAATGATAGAGATGCCAAGTTTACATCAAAATTTTGGACTTCTCTTTTCCAATCTATTGGGTCACAATTAGCTTTCAGTACAACGTATCATCCCCAGACAGATGGGCAAACTGAAAGAGTTAATCAAGTCATCGAGGACATTCTCAGAGCCTATTGTTTGCAAGAGCCAAAGAAGTGGTTACAGTATCTACCTTTGGTGGAGTATGCTTACAACTCTTCCGAACACAGAAGCATTGGAATGTCACCCTTCAAAGCTCTTTATGGACAGGACTGTTTAGCACCACTGAACTTCTCAGATCCAACCATCGGGGTAGAAGCATCTAGGAAGATGTTAGAAAATATGGAAGCACAGACTAGAGCTATTTGCCAGGACATTCAGGCCGCTCAGGATAGACAGAAGCACTATGCAGATAAGAACCGTTCAGAAAGAACTTTCAAAGAAGGGGATAAGGTTTTTCTGCGAGTCCGACCAAAGAAAATCAACTTATCACTAGGCAGACATAAGAAGATAAGCCCAAGGTATTGTGGACCATTCGAGATCGTTAAGGTTGTGAGTGACCAAGCCTACAAGCTAAAGTTAGCTGCAAACTTGAAGATTCATGATGTGTTCCACGTCAGCGTACTCAAACCCTATATTCCTAACCGTGATCAATTCTTGGACTCAGATCAGATAGTCATGCCAGCACAGGGAGTTCTCGAGCTCCAACCTGACTACGTACTTGAAACAAGGGAAAGGAAGTTACGCAACAAAACTATCACAGAGCATCTGGTGAAGTGGAAGGATTACCCTGAAGAAGATGCAACGTGGGAGGACGAACCAACACTCTTAAAAGATTACTCAAACACATTCTTGAGATGAGGACATCTCAAATTTTTCACGTTGGGGAGGTTGCAAGGTCTCTGACCCCGATCAAAAGAGCACCATTGTACCTTGAAATGAATATAATGGAAAAAGTTACTATTTTTAGCAGTTTTCCAAATTCTATCAGTGCCATGATGTTTAGAATGTTTTAAAGCTTCGAAATGTGAATTAAAATAATTTTTTGTAAAAAAATTCCAAAAATAGTAAGTTTTGGGTCACCCGACCCGTCCAGTTTTGATCGTCTCAAAAAACTGCACCCGTACCCCAAATTTGAAAAAATGCATTTTCGGACCCCAAGGGATGCTAAATATGGCAAGTACTCGGGCCAGTACGCCTTAGTTAGAGCTGCGTATAGCAATTTACGGCATCAAAATCTGACTCGTATGACCCGTTTTAGCCTAAAATCAAATTTTCCAAAAATTGAGCGGGGAGGCATCGGGGAGCCCGAGACTGTGTGGGAACAGGTCCCAGGCCACTCCAGATTAGCTTTATTAGCTAGGGGGCACCTTTTGTCCTTGTGGGAGTCCTGGGAAAGCTTCCAAGCCAGTAACTAAGTCTCAGAGTCAGTTAACCTAGCCAACCTGACACTTGGTGAGTAGGGAACTAGACTTGCCATGCTTAACTGGAGAAGCTCCCAGATGCATTTAGCAACCCAGGTCGATTTTCAGCCTGTAGGAGCCTATTTAAAGGCCAGTGCACACACACACACACACACACACACACACACACACACACACACACACACACACACACACACACACACACACACACACACACACACACACACACACACACACACACACACACACACACATACCTACACCCACCTTGGGGAGGTGCTGCCGATACACACATCCTTTGAAGGAGAAGAAAGGAGGGAGGTGCTGTCGAATTCTCGCCTCAAGAAGCTCGATTAGATCAGAGAATCGGGAAGATTATCAGCCCTTAATCACGATAACCACGGTTTAATTAATTCTTCCTGCAAATCCTTTTCATTACCATCTAAATTCCTCGTCTATTATGCCTATTCCTAGTCGTAATTCTCTATAATTACTCTCTAATTTCTCTTGATCCATATTCTATTATGTAATCATCACACCATAGCTGAATTATCAGCCATTCATCATCCTTAATTAATGATTAGTGCATGATTATTAGAATTTTCTCTCTCTAAGTAGCATAGTAATTAATCGGTAAGCTGGTAATTGTGTAGATTGATGAGAATCACTCTTTCTATCACGCATTAATATTGTAGCTGATTTAGATTAATTTCTGTTATGCATTAAGATATAATTAAGGTAAGATTAATCTGTCATTAAGTCTCTAAGAGGTGGTTTTTCTCACACCTATGCATGCGGTGATTCTGCACCCTCTAATTGCTAGGAAAGAGATTAATTGTGCTTAATTCATCTCTCTGGTAATTCCATTAGTGAAATACTATTATTCTTAATCATGTAAGCCGAGTAATTATCTTTAGAGCCGGTTCCCATAGGATTATGTGTCATCCATAATGATTGCTATATGAAAAATCTAGACCTCTCATATAGGAGGGATTAATTAATGTTACTAATCTATCTATTGGGTTGTTGTGACACTTATGAACCTTAGCTTTTTCTCCAAGCTAACTAATTAAAGTAGTGAGTTAAATGGCCCCGGTTAAGAGAGCTCGCTTCGGTGGTGCCCATGACCGCGAGGCAGGAACAAGCAATGTCAATGGAAAGGGAAAAGCTCCCATGGAGGAACAAATACCGGCCATCTCACGGGCCATTGACGAAGAAATGGAAGAGGTAGGTCATAATTTTGTTTAAGTCGTTTGAATTAACACTGCACACGTTTAGTTAGGAATGAACATACCCCCAAACATGTTGGAGAAATCCGACGGAAACCTCGGCATTGAATTCATTGTACATTAAGTTCTAAAAGTAGGAAGGAAATGATTGATGGGTATGCTGTTTGCAAGAGGAAAGAATGTCTGCTAGGGAAAATTTAGCTCGACATGTTCATTTTACTTCCAATGTTGAATCAGTCCTGACCCCCCTACTGATCACAGGGGGCAGAATTCCTCGTTAAGGGCTCTTGAATCCACGACTTGGTTTTTATGCGGTGGATACCCACGACTTGCTTTCTATGTAGTGGGAACCCACGGCTTGCTTTCTATGCGGTGGGAGTGTCCATGATGTGCTTTCTATGCGGTGGACATACCTAGTTGTATGGGCAGCTAGGCGACAACGGGAGGAGTGAAATCTCGCTGGAGGGGGAATGTTGTACCTCCAGAACATTGGAATTTTAATGAATAAGTTTGAGTAGAATTTTTACTAGAATGCTGTCTTGGTGTTGTTTGCAATACTGGTTGAAGGGCTGTCTTAACGAACAATGTGCTTCGGAATTAATACAAGGAATGTTTATGTTGAACAACCTTTGTGGTAGTAATTAGGTCACACAAGGAAGTGTGAGTGTGGGGGCTTGGCTTAGGCTGCCAATGCCTACGAGATGGGTGGTCCTGATTGGTCGGGAACTCTCTGTCCCCATAGTGCTTACTTCGATATTAGTAATACTCATTGCCCTTAGAGCGGTGAAATCTCGAGGGTACGTGCCTCTGAAACATGGGAAAAAAGGCGCTCGGGTTTTCTCTCCTCTTGGAAGGTGGGTCTTAGGATCGCTAGATAGTTTAAATACGCTTCCCGTGCGAGGTGGAGCTAGATCTCCTTGCTGGTAGGCTCGAATTTGACTCACTTGTGATGAGAGATCGTCCGCTAGTCGAACCCTGAACCATTTTGTTTGCTTCCGCAATAGATCTAGTGGCCACCAGGTTCACCATCAAATCCGCTGGTTGATACGGCGGGGTGGGGACCTCACATATATAATAGCTTACAATGCTCTAAGTCAAATTCTGGCTTCATTTTCTTGCATTAGACATCCTACGCGTAGGATGTCTTTTTTTATCAGAATGGATTTAAACTCAAGGCTTAAGCTCCCCTTGAGTTGCTAATCACCTTGGTATACTCAGATTTTAGTTTGGAGTCCCAAATCACTCAGAAGACATCCTACGCGTAGGATGTCTTTTTGGTCTGTTTGACCCCATATTTTTTCCACAGCTTCCCCTTGATGTCAGTATCTCAGAGGTATGCTTAGATTTTGATTTGGATGTCAAAAGTCTCAAACTTCAGCTGTTTTTGTTTTTTCAGTCAAAAGTGCTAAAGTCCACTTTGAACCCAATTTTCTTACCCAAATGAGGTGAAACCCTTTTCAGTCACTCAATATATCATGCAAGACACACTCATGCAGCCATGTTATGGTTTTGGTCTCAAGTTAATGTTTTGGCACTATTTGGGTAGGATGTCTTGCAATTTCAGTCTATCTGGCCTTATCCTGTCAAGATATGGCCAAATTTCCACTTTCCAGTTGAAATTAGGGTAAATCCTACCTTCTGAACACACTGGTCAACTCAAAATCCCAAAATTCCTCCCAGATTGGCCTGTAGACATCCTACGCGTAGGATGTCTCCTGGCTTAAAACTAAAGTTTTTTCTGACAGGAATGCTTCTGATACTCTGAAGACCTATCAGAAACACTCACAGTAACTTTTGGACTTCAATTAGGCTTTCGACCACACTTTTGCGTCTTTTTGCGTCTTTTACAAACTTATAATGATTATACCAAGCAAGTGTATATGCATGAAATGCTCTAGATCTGAATCATAATGTCCTACTTACTCTACTCCTACCTATCATGAAGAAATGGTGATAATGGTGTTTTTGGTTGCTTTTTGGCCTCTCCGGACTCTCAAGCTCTCCTCTCACCGCTTCTACCACCCAACTCCTACTCTAGAACTCGACTATTACCTACAACTACCGAAGTCTACCTCCTCTACCTAAGTCGAAGGATCTAGGCCAGACACACGCTTCCTAAACTCCCTCTAAGACCTAGAGAGTCCTCCACTCTCTGATCCTATCTAAATGTAAGGCGAGACTCTTGGCAAGCCAAAAATCCCAATCCTCAAGGATTAGCCTCGGTCACCTACCTAAGGTTTTCGTCCCCGGCAGCGGTGCCAATGTTGGACGGATACGCCGCGACGGATGTCAGCACAACGAGAACTCACCTAACAAGTAATGTCAGCTAAGGACGAAGCTCGACCCGCAGGCGTGTGGAAGCAAGCATAAGGTGTCAACCTACACTCGACCGACTCCTAACTAATTCCTACAGAGGTCCCTACCAATTGTCTAAGTCACAGCCTTCAAGAGTGCAAAAGAGGAAACTTCTTACAACGCTTGCTAGAGTCGAACACCCATCAAACACTTTCGAAACACCATAGAACTTGAAGGAGACCTTACTAATACCTATAGGCCACTCTCCCTAAGGTCTATGAACCAAAATCACGACCCAAAACACCCGGTGCAGAAACACGTAGGATGTCTGGCCGAAATCTGCAGGTCTTCGTTTCCGAAATCTAAAGTGCCTAATGTGTAGCTCTAATCAATGTGAACGCGTGGATATGCTGCAATGCGAAATCAGATAACGTATGCTCACCCAAACAACAAATGAAGCTCGTAGAAGGAGCTCCCAAAGCCGGACTGTACGCGCACAATGTTGGTATCGGCTCGTAGCTCTAGTCGGGGGCAACATGTTGCACTTCTCCGCACTCGATTCCGACCACCGTAGCACACATAGCGTCAAAACAAAGCTCACACTCTCTCTCACGTACACAATACGCTCACTCATAGACTTCCAACTTGTTTAAAATGACAAAAGGTTTTTTCATTAAGGTTAAAAAGTGGTATCTATACCTTACAACTTCTCAAACCCTAAAGTTCCAAAATCAACCATCTACTCATTCTAACTATCAAAACTGGGATACAATCTGGAAACTTCTGTAAGTCCCAATATCTACAAGGTGAAAAATCGGGTTTTCCTCATTGAATGAATAATTACAAAAAATAATAGTTCCGAGTAGTTAAATGTCGTGGGGTGTGTCCAGCTTCTAACAGAGCTTTATGTATATTATTCATCATTTTTTTCATACTTTTGAGCATGTCTTCTATGGCTGTAAGTGGTGTTGCAGCAGCTGTTCCCACTAGTGTTGGTTTTATGGATGCTGTTTTCTCACTCTGTGTATCTTTAGGGTCATCTTCTTTATTGAAAATATCACAATTGTCTCCCAAGTCAATAACATCTGATACACACTCTTCTAGGGTCGTATGCTTCTTGCTATGCAATATAGCATGAAGTACTTTGTTTAGTAATCCTTCTTGAAACAATGACACTAATCTTTCTTCTGCTGGTATTTCCGATTCTGGGCATCTTACAATGTATTACTTCATCCTAGTTGCACAATCTCTAACAAACTCACCTAGTTTCTGTTTGAAGCTATAGATTTGAGCTATCATATTATGTTTGATCCTAGTTTTGGAACATGCAACTAGAAATCCATGAGTTAATGTATCTAAATTCATGATTGCCCTTGGTGGAATGTTTTGGAACCATGTCAAAGCTTTTTCTTTTAAAGTCATTCCAAATCCCTCAAATTGAGTGTAGAAATCAAATATGTGTTCAGCTCTTAGCACTTACTTGAAGCTAGCTAAGTGGTATTATGGATCCCCATATCCATTGTATTTTTTGACCCATTTTTGAAAATCAGATGGTCTGACACGTATGTTTGGCTCAGCTCCAACTCTTCTGGCAGTTGGTCTTGTCTCGAGTCCTTCAAACCAATCTGTTGGAAATAGTGACTCATGTAGCCCTACACTGGCTCTAATGTCACTCGGTTTTCTTCGTGATGAGGTAGGTTCGGGTTTTTTTAACAACATTAATGCTCTCAAAGTATCTCTCGTGGAGTTCCTCTCTTGAAATAGGATCAGGTCCTTGCCCCAATATCCAATCTCTTATAAAGTACCCTTGGTATCTGGTTTGTTCTACCTCCTTAGGACTCATCATAACAAAGTTATTGTTATAGCAATCCTTAAATAGGTAAGATAGTAGGTCTGCTAAACCCTTGTCTTTGGTTTTGAAGACATAGATGATCTTCATGGGTGTTAACTACCCTGGTTTGGCATGAGAGGTCCATAAAATATCCTTGACGTTCCTATCCTCCCAACAATAGACTCCAATCCTAGGATTATCAGTGCTAAGCCGTTTCAAAGGTTTCAGATCAACTTGATCATATCCCTTGAATTCTAAAGTCAATGGACCTTCTTTTGATTCCATATCTAGAATTATTGTATTCACTTCTAACCCCCATTTGTCTATCACATCAGGATTTTTAACTTTTACATACTGAGTCCCGTTTTTATACATATACATTTTTCCTTGTTTGTTTGTCATGATTTCCTCTTCAAACTCTATGTCATGGTCATCAATGCGAATGTCATACTTTTCATTAGGATCTAGGTAAACTTGAGCTCCATGGACGTTAGTTTTATAAAAGGTGAGTATGTGCTTATATCGCACTCTTGTTTCGGCTCCTGACTGAGTCGAATAGGAAGATATCTCAGATGTTGAGCCATAATAAGTTTCTGGGACTTCTTCAAAGATAGTGCCCAATTGATCACCTTGATTTACACTCTCTTTGGTGGATACCCTACTAGCGGTGTCTCCAAGTATGCCTTGATTTGCTAGTATACGACCAGATCTAAGGTTCATATAGACTTGTTAAGCTCTGGATAGAGTACTTATCGGTGCATTGAATTGTTATCCATTTTTTCCACTTGACTGGAATTCAAGTCCTATCAAGCTCCCAATTCATTGCCTGCAACCTGGTTCATGTGTCAGTTTTAACCAAGTTAGCTATTTTCTCTCAAAGACTGTATAATTTTTGCTAACTATTGTGATTGGTCTATGTATATCACTTCAATCTGAGCTAAGTGAGTTAGCAATTGAGATTTCCAAGTTCTACCCTTGCAAAGAGCTGAAGGACTAATCTGCAACTTGGAAACTGAGTTTACATGTACTAATTTGGATCCGATGGAACCCAAACTTGACCAGTGACCTTGTATTATGTTGTTCTAACACTGTACAAGCTCAAAAGTCCAAAATCTTGTCTTTGGGGCTCAGAAGTAAATAATTTAATAATTTACTTTTCTTAGTTTTTTTCACATTTTAGTATCGTTTTGCCATATGGACAATTTGTTGTAGTTTTGGGACAAGTTTCACTGAGTTTGAACAAAATTTGTCCAAGTTATCATTTGTTTAGTGTCCGCAGACTCAGTTTTCAAGCATTTGGCTTAAGTCTCACTTTTGTGATCCAAATTTCACCAAATTTGATATGAGTAGTCTACTTGATATACTTGACCTTATGGTATAATCAATTGTGCAAAAATTCTCAATTCTAGAGCAGACGTAAATAATCGTATTATTTACTTCTGGGATTTTTGAGCATTTTTTTTGCCAAGATGTTGATACCAATAGGTAAAGCAACTCAACTTAAGATCTTTAGCAAAGTTTCACCAAGTTTAGATAGACACTGCTCAATTTGTCAACAGTTTTGTGTCTGCAGAATGACTTAACAAAACTAGACATAATTTTCACTTTAAAGATCCAATTCTTACCAAATTTGATGTGAATTCTCAATATAACATGATAGAACTTGTGGTATGCTTGGTTGGCCAAAAATGTTAGAAAATTGCAAAAAAGTAAATAATTGCGATTATTTACATATGCCAAATTTTAGCATATTTTTGATCATTTGAGCATACACACATGTTCTATACTTTAAACTAAGTATCTAAGCATACACACATGTTCTATAATTTAAACTAAGCCTCTGAGTCAAGTTTCACCAAATTTGAATGAGATTTATCAAGTCAAACTCAATTTCTCGACAATCAGTACAACTTTCAGTTTTTATCAAGTTTTTGTTCTATTTTGTGATCCAAATTCTACGAGCCTTCACAAAAGATGTTTGTAATCATGCATAGAGTCTTTGGTATCAATCTTGATCAATTTTGGGTTAGAAGTAAATAATCGTGATTATTTACTTTTGGCCTAAAATGAACAATTTTTGCACTTTTTTCACTGGTCAGTCTTTTTGTGACATGTTTTAAGCCTCCGACTCAAGTCAAAACTTAATTTGGCCTAAATTCTGAAGAAAATGTAAATAATCTGAGTTTTTGCAAACTCTTGAAAATTTACCTCAAAAGCATCCTTATGCTTACCCACTGGTTTATATATACAACTTTATGAGCATAATCTCCCACCGGATTCAGTGGTTGACAGTCTTTTGATGCTGTTTCAAGCCGTAGATCTGAAATTCTGCAACTGCACATAAACAACTCACAGACGATTATTTTGGAGTGAGCAATGTTTTGAGATCTCACCTCGGATTCTACTTACCCTACTTCTAGGTTCTACTGCCGCTGGGTTATGGAATGTGTCCACAAACACTTGTTTTCTTGTTTTTTATGGTTTTTTGAGCCCTGATCTTAAGACTTGTCTTGTCCATCAATCATTCTAAAAATCATAACCTAATCGCACAATCCTACAAGGTACTTAGCAAGTACAATCTACTCACAAGCTACCTCTACACAGCAAAAGAAGACATTCTTAAGCTATGAGGTTTTAAAGAGAAAGTTTAACTCTAGGTGGTCCTAGAGGAAGTTAAAGGACAACTACACTAGACACTCTTGTTTTTTCTAGCTTAGGTCTATTCGTCCCCGGCAACGGCGCCAAATGTGGATCGGTTTCCTAACCTCATCTTATCTTATTGTTGCAAACATAACAAGAACCATGAACATAATTGTCAATCCATGGGACGAAGTTGATTCAACTATTGCATAGAGGCTACAAGAGGGTGTCAATCTCTTGAAAAACAACAGACAACTTGCATCTAACACAAGCTACACTCAAATGACCTAAGTCATAAAAAGCTAGTCACTAAAATCGGCAAACAAACCATGATCGTTTCAGCATCAAACGACATCCAAATGTTATGAAACTTCTAGGAAAAGTATATAAGACCTAAGAGCACATGGTTATGGTCTCAAATCTCACTTTTGATGAAATGCAAAAAATGCGATTATTAATAGTAGTGAGATTTTGACCTAGTCGTTTCTCACTCCAAATGCACCTAAAAGCACAATGATGCCCCAATACCCCACCTATGCTTACTTTGTGATTCTTAGCTTAAATTACTACTTATAATGAAATTAGGTCGCGGGCTAGCGATGTCAAAAGCTACGATTTATCATGATATATTTACGTCAATGCGTAGAGCTCTTAAATGTGGTTGCAAGGCAATAGACAACACTGCAATGTGACAACTGACAAGGAAGATAGAAGCACGAGAAGGGAAGAGGCAAGTGCTGTAAGCTCATGCTGTGTATTTCTTATCTAGAAACTTAAAATTAACTTACAAAATTGGATTTTATACTTAGCCAAGGTTTCTTTGGTCAAAAACTAATCATCTGGGAGCTCTAACTAAGGATAATTTGATACAATCTGGAAGCTTATAGCTCTGGCTCATAGATTACAAAATTCATCGTTCAATAGGAGTTACAATATTCTTGATTTATGAAAAGAATAAGTGTTTTTACAATAAAGCCCGCGAAAAATGTTACATGGGTTAGCTTGCTACTGCTAACAACTCTAAAGCCCATTGACACCAATATCACCTAGGCACCTTATGGTAATGTATTTTGTTGCATTAATTAACTTCTACGTCTAATTTTCTTCTCTTCTCAAGAAACTCCCACAATACTACTATCATTACTTATTCTTATTTACACAAAGCCAATTGGGAACAACAAAAATGCTACTTATTATAATTCTATACTCTGATTCCTCTATATGTATGCAAGATGGCATCGATTCAAAGCAAGAGTTTTACTTGTGCAATCAAGGTTGTGCTGCTCTATATGCACTCCTTTGGGTTGGTATACACACGCACCTTGTTCATTTTCCATTGAAAATTGAGGAAAGAAATTTAAAACAAAATAATCAACTACTTATATAGGATGATAGTGTAATTAATAACCTAAACTTTGTGTATGCATTAATCTTGGTTAAGATATGCCATGGTCTTCCATGAATGAGAGGAGATGAGATTAGTGTATGAATAATAGTGTATATTTATCATAAGTCTATGGCAAGCTTAAGCACACTATATGCTTTGACCAATGTGTGACATGACCATTTATTGTTGATATTAAAACATTTGCATTCACTTACCTTACTTCCATTGGTTTCTTTACACATTAGCTTACAACTTCTCAAGTTAATTAAGCAATTAGTAGTGAGAATGACATCCAAAGAACTCGTTTTGGTGGTTTGCACCATCACGAGGCTTGAACCAGTGATGGAAAAGGCAAATGGAAGGCCTCTATAAAATGAAGAAGTGCCAATCATCTCACAAAGCAATGCCATCACTAATAAAAAAGGAGGTCCCACTCTTAGAGTTAATGTTCATTGCATCACAAGTAATTAGGAAGGAAAAATTACACTAAAAATATTGGTTCACTCCCAATTGGAAACTACGCCATTTGAACTCGTTATTTTTTTAAGTTTGAATTATTAAGAAGGAATTGTTTGATGATATACTATCCGAAGTACGAAATAATTTTTTGTTTAGGAAAGACTTTCTTAACCTTACTTCATTTTATTTTAATATTGATTAAGTGTGAACTCCCCTTTGATCATAGGGAGGTAGCTTGCGTTTCTATGCAGGAGCTGTGCATTTGAATATATGATGCTAGCCCACTTCTATGAGGCAACTTAGTTCATTTTTATGGATGTATAATGTGACTCACCCAAAGGGTTACTCCAGAAGGTATAACACTTATTGGTTTTATGGGCAAGCAATGAAAATGGGTAGAGTGAACATCCACCGGAAGAAGTTTCTATGATTCCGGAGTATTGGAATAATTATGAAGTAGTATTGTATGTCGAGTTTTTTCTAGGAAAGATTGCCTTGGCGCCAATTTTTACTGTTTGAAGGATTGATCAAATGAACTTGTGAGGGGAACTCTAATAAAAGAACTTTGTTTCATGAACAACCATGTGGTAGTAATTAGGAAACAAGATTAAAGTGTGAGTGTGGGGGTGGATAGTGGGGAATGGCTCAGGTTGCCATGCCAATGGATGGGTGGTCTTGATTAGTCAAGAAACTCTCCTTTTCCCTATTCCTTTAGAATAAGAAAAATTAGACCCTCATTGCACCAAGAGCCGAGAAGTCTTAAATGTTCGCGTCATAAAATCTAATATCTAGCTTTACCCAAATGATTTTCTAATGTTAAACTGATAATTTAATATGGGAAGATAAAAGGGTAACAAGAGTTAGATTACAAATATGTGTTTTTAGGCCAAGCTCAGCACGGGGCCAAAAGGAGATGGTTCCATCTCAGCAAGGGCTCACAAGGAGGTGGTATGCTAAAGAACAATGTTCCCATAATGGAGCTTGAAAGACCTTAGGGTTAGCTTCATTGAAGACCTCCCAAGGTTAGTGCTAAAAGTCCTTATACCTTAGTTTAATCTAGGCTTATACTTGAGGTGATTGATGATTAATATGCATGAAGTGATTGATAACTAAGGTACAACTTAAGCTAGGAATGTGCTTGAAGGTCAAAGTCAACCCCTACAAGGAGGGGGCGAGCCCTTGAGGCTACGGGGATGATGAGAGAGAGGCCATGCTCTTTGTATTCCCATGCATGATGACTAAGGTGCTTGAGGTGCTTAAGGAACTAGGGGGCCAAGATGCTTAGGGGTAGAAAGTCAAAAGGTATGCCTACAAAGAAGGGGGCGAGCCCTACAAGGAGGGGATATGCATGGATGTCCTTCCTCTTCACCCAAGGGGCACCCCTTGCTCAAAGAGGCATATAGGACACACGTCAAGGCCCTAGCTAAGTTGCCCCCCATAGTGTGCCTAAAGCCTATTGGTTGAGACCTAGACAGGACCAATGAGAATTTAACTAATTAAATTAATTGTTTAAGCATTTATCAAGCCTCTCTCAAAGGGGAAAGGAGGACATTTGGCCAAAGACTACCCCTATTGCTAGTTATGACCCATGCTTGTGATTGGCTAGGCTTGAGAGAGATAATGAGCTTCAAGCAAGGCCAAAAAGAGGGGATCGAGCAACTTGGGGCCTAGCTTGGGGGGGACTCTCTCTCTCTCTCTCTCTCTCTCTCTCTCTCTCTCTCTCTCTCATTGTGTAAAGTGCTACGTGCAAGAACTCTATCTCCTTCCCAAGCTTGTTGAGAAGTTGAGAACCTACACCAAAACTCTTGGCTATGGAATACAAATCCAACCAAGAGCCATGCTTCAATGCTAAAGCTTGCCATCTTCTCCATCTTCATTACTATGCTATTATGCTATGCTAAGCAAGAAGAGTGATGATAAATGAGGAACTATTTCTTTCTCGTAAGAATGTTTCTTTTTCCTCTTCCCTACCCTCATTCCTTGCTAGCTCTTTCCACCTTTGAAGGTGTTTGAGGTCTTGGGAGTGAGACTGAGGACAAGTGAATGCTTTCATTTAGCTAGTTATGGGAATAATTTTGGTGCATGAAGCTCTCTATCTTCATTGCATCATCAAGGTCTCAAGGAACACAAAGCTTGTATTGTACCAACTCTCTCTCTCTCTCTCTCTCTCTCTCTCTCTCTCTCTCTCTCTCTTTATGGGAGAAATTATAATCAAAAAGCATTTTGGAGGGGGGACCAGATCCACATAAATCCGGTCCTCAACTGTTGTCAAGCTGTCTAATTCTCTCTCTCTCTTAAAAAGTATCATTCATGCCAAGTTAATTAAGTATAATGGTTATGTTGCTACTACTAGTTAAGTTAACCTTCTATCTTCTCAAAGTAGTCTCATAAAAATGCTGACTACAATTCTCTTAATTCCGCTATTCTCAATGTTCATAGGCCATTTCCATTACATTGGTATTAGAGCTATTGGTTTCTCTTTTCTTGCTTAAGAAGAGAGGTCCTTAAGTAGTCCATGAAATGTTGGACCTGTTCATTGCAATAGGGTAAGTGGGATACGGGTCTATTAGTATCTTGGTTGAAAAGGACTTGGTTCAAGGTACACCATTGGGAACAATAGTCTTAATAATGGAGTCTCTCGGGGCTTGCCTTTGGCTTAACCAGTATTGATCTACTAGCAACCTCAACAGGAACCATAATCAACCGAGCAATGTTAGACCCTCTCCACTACTCTTTGCAACCAACAGTCTCTAAACCATAGGTGTGGCTACTTGAGAACTAATTTTCACAGACAAAGAAGAGCAGCAACTAAGGTTTTTGAGGGTACCAAAGCACAAAGTAGAATACACATAAGTTTAATTAGCATGGTTGACAATAATCAAGAGAGTAGAATGAATATTGACAACTTTGATTTTGCATATGAAGGTGCTACTGATGATGCCCCAATGTTTGTTAAATATCTTGTTACTAGGTTGCAAGAAGCTATGGGCAACCCTGCTTTGCAAGCCGAAGTTACCCAACAACTTCATGCTTATGTGATTTATTTACCTCTCCAAGAAGAGAGAGAGCTTAGGAAGCCTCTTGTTGAGACTTCCAAAATAAAACTCTCCCCGATAAGAGAAGAGGATAAATCCAATGAATGAGCAAGAAGTGAATCCCTGAATTCCTTTGAAGATGTGGCTCCACAAAGACGGCGATCTCGACAATCTCCATCTTCTCCCAAGATGAAAATATCATCCTATGGTCCTTCTCCTCGTCATTCCAAAAGGGAAGAGAGGAAACAAAGGAAAAAAAAGGCAAGAAAGAGGTCACCTTATTCTCCTTCTTCTTCACCTTCCTCCTCTTTCGACAAAAGCAACGGTTCTTCTCCTAGAGAATACAAGAGGAGAAGACATTGCAAATCCTACCCTGCCTGGAGAAGGCCCCAAAAGATTTAGAAGTTCAAAGAGAGAGGAAAGAGTATCTCTTTTCTCACCTATGATGGTACCTTTGGTCCTACTGACAAAGTATTGGCCTTCATCCAACAATTTGATGCGGCCTTTGGAGATGAGGGCTTCACAGAGTCCTCCAAGCTATGCCATGTAGCTATGCACTTCCAAAAATTTTCTCGTCAATGGTGGGCTAGCTTTTGTGGCAATGGTGAGGCCACAAAGACATGGAAAACTCTACGAGTTTCCATCATGAAGCAATTATGGCAAGCGACACCAAGGATAAAGTTTTCAACAAATGGCGGAGTTTAAAGCTGCTCTCCAATGAGTCTATCCACAAATATATTTGGGATTTACATCTCAACACTACTGTCTTTCAAAAGGTAGAATTTGTTGAGAAAAAGCAACAATTTTGTGTGGGATTACCTGAAGAAATGGCCGAGTATGTCAACTCCCAACGACCTGGTCCTATCACCGAAGTAATCCACCACACTATGGTTTCTTCATGCATCAATTTTCAAAAGGAATGCCAAGCCCATGGAAAACAAAGACAAAAATTAATCAAGAGGGAAGAACAATGCCCAAAACTCTTCCCAAGGAAATTCCAATAACAACAACAACAACAATCGGTCCAAGAAGAAGGGAGTTTACAAAGATAAAAATAAACTCTCTCCTGAAGAGCTAGAATCTTTTCGTAAGGACTACAAATGCTTTAAGTGTGGGGAGCAAGGACATGGCTATTGTCCTTGCCACAAAAAAAATGCCTGCAAATGAGACTCCTAAAGCTTCCACCATTGAAGCTCCAAAAGAGGATGCTCATTGCAAAGGATCACCTCTCTCCTATGCTTGGGGAAAGGTAAGGGAGCATGATTCCTTCATCCTGTTTGACCTTGGATCTACTCACAATTTCATATCAATGGAGTTAGCCACCAAGTTAGGCATTCAAGCCCATGAGATGGGAGATGTTGTTGTAGCTGATGGAGCCTTCAAGGGGCAAGAAGCCACAATTACTCCCTTGATTCGAAAATTGAGCCTTCATGTCCAAGGCTATGTTGACAAAGAAGATTTCTTCATCCCTCCTCTCAAGCATAAAGATGTCATCTATAATGGAAATGGCATATAAATTTTTAGAACAAAGGAATTAGGAAAATTAAGCATTTTTGTTAGACTACTTTGAAAACATAGAGGGTGAACTTAATTGACGATAGCAACATAAGCATAGTACTATATTAACTTGGCATGAATAATACATTTGCAAGAGAGAGAGAGAGAGAGAGAGAGAGAGAGAGAGAGAGAGAGAGAGAGAGAGAGAGAGAGAGAGAGAGATATTTTTGAGAACTTGACAACAATTGATGACTGAATTATTGTGGATCTGGTCCCCCATCCGATAGGCTTTTGTATTATAGATTCTCCCATCAAGAGATACTTGGTTGAATTTGCATTCCATAGCCAAGAGTGTTGGTATAGGCTCTCAACTTCTCAACAAGCTTGGAGAAGGAGATGGAGTTCTTGCACTTCACCAAGCGAAGAATGAGAGAGAGTGTAAGGGAGTTTACCCCCCAAGCACACCCCTTGCTTGCTTTGGTCGAACCCCCCCTTGTAGCTCATGCTTGAAGCTCATTGGACCCCTCCAAGCCTAGCCAATCACATGCAAGAGGTATATCAAGCAACAAGGGTAGGTTTTGGACAAGTGTCCTTCTTTCCCCTTTGAGGGAGAGAGGCTTGATAATTTCTTAGATAATTATTTAATTAATCTAAATGCTCATTGGACCCCTTTTAAGCCTATCCAATAGAATTTAGGCACACCTTTAGGGCAACATGGGTAAGACCTTGACATGTGTCCTTGCTGTCTCTTGAGGCTTGGGCTTACCTTGTGTGTGTGGTATGTGTTCTCTCTCATCCCCCTAGCTTTAGGGCTTGCCCCCTCCTTTGTAGGGTTTTTTTGACTTTTGGAACACAAGCACCTTAGGCAACAAGCATGACAAGGCACCTCAAGATTGGGTAGTGTTCCCACAAGCATCTCAATCTCCCTAGTCAGCAA
This sequence comes from Adiantum capillus-veneris, assembly GCF_014529385.1. NCBI lineage: Eukaryota > Viridiplantae > Streptophyta > Polypodiopsida > Polypodiales > Pteridaceae > Adiantum > Adiantum capillus-veneris. The sequence continues at coordinate 147,628,958 of NC_140931.1, forward strand.
GCACGACAAGCACCTCAAGCATCTTAGTCTGCAAGCACGACAAGCACCTCAAGCATCTTAGTCATCAAACACGACAAGCACCTCAATCTTGGGTATGGTTCCAACCTCAAGCTCAGTTCTAGCTTACCTAAGGTCGAAGGAATTTTAACACAAACCATTGAAGGTCTTTAATGAAGCTAACCCTAAGGTCTTTAAGCTCCATTGGCTAGCCTTTCTTTTTGATAGATCATCTCTCGTTTGGACCCCTTTACCTTTGGCCCTATGTTGATATAGACCCGTAAGCACATGTCTATATTCTAAACCTTGTCCCCATCTATTCTCCCACATTAAATGATTAGTTTAATATAAGAAAATCATTTGGGTTGGTTAGATATTAGATTTTATGACATTACCTCTCTCTTGAGATCATAGTCATCCTCGACTATGTTATCCTCGAGTATTACCTCATATAGTCATCCTCGACTATATGAGGTAGAAGAGATAAAGCCTTAGTCATTTAATCAATGTTTCTTAGCGGGTAGAGGATTGTTTTTTACCCTATGAAATAATTTTAAGATGGATGACTAATCCATTTGGTGCTTGGGAGACGTATTTGCGGCAAGCATGTGTGATCTTTAGTCCATTTCATTCTCCCAAATGGAGTGAAAAATTCTACTTGGTGTTTGAGAGACTTTGTCATCACAAACGTGATTCTAAGCATGCATACTACTTAAATTTGTGCGCAATAAAAAGAGAACTAGTCTTATAAGACAAAAAAATTGGTCATTTGAAAAAAAATTGTACATTTGCTAACTCTAATGTAGCATTGTAAGCATTGACAAGGTTCATACTATCCTTAAGCTGTAATCTTGCATCCATCTAGCATCTTCAAAAGGATAATTTTTGAACTTAATAAGATACCGTCGGATAATCTTACCATGTCGTAGTCCCTTGTCTTCAGGCCAAAGGATAGCTTCGGGTTGTAGCACCTCTTCTTGGTCTTTGATTTCAAGAGGGTTTTCAATAATTGGTTCACTTGGCGGCTCTTCTTTGTAGGGCTTAAGTAGGCTCACTTGAAAATCATTGTGTATGAGCCAATGGTTGGGAAAATTGAGTTGATAAGCCATCTCATTGATTGGCTTCAAGATTTGAAAAGGACCATAGTATCTTTTTTCTAGTTTAGCATAATATTTTTGATGGCCCGTAGGATTTTTGCCCATCGTTTGCCTCAACCGAGCCTTGGGAAATTTAAGTAAGACCCAATCATTTTCTTTAAACGTTAAGGCCCTTTTGTGCTTGTTAGCAACAACTTTTTGCCTTTGTTGAGAGATGGATATAGCCTCCTGAATCTTTTGAAAAGATTCTTGTAGGTCACGGCTATACTCATCGGCAACAAAGATCTTCCCATGTACTTTAAGTAGCAAGGGACTTTTAGGTCTTCCCTCAATGATTTCAAAAGGTGCTTTTACCGTAGAAGTATGTACAGCATTATTGTACGCATATTCTATGAGAGGTAAGTACTTTTCTCTTTGTGAGCATTGATCTACTTCTGTAACATAAGTCTTTAGTAGATCGAGTATTGTAAGATTGACTATCTCACTTTGGCCATCCGTTTGTGGGCGATAGGTTGAAGAGAAATACAATCTTGTACCTAGATTTTCAAAGAGGCCTTTTTAAAAATTACTGGTCATTCTAGGATCTCTATTTGACACGATGGATGTTGGCAATCCATGGTGTTTGAAAATTTGAGATATGAAGAGAGTTGCCATTTTGTGTGCCTTAATAGTCTTTTTGACATGAATAAAGTGTGCTTGCTTGCTAAATTTGTCGACTATTGTCCATATTTCTGTATTCCCATGGATAGACTTGGGCAATCCAAAGATAAAATCCATGGATATACTCTCCCATTGTAAATTTGGGATAGGCAATGGTTGGAGTAATCCAGGTTGCTTCCTTCTATCATACTTGGTCTTTTGGCATACCCCACATTTTGAAACATACTCTTGTATGTCCACTTTCATTGTAGGCCAATAGAAATATGTCTCCATGATTTGGAGAGTAGGTTGAATGCCTCTATACCCAACATAAGGAGGATCATGGGATTCATACATGACTTTCTCACGAAGGGAGTGGGTAACACATAGCTTATTGCCATGGAAAAGATAACCATCTTGCAAGGTAAATGGTTCCTCTTTCTTTCCCAAAGCAAAAGATAACATTATGTCTCTAAAGTCAGGGTTGGTAGCATACTCATCTATCATAGAAGATAGATTATTGTGAGTTGCTATAGACACCGCATTAAGTTTTGATCGTTGTGAAAGTGCATTGGCCACTTGATTGTGCTTACTAGCAATGTGAGCAATATGAAAATAAAATTGCAAAAGAAAATTTGCCCACATTTGTTTGTCAGAAAGCTTGGTTTGCGTCATGAAGTACTTGAGACTTTGATGGTCTGTTCATAAAAGGAATGGAGTCCACAATAGATAATGTTTCTATGAGTCTAGGGCATGTAGTACAACTAAAAGCTCTTTCTCATAAATGCCTAAGACCCATTCATCAGTATTGAGCCTTCGGCTCTCATATGCCATGGCATGCCCTTCTTGAAGCAAGACTGCTCCAAGGCAATCACCACAAGCATCACATTGGACGTCAAATGGCTTTGAGAGATCCGAAAGCATGAGAATTGGTTGGGAGGTAAGATTCTCCTTAAGCTTGTCAAAAGCATTTTGCTCCTTAGCAGTCCATGGAAACTTAACGTTCTTCTTGGTTAAGTCATGTAATGGTCTTGCTATTTGAGATAATTTTTCTATGAAGCATCTATAGTATGCACACATACCAATAAAGCTTCTTAGCTCATGTAGATTCCTTGGATTAGGCCATGCTTTTATTACCTCCAACTTTGAGGGATCCATATGGATACCATCTTGAGAGATAATATGACCTAAGTATTGAATCTCTTGAAGGAAAAATTTGCTTTTCTTTTGATTGAGAAAAAGTTTGTTCTCCCTCAATGCTTGAAAAATCACTTGGAGATGTTTCTTGTGTTCCTCCAAGGACTTGGAGTAGATGTTGGTATCATCAAAGAACACTCCAGTGAATTTGCGGTAGGGTCTAAAGATTTTCTCCATTAGATGATTGAACGTGGCTGGTCGATTATTCAAGCCAAAAGGTATGACTAGATATTCCTAAAGGCCAAACGTTGTACAAAACACGGTCTTTAGGATATCTTCATCCACTATCCTTATTTGATAATAACCATTTTTAAGTCAATCTTATTGAAATAGGTAGAGCCTTGTAGCTTATCAGACATATCTTCAACCTGAGGCACGGAAAATTTGTTTTTGATAGTGAAATTGTTTGGTGCTCAATAGTCCACACACATGCTGTATGTGTACCATCTTTCTTTTGCACTAAAAGGACTGGAGAACAAAAGGGAGAGGAGCTAGGACTCACCATCCCTTTGTCTACCAATTTTTATACTTGCCTCATGATCTCCTCTTGTTGATCTTGGGAAACTCGATAAGGAGGCTTGTTAGGCAGTGAGCTTCCTAGTAGGAGCTCAATTTGATGGTCATCATCCCCTTGTTTTGGAGGTAAGTCCATAGGGATATCATCGATGAACACATTGTGGAATCCTTTTAGAAAATTAGACGAGTCTAACTCTTCTTGATTCCTACCATTTACATTTGATGAAACATTAGGATCTTTTAGGGACACTTTGACAAAACTCATGTACGTAGAAACTAAGCTTTTCATTGATTTATCAAAAGCAAGAGGATTTACAAGTGGTATAGTACAACTAAACTAACTAGCATCTATATACATGCTCTTTCCCCTATAGGTGAAGTAGATTTTCCTTTCAGGGAACTTCATGTTGGTAGCCATGCGGTTGAACCAGGGTGCCCCTAGGATAGCATCCTCATGTTGGAGAAGAGAAATGAAAAAGTCTTCTTTGTTGACACAGCTTTGGACATGAAGCTGCAACTTCCCAATCAAGGGAGTAACGGAGGCTTGATGTCCCTTGAAAGCGGTGTCGGCCATTACAATATCTCCCATCTCAAAAGCTTGAATGCCCAACTTGGTGGACAACTCCATTGATATGAATTTGTGAGTATAGCCAAGATCAAACAAGATGAAGGCATCACGCTCCCTTACCTTTCCCCAAGCATAGGAGAAAGGTGATCCTTTGCAATGAGCATCCTCTTTTGGAGCTTCGATAGTGGAAGCTCTAGGAGTCTCATTGTGGGCATTTCTCTTCGGGCAAGAACGATAGCCATGTCCTTGCTCTCCACACTTAAAACATTTATGGTCCTTGCAAAAAGCTTCAAGATCTTCAGGAGAGAGTTTGTTTTTATCTTTGTAAAATCCCTTCTCCTTGGACCGATTGTTGTTGTTGTTGTTAGAATTGCCTTGGGAAGAATTTTGGGTATTGGTTTTCCCCTTTGCATCACTCTTGTCTTTTGTTTTCCATGGGCTTGACTTTCCATCTAGCCCCTTGTCGGAAATTGATGCGCAAAGAAACCATGATGTGGTGTATTACTTTGATAATAGAACCAGGCCGTTGAGAGTTGACGTACTTGGTAAGCACTTTTTCATTTGCATTGCTTGCAAGGAATTGCTTCATGATAGAAACTCGTAGAGTTTTCCATGTCTTTGGGGCTTCACCGCCGTTGCCACAAAGGATAGTCCACCATTGACGAGCCAATTTTTGGAAGTGCATAGCTACATGGTGTAGCTTGAAGGACTCTGTGAAGCCCTTGTCTCCAAAGGCTGTATCGAATTGTTAGATGAATGCCAATGCTTTGTTGGTAGCACCAAAGGTGCCATCATAGGTGAGAAAAGAGATACTCTTTCCTCTCTCTTTGAACTTCTTAAGCTTTTGGGACCTTCGCCATGCGGGGTACGATTTGCAATGTCCTCCCCTCTTGTATTCTCTAGGAGAATAGCCATAGCTTTCATCGGAAGAGGAGGAAGGTGAAGAAGAAGGAGAAGAGGGTGACCTCTTTCTTGCTCTTTTCTTCCTTTACTTCCTCTCTTTCCTTTTGGGGAGTGACAAGGAGAAGGACTATGGGTTGACCGTTTCCTCTTGGGAGGAATTGGGACTGTCTAGACCGCCGTCTTTGTGGAGCCACATCTTCAAAGGAACTTAGGGATTCATTACTTTCTTGTTCTTTGGATTCCTCCTCTCGTATGGGAGAGAGTCTTCTTTTGGGGGTCTCATCAAGAGTCCTAAGATCTCTTTCCTCTTGGAGAGGAAGGAAAATCCCATACGCAAGAAGTTGCTGGGTAACTTTGGCTTGCAAAGCACGGTTACCCATAGCTTGCTACAACCTAGTAACAAGATAATTGACAAACATGGGGACATCATCATTAGAACCTTCATGTGCAAAATCAAAGTTATCAATGTTCATTCTACTCTCTTGGTTATTGTCAGCCATGTTAACAAAATTTGTGTGTTTACTTAGTGTATTCTTTGGCAATTCAAAACCTTAGTTGCTACTCCTCTTAGCCTTTGAAAATCAGTACTTAAGCATCTACACCCACGGATCCAATTGGTTAATTATAGAGAGTAGTGGAGTGGGTCTAATATTTTAGAATTGGCAAGGGATAGCTCCTTTAGACATCTTATGGCTCAATATTGGTAAAGCCGTAGGCAAGTCTAAAAAGACCCCATTATTAAGACCAAAGCTCTAGAGGTGTGCACCATATCCCAACAGTGGGCTCAACAAAACCGATAATAGGTCCCAATCCCACTTACCCTAATATAATCAATAGAATCAACCATTAATAGGCTACTTAAGGACCTCTATTCTTAAACAAGAAAAGAGAAACCAAATGCTCTGTTGGAGCCCCATTGGTCCAACTGTTGTAATGAGCCCATTTGTAAAGCATATCAAATTCCATTTTTTATGTCAAAGACGTCTTATCAGTTTGATCCATTTGTCTGGATTATGTAAATATTAGTCAATTAGTCAGGACTCAGAATTATTCCCACTTTTGTAATCATGAGCAAGAGAACCCCATGTACATTTTTTGAGCTAAGGTGACTAAAGTATGAAAGTCACCTTAGAACCATTTTTTGAATAACATTTGAATTAATCCTGTGTCGTACGAGTCTGAGAGAGAGAGAGAGAGAGAGAGAGAGAGAGAGAGAGAGAGAGAGAGAGAGAGAGAGAGAGAGAGAGAGAGAGAGAGAGAGAGAGAGAGAGAGAGAGAGTCTTATCCTCTTCGCTACGCGCTTCTCCCTCACCGGATTCACGACACGACCACACCACCGCGATAGTCTCTCCGAGAGCTACGCACTTCTCCCTCACCGGATTCACGACACGACCACACCACCGCGATAGTCTCTCCGAGAGCTACGCGCCCACGCCATGCATTCGCCGTTTCGAGTTGATCGCGATCGATTCTTCCTCGAGCTTGTTTTGCTTGTAAGTAGCACAAACGGTGTCTGTTTTCAATAATCAAGTGCTTCATGGAATGAGAAAGAGATTAGCTACACATAGATACTGATAAACTTAAGTTTTGCCCACTTTTGGATTATGACATGTTGGTCTATCGCGACAACATTCGAGATAGCTAGGGTTCAAATATGGTGAGATTAGAGTTATAGGTAAGTATGTCCTAGTGAGAGGATGGTGCTTAGTAAGTTTGATGCGATTCTGAGTTCATTGGACGTGTAAACTGTGTTGTGAGAGTTAAGGGATAGGGTGGGTTGCATTCTACCAGGGTTAGTGATTGATGCATCATAAAAGTGCGTATGTGTAGATTGGTCTCATCCTGACAAGCTAACGAGATTGCCTACGTGCACCTACGGGTTAGTCGTGTCATCGGATGATAAGTATGTTGTTTGTGTCGTGCTCATGAGTATGAATAGGGGAGTAGTTAAGCCCTAAAACATTGGCGCCGTTGCCGAGGACACAAGACCCTAAGTAGGGAGATCTACGTCACTCGTGTGATGGTTAGCTTCTTTTAGTTTTGACTAGAGAGAGCTTAAAACTTTTAGAACAAGATCCAGGATAGAGTATCCTGAGGTCTAGTGGATAGCCAGGAAGCCTGTGTCTTGCCGAGGGTCTGCGACTAGTTAGATTTAGTTAAATAGGATAATGAGGAGTTATGGTTTTTGGTTTTGAGTGCTTGTTTTACTTGTGAAGAAATAGAGTAGAAAAACGCAGTAAAACCGCAAAAAACAAACAAAAAGAAGAAACAATAAGGCTGTTTGCTTGCCTTGAAAGCAAAACCCACCTCATATACCCTTGAAAGGGGTGAAAAGAGTCGACATTGAAATTTATGATTCAACACTCGAGAAAACATAAAAACTGTGACCAAAACCAACAAAAGAAAAGAAAAGAAACAGGTGATTGTCATAAGGAAACACTAAGTGAACCTAAAAGAGGCCAAGATGAGATATATAACCATTAGCCAAGGGTAAACTGACTGTGTCATGAGGTATGACTGATGTGCACAAGTTTAAGATGCAGTGTCATCAAATTTGCATCACTTCAAGTGCAATGGAGTTGTGAATTGTCAGAGAAAAGTGAAAATTTTGAAGTGCTTGAGTTTGAGGTCAAAATAAGTCCAAACTTCACAAAACTTGGGGGATAGACTTGTATGGGCACAGGGAATAAGACTATGCAAAAACAGACAAAAAATTGAGTTCCTATTGCTCACTGCCTGGTCTATCGCGATAGACTGGTGAAGGTGGTGTTTGTCTAGCAACAAGCAAAAAACCCTTACACCACAAGCTTAACACATCAATACAAGGGTACTCACAAAAATTGAGTGAATTTGAACACCAATTTTGACCCCAAAACTTCAAAACTGGTGTTTGGAGTCTGGATTCAGAGACAAGGGCAAGAAGTCTTTGACTAGCTGTCCAAACAGTGCCAAAATTGGTCAATGCACTACACAAGGGGAGACTAAACTAACTGTGGGGAAAACTTTGGAAAAAAAGTTGAAAATGAAGAAAGAGCTCAGTCTATCGCGATAGACCAAGGAAATTTCTGCTGGGGAACTTTTCTTTCAAATTTTCCCTAGGGAGAGCTTTATCAGGGCCTAAATAGCAGACACACCAAAATTCAAGGCATTTAGATCACTAAAGGTCAATCTGAGGGTCAGATAGAGAATCAAGCTCTGACTGAAATACTAAAAGGGGACCAAAACCCAACCCAAGTGTCCAAACTTCACAAAACTTGAGGGATAGGCTATAGAGGGTAACTGGAACCCAAGGGTAAAGTCACAATTTTCAACTGACTTGTGCTGAGCAAACTGTCAGTCTATCGCGATAGACTAAGGAAGTAGTGAGTCAGACATTTTTTGCATTTTGTGACTATACTGCTAGAACATACTCTCTATATAGATCCCAGTCATCATTTCATCATTGAAATTGGACCACCAGAAGACTGACTAAGTGGTTGCTGTATATACTTGAAAGATTTTTTGGTAATTCAGGGAAAACACTTGTGAACAGACTAACCATCGTTGTGTAGATCCCAGAAGGAGGTCATCACAAAGCTATACAGGAAGAAGGAGTCCAGGTAAGCTTTAAGTTTGCAACAAAACTTTCATTCTTATGTATTTGAGGTCAGGAGCCTTTGTTAAGTCGGGAGCTAAAAGTGTCAAAAGTCAAGTTAGCACCACGTCCACAGAAGAGAGTGTAACTCAGACGAGACTAGACCCATTGGCACCAATCATTGAAGAGGGAAGTGATACTGACACTTCGTCAGAAAAGTCCTTCTTCATGATGGGGAGTCAGCAGCCAATAGGTTTCAACGGTGAAGGACCAATGCCAGGGGGGAGCACCTCCCTACATCCTTTAAACGAAACCAAGTTCACTATAATCTTCTTGGAAGGAAATAACTCGAGGGGAGCCCTAGTCTATTTTGACTATCGGGGACGCAAGTGTATCTGTATTGAAGAAAGATCGGCTCAGAGACTAGAGATAATTCGAGTCTACGATGATGGAGACAGATTCAGAGACGAAAAGGGAAACCATTATCTGATAGTAAGTAACCCTGAGGATTACAACAGATATGGGGATAAAGTGGCCAAAGGGAAAATGGTTTCAGAAACCCAAGAACCGCCTCCTAACATTGATCGACCTGGAGCGCTTTTTATGTATGATAAGAAAACAACCAGAGTCCCAACCTATAATGAGAATGTAGGGATTTACAAGCATGAAAGCAAAGGAATAGTCTCTTACTTTCAATGCAAGGAACCCCACCCGAATGAATTAAGCAAAGACAAGGTTCTTTACTTATTTTCTTATGAAACTGCTATGGGGAAGGATGTTGTTTTTGTTGACAGATATGGGCGAGAATACAAACGTATTCTCCCAGAAGAGGTTGAAAAGGCAACAATTTCGAGAGCATCGACCTATGGCCCCGACGAGGTACCAAGAGCCACCTACTCCCCTAGCAAGTCGTTTAATCCCTTTTCAGAAGAGTATGATGCTACCTCACATTCTACCCGACCACCGACGACCAACTACCAGGACCAACCAGCTACTCAGCCATCACTGCAGGCATGGCTTTGACAGAGTGCTACATTAGAACAAGACTGAACCCAAGAGGGTTATCAACCCGCACGAGGGTTAAGGGATTTACAAGAACCACCACTCTATGCACAATATCAAGGAGAGAGTAAGCCAAAGACTCAGGGGTCAACTGAGCTTGAAGGAACACCCCGAGAACGATTTCGGAGAGATGAACCATCTCTCCCGAGAGCTTTTAGAAATTATGGATTAGGAGCACCATTGGGAGAAGAACCTGGCCACTACAGAAGACCAGAGGAGGTATATCGACTAGGACGGGGAGATCCCATGATGAGATTTGGAGATCATCGTAGAATTATACCTTCTCAAGTGAAAAAATGGGTAAACAAGAAATATACGGGAAGTAAGGATCCAAGAGATCATGTAGCAGCCTTTGTGCGTGTAATTAGAGATGAAGAGGTGCTAGACTTTCCTACCCAATTTGCAGGATTCGGTTTAACCTTAGAGGATGATGCTGCTACATGGTTTGACTCGGTGGAGCGAAGAGACTTTGAGTCTATGGAGGAAGTGTTTGACGAGTTTATCGAGGAATTTTCACAAAGGGGGATAGCTCATAATACCGTCTCGCAAATCCATAAATTCAAACAGAAAGATGGAGAGTCCGTGCGAAAGGCCGCCCTCCGATTAAAAAGATATGTTAAGTTCTGTCCTGTGGAAGAACTGCCAACTCAGTGCAGACTTATGCTTATATTTATACAAGGACTAAGGAATGCAGATCTTCAAAAGGACTTACATATGAAAAGGAGCACTACGTTGAATGATTTGACCAAGGAAGCGCTATACCTTGTGGACAATTGTGCGGTCTACAAAGAGAGTGAGTTCAAGGATCTTGACGATGATTCTTCCTCACAACAAAGCGGGAGCAAGTCTGCTAAGACAACAATGAAGGGAGAAGTAGCGGTAAGCCAAGAGCAGCTTGTAGAGGAAGTGCTTAAAAAGATTAACTTGTATTCCAAACCACAAGCTAAACAACCAAAATGGTGTGCGATTGAACAAAAATGGACAAACCATGGAACGGAGGAGTGTTATTATAACAAGGGATATGTGAGAGAACGACCATATGCTCCACAAGCTCAGGAGACATCTCCTCAAGTCCAACCGATGCCTATATAACAGACTGGCAACCTACCAGGACCTGTAGGTGCAGAAAGACCACAACCAGTGTTGGGACAACAACCACCCCTACCAGGATTACGACCAGTCGGCATAAGATACACACCCACAATAACTGAGTCGGACGAGAAGGCTTTGGTACCTATGCATGCATACTACGACGAGCCCAATGGATATGCGGCAAACTCTGTCTATTATCCACAGGACGAACCCTCTACACCAGAACCATGGAGCATGATAGGAAATACAGGACCACCAACTGCTGCACAGGCAGCGGGAGAAGGACGATATAGCCTGGATGAAAGAACACTGTTGTTCATAGCCAACGGAGGCATGAGCGGGCAAAGAATTGCGCACCAACAAAGAGGAGCTCCAGGAGCACCTCAACAGCCTAAAGGACCATGCTACAAGTGTGGAGGAGACCATTGGCTGAGGGATTGCCCTCATGACGAAATCATTAGGGTCAACGCATATTGCACGGAGTGTGGAATTATTCACTTGATCCCTGATTGTCCTAAAAACCCGAGCAAAGGAGCAAAAAATACCTTGAATATGCTGGGAGCGCTACCGTCCAGTGGAGGGTCAGAAAATGAAACTCCGATTCTTGTTAAGGTCTTGACGAGAGCTCAAGCAAGGAAAAATGACAATCAACCCAAGAGTAACGATGAAAATCAAGAAGAAATCAAGACTGACAAGTCTAGTGTCAGTCGTGATAATCCTTGGAAAGAACGAAGAGCGAAAATGAAAGCTAGACGTGAGCGAAAACAAAAAGATGTAGAAGCTGAGCTAACAATAGCTCGAGAACAACTTAAACAGCAAAGAGAGTCCGACTCTCTAAAATCAACGGAAGGACCAAAGAGTGCAAGCTCAGGAGGGTCGGTATTGGCAGATAAGATCAATGAACCCTTAGATGCAATCTTGCAAGCATATGAAGCAAGATTGAAGAACAGACAGACCCTAGAGCAAAGGTGGATGACATATCCATATCTAGAGATAGAAAAACAGAGACTAGAGATGTGCAAACAGCTGATTGAAACTGCACAAGCTTTACTGGAGCCTCCACCTATGGAAGCGGGAGATAGAGTAATCAAACCACCAAACCATGAAACACCTCACAAAACCGAACAAAGGATACCCGACAAGATAGAAAACACTGTTAAATCCTTGCCGGATGTAGAGGATGCAAAAGATGTACCTAATAGCACTGATGAATCACTGAAAGATTTTCCACCATATTCCCCTATCGTGGAAGAAAATTGGCCTGAAGAGCTATGGGAAACGATGCGAAAAGCTCAAGAAAAATATGAGACAAAAACAGTCGAGTCAGCGCCTTTCTTGTAGCTGAACTTGAATAAGACTCCATGGGATTTGGACGTTAAATCATTTCAAGGGGATAATGGTTCAGTTGCATCCGAAGATAGCAGACCACAATCTCTCAGAACTTTGCCATCATATATGGGGGACTATGAGGGAAGATCAGAAATTCGAAGAGTACCTTCTCAGAGAATAGGCGGTTCAAATCAATTGGACACTAAAATCCTGACAGACTTGTTGACCACTCCACTCAAGTGTACAATCACATTGGCAGAATTGTTAAAAATTAGGCCAAGCATGTGGACGGAAGTGGGCAAATGTCTTGAAAACTTTGGCATAAGGATGCCTCTTAAGTTCTTCGAAACCGATCTTAATGACACAGAACTGAAGAAAGTCAACACTAGACCAGTGCCACTCAACAAGGTAGGAGAGTATTGTGAGGGTGAAGACGGCAACACGACCCTACCAGTTGAGTATAATGGCATAGAAACTAAGGCAATACTTGATAGTGGAGCTGGCATTGCCATTGCGACCAAATTGCTATGGGAAAAATGGGGAAAACCAGCAATACGAACAACTAGAATGAAATTGCAACTGGTGGATGGGCACATAGAAAGGCCTATAGGATTGCTTGAGGCAATCGTGGTATCTTCTTGTGGCATAGAGTACGAACATACCTTTGCCATAGTATATTTCGGCAAGAAGAACAACTATGAAATTATCCTTGGTAGGCCGTTCATGAGGCAACTCAAAATGGTGCAGGACTGGGGGTATGATTATTTGTATCTAAGACATGCTGAAACTACTACACGCGTAAACATGAAAAATCATAGCTACCATGATGTCACGAGAACCCTTGTGAAGAATTTGACTCAACCACCATTAGTGGATCAGAAGTCCCAACGTGGCTTTGTAAGAAAAAAGAGATATGGATGTGTGGGGCATCTCAATGTAGTGAATTTGACCACGATGAAAGGACACTAGAGAGGGTCTTGGAAGAAGATGCCTATATACGAGAACCTTTTCCTGAAGAGAAGCTCGAACCCCTAGAATGGTCTCAAATTTTAGCTACATTGGATGTATGCGTCAATGAAGTCACTCCCACCAAATTTTGTGATGAGAATGGCTACGATATCATACCATACTACATGTTGAGAAAAATTGTGGATGCGGACGAGGACGAGGTAGATACTGAGAATACGAGGATCCATAAAACAGAAACGAAACTTGAGATTAAGATAGTGGGCTATGTGGACATCCCCACTAAAGAAATCAAGCAGGAAGAAGAAGAATTTTATGATTCTTCTGATCAAAGTGAAAACAAGGATAACGCGGATGATGAGAAGTCAGAAAATACAGAGGGAGACAACAATCAAGATCAAGACAATGACGTCTTCTACAATTTCCCAAACCAAAATGAGAGACGTCAAAAAAGATACAAGAGTAAACGACACCACATCAGTACACCAACCAGGTTGAGACCCATGCCGGAGTTTGAGGGTAAGACACATTTCCTTATGAACATTCATGCTGTTGATTGTGCTAAGGATAAAGTATCAGGAAGATTTCTTAAGGTTGCTAAAGACTCAGGATTTAAGTCCAGACTGTTGAAACCTAAGAAAATCAGCAAACCAAAAAAAAGAGTTCCAACAGAAAAACTGAATGTCTATGGTAGTCCAATTATGACGAAAATTGAACGGAAAACGAGATACAATGAGTGGAAATAAAAAATTAAAAATGTATGGACAACTAAAATGGAAAGTAGCGATGGAACGAACGCTAGTGATGGGAGTAAAAAGATAGATGTACCTCCTCACTATTGTAAGTACACAATTCAGGAAAGAAGATTGGTGGTTCAGCAACCAATGAGAGAGCCTAAATCAAATGAGTCCTACGACGGGCTAGAGAACGCCAAGAAAATAGACTTAGCAGAGCCAGGAGAAAATCCTCGACCTGCTTACATTGCCACAGATCTAGGTCGAGAAGAGGAGGACTTAGTGATCAAAACACTTAAGGAATTTCGAGATGTATTTGCCTGGTCCTACATAGATTTGAAGGGAGTGGATCCTAACATTTGTGAACATTCAATCCCTCTGAAGTCTGATGCAAAGCCAAGCAAACAACGTCTATACACGTACAATGAGACATTCGCCAAAAGGATAAAAGAGGAGATAGAATCAATTATGGAGGCTGAATTTATTTATGAGATAGAACACATGGACTGGGTGTCCCCGATAGTGGTGGTACCTAAGAAAAACGGGAAATTACGAGTGTGTGTAAATCTCAAGAAGGTAAATGCAGCAACTATAACAGACAACTACCCTCTACCTATCACTGAACACGTCCTGGAACGAATGGCTGGCAAGCAAGCCTATAGCTTTATGGACGGATTCTCTGGTTATAACCAATTGGGGGTCAAACTAGAAGATCAATACAAAACAACATTTGCAACAGAATGGGGCATATATGCGTTTAGGGTAATGCCATTTGGCTTGACCAATGCTCCAGCCACATTTCAGAGATTAATGACACACGCTTTTAAAGAATACTTGAGAAAATTCTTGGATATTTACATGGACGACTTGTGTGTCTATTCGGTATTGAGAGAAGACCATATAGATCATCTGAGAAAGGTATTCGAAAAATGCAGAACGTATAGGATTTGCCTCAACCCAAAAAAATGTGTATTCATGGTACGACAAGGTAAAATCTTAGGCCACATAGTGTCGGCTAATGGAATTACCACTGATGAAGACAAGGTGAAGGTGATCATAGAATTGCCAAGACCAAACACTGTACGAGAGGTACAATCATTTATGGGACATTGTGGATACTATCGACGTTTTATCTACATGTACGCTTTAATAGCAAAACCCTTGTATAGTCTAATCACGCTCTTCATTTGGACAAATGAATGTGAGGAGTCATTCCAGAAATTAAAAGATGCAGATATCATGAATGTGAGGAGTCATTCCAGAAATTAAAAGATGCATTGGTATCTGCACCAATTCTAAAAGCACCAGATTGGTCAAAGATCTTCCATGTACATGTAGATGCTTCGGCATTTGCAATAGGCTGTATACTAGCACAACCAGATGAGGGAAAGACGGATTTTCCAATTAGTTATGCTAGTAGACAACTCAACAGTGTAGAAAAGAATTATACTACCACTGAAAGAGAAGGATTGGGTATGATATATGCCGTAAAGAAATTTTGGCATTACTTACTCGCGAACAAATTCACATTCTTTGTGGATCATCAGGCACTCTTATACTTAGTAAACAAACCTTGCAACACGGGACGAATTGTAAGATGGTTCATTGTGTTGCTAGAGTTTGATTTTACGATAGTGGTTAAGAAAGGAAAAACTCATCAAAGAGCAGACCACCTTTCTCGATTACTACATGGAGAAAAAGCTACTGAAGTAGATGATGATCTCCCAAACGCATATCTGTTTAATATAGAGATGGTACCAAAATGGTCAGAGCAAATTATTCCGTTGCTGACATATGGAATGAATCTTGATGACAAACACACGGTGGAAGACATTAGACAAGCACGAAATTACACAATGCTTGCGAGAAGAATGTACCATCATGGAAACGATGGGATTCTAAGATTGTGTATAGGCCCAGAGGAGTACGAAGCGTATCTAGAGGAGGCCCACACACAAATAGGGGGATTCCATAGAGGAAATCAAATGATGTATGCACAATTAAGAAGACTTGGAGTGTATTGGCCAGGAATGGTAGGCGATGTAACCAATTACATCAAGAAATGCGACTTTTGCACATCCAATACCACTGTGGATTATGCCACATTATACCAAGTGACAATAGCACCCTCATGGAGTCATGCTATTGTGGATTATTTGACTAATAAGGAGCTGCCGGGAGATTGGTCTAAAGCCAGACAAAAGGCTTTACAAATCGAAGCGAATAGGTATACCATCATTAGTGACCAATTGTATAAAAGAGGAATTGATGACCAGCTGAGGTTAGTTCCTCATGAAAATGACTACTTTCCATTATTGGAACAGGCTCATGCAGGCATAGCAGGTGGTCATTTTTCAGCAGAGAGAACCGTAAAAATCATTATGGTTGCAGGGATTTGGTGGCCGACCATGATTCAAGACGCAACAGAATTCGTGAAAAGGTGTGATGAATGTCAACGCACTAAGGTACTAGTTAAAAGAGACGAAATTCCTTTAAGACCAATGATGAGTGCTCGAGCATTCGCTAAATGGGGATTGGACTTTGTTGGTCCTATCACTCCACCAGCGTATCGTTCACAAGAACAATATATCATAGTGGCCACGGACTACATGACCAAATGGGTGGAAGCAAAAGCCACAACAAAAGCAGACGCTAGAACCACGGCACAATTCTTATATGAATATGTGTTTACACGTTATGGCCTTCCAATCGAGCTGGTAAGTGATAGAGGGACACACTTTGTAAATGAAGTTATCCAACGTCTCTTAAATGAGTTTATGGTAATTCATCGCAAATCTGCACCCTATCATCCACAAGCCAATGGCCAAGCGGAAGTGACCAACAAAGTATTGTGCACGGTTCTCACGAAACTGGTTAGTGAAACAAGAACAGATTGGGATCAGATGCTCTATTCGGCATTGTGGGCTTATCGAGTTGCATATAAAACAACACTCAATGCTACACCATTTAATATGGTATATGGGTTAAATGCAATATTGCCTATTGACTTTTTGATCCCCACACTAAGGGTAGCAAAACAGTTGGATTGGACGGGGCATGAACTTTCAGAGCGGTTAGAGGACCTTGAAAAATTAGATGAGTTACGACTCAACGCTGTAGCGGCCATCTATGCAAAAAAAAGACAACAGAAAGAGTTTTTTGACAAACATGTCAAGAACAAGGACTTTAAAACGGGCGACTATGTCTTAGTATACACCCTTAAACAACATGCCAAAAAGATAAAGAAAAGGGGCATCGGACCTTATTTGATCCAAGAAATATCGTCCAGCGGAGCAGTAAAACTGTCGACACTAGATGGAAAAGAAATGGCGAACTGGATGAGTGGGTGTCGTTTAAAAAAATATCATCTCCCTTTAACACTGAAAATGTTGATTCAACTGCATTATGGAAAAACATATAGACAGGAACAACAACGAATTCAAGACCATGCACAACAAGAAGCAAAGGAACGGATTGCTAAACGAAAGCAGTTTCTCAGGACAATAAACATGGTCACCCCAATGATGACTGACGAATATCCTCTTTCAACATCCCAAACAATCGAAGCGGATATACAAAGTGACTAATTAGAAAAGACCATGACAGACCTTAGGTCTCAGGAGGATAGCATCATCAACGACTTGGAAGATACATGGTGTAGTCCTTACATAAAAGCTTATGCAGGCACAAAACAAGTTGAAATCTATGCATTGCTTGACACTGGAGCAAAAATGAATGTCATCAGCTTTGAGCTCTTTCAGAAACTTGGACCAATGAAGACGATTCCAGAGACACACAGGTTGAAAGTAGCGTCGGGTGATGAGGTGACCACGATGTGGTCTATTATAATACCAATCACAGTGCAGGTACACCTGTACACTACAAAATTCCATGTACTGCCACCAAGTAGGTCAGCAAATCCGTGTATCTTAGCAGTGTCACGGATGAAAGCTAACAGGGTATTCATTGATTTGGATACGAATGAGGCACTGTTCAGAAAGGAAAACTTTTCAGAACCCTTCTTATCATATAACCAATTCATATCAAGGAGGAAACAAAAGTCAATACAACCGCAAAAATCTGTCCAACAACAAACAAAGTTTACAAGTCCAGCAACGTCTTATCAAAAATCAGCGACCATGCAGGGAACCAGGCAAGTTTGGGTACGGCGTACAGAGCTGACCGAGGCACAATTACATCAAAAGCGACAATACAAAGTGTGGATAAGGTGCGACAGCCTAATTCCTATAAAAGAGGAGTTTGAAGAACAGACACAACACCGAAAGCCAGCAAATCTTCAAAGAAACATAGTCAATCTGTCAAATACGCAACGGACTATATTGGTATGGAGGCCAAAAGTGCCAATTCAAAACGATCCAACAACAGAAGAAGGGCGGACAAAGATGACAATCGTGCAGCTATCTACAACTGTCAAGGTCAAGCAACATCATACAAACAGCACGAGGAAAAAAACAGAATCAACAACGAAAACTACAAGGATGTATCAGACACAAATCATCAAGGCAGCAAGAGAGAATGTTCCACCAGATACGACAATAGCGATTTCAAAGAAACCACATACGCCAATTCAAAACCAGTGGAAAACAATCAAACAACGGGCGGCGGAGTTACAACTACTACTTGCAAAGAAAATCTGCCAGCCAATTCAAGATACCACAGGAAACCTCGACGACAAATGCCAATAAGCGAATCGCTTATACCTTCCTCTTGCACTGCATACATTCTTTCTACATGCATTGACCGTACATGCATATAGGGCTATATTACAAGGCCTGCATTAGCACGAGTTCAAACCCATGCACAACACATACCCTTGACGATACCCTATCGTCCGGGAGGACTCCGACTAGGAGGGGGGGAGGCATTCCAAATGCGGACTCATCATGTCATATATTAGAGGGCAATGTTTGCGAGCAATTTTTCAACCATTAATTGCGTTTTATTGTGTGATTTTTGGAAAAATCATATGCCCTCGTAATTAATTAGAATCGGGGACCAAATCATCATTCATGAGCCCCTAGGGATGTGTATAGACTATAAAGAGAGTCAAATCTGGCCAAAAACTGTCTAAAAACAACAAAAAATAGGCCAAGGTTGACGATAGTGAGCGAGATTGTACATAGACGAGAGAAAAGTGAGCTACAAAGTGTTTTGCTTCTCATTGGTATTTTTCTAGGTTAGAATTGCTATTTTCGGGTTATTTTGGGATTTATTTGCTTTATTTTAGCCATTTTCTAGCAAAAATTATAGAAAAAAATCCGCAATCCAGATGGAAACACAAAAGAAGAGACACCTGATCAGAGCAAGGTAAAGAAGACACAGAAAAAATAAGGACTGCAAAGGTGACAGAGCAAAATGACCACCGTCATGAAGGGACCTCCAAAAGGAGAAATCTACAAAAATGGTAAAATTGGAGCAACTGAAGTCCAAATCAGGAAATTTGTGAGCCTAAACCGCATCTCGCAAAAAGTTATGGCCACAGGTAAAGGATGGGAAAATTTGGTGTCGGAGTCTCGATTACATATAGAGAGACTAGGCTAGAAATCCCTCATTTGAGTCATTTTCCATAGTGAGAGAGAGAGAGAGAGAGCTCCCTACAGCAGTTGAGAATTCCAGGAGCTCATCCATCGCGCACGGTCACCAGATCGACATCAGATATGAGAGGTATGCTCGTCAACACTGACTCTAAGTGTTGTTTACTTCAGTTAGTCGCAAAACCTAGCCGGCATCACAATCACAACCTGTGTACACATACGGTAGAATGGTTGTTAGGGAGACCTAGAGGCCACCAAATGGGACCAAAAGTGAAAGGCACAATGCGAATAGCTTAGGGATCGAGCCTATGACCTCGGTAAGCGTGAAGGAAGCTGCTCAGAAAACCCTAATTTAGCAGGACCTGCAAATGGGCGACAAAACCAAGGTGATTGAAAATGAGCCAAAATTCATAGACAGCAAGCCAATGACCTTGGCAAACCGACTGAGGGGTTAGATTATGAAAACGTTCGTCAAAACGGAGCCTAAAGTCCCGATTTGACAAAAACCGCACAAAGCGTCACGATATTCTAACGGACCGACCAAGTGACAAAATTACACCAAATTCAACAAGGAACATCCAAAGGAGGTCAACTACGAGATGGAATGTGTCCACTCAGAAAAAAAAAAAGTTCTTCCGCTAGGGCAAATGCCGGCAACAGGCCAGAAAGACGTCCAAATGGTCGTTCTTGGTGTTTCAAACACCAAAACAACAACCGACTGCTTGGATGGAAGGTCAAAAGGAAGTAGAAGACAGCCGGAATCATACAAAGACCAAAAGGAACCGCGACTATCACCTAAGTGGTCTACTTCGACTTCAGGACCAGCTAAGTGCTGCAAACAGGGAGTACATTCTGCTAAATTGATTAAAACTTGATGTGTGTGTCTAGGAGGGCCTATTAACAACATGAATGTCAACTAACATCAAAAAACTGGTAAAAATGACAAAGTGCCCAGTCTATCGCGATAGACTTGAACTTGCACTTAGATAAGGGAAAATTTGACTTTGGCTTCATGAGGGGTGCTAACAAGGAATGTTAACCACCAATATCAAGTCAAAGTGCCAGAAAAATCTTTTTTGGCCAAAAAGCTCAGTCTATCGCGATAGACTTGCTGCAACAATTTTTGGGGGGAAAGACTTTTCAAATTTTTATAAGCTAGACTTGGGGAAGCAAATGAAGGCAGTACACCAAATTTGGTGCCAAGATGGACTCATATAGCAAGCTGAGAAAGACATGCAGACAACTCAGAGTCAGAACAAAAATTCTCAAGGGCAGACAGGTAAAATTTACATGTAAGGGGTCAAGAAACCTTGCATCAACTGGGAGAAGGTAGACAGATGGTCACAAAGCCAGAAAATGACAAACTGGCACTAAGTCCCAGTCTATCGTGATAGACCAAGCAGAGGGATACTGGACCATCTTATCAAAAATATGAATTAGCAGCTGTCTTCAACATTATGCAAGATGACCACCCACTAAGTTTGAGCCCAAAACAACACAAAATGAAGGAGATAGACCAACATCTCTTTGAAGGGAATCTGGAAAATTGGGAGTTGATCCAAAAAGGGGTCACTTGACATTCATTTGAGGTGAAAAGGGGATCAGACCATGTGCAAGGTATGGGAAACCAAGTGGTGGAGTCACAACTGCAAAAAAGGACCCAGATCAAAAAAATGCCAGTCTATCACGATAGACTAAGAAAAAGTAGCAAAGGGACAGATTTTGAGCTTTGGCTTATGGAGTGACCTTACATGCCATGAGAGAATACACCACACAAATTTTCAAGGCATTTGGACTTGTTCTCCTTCACCAACAACATCAATTTAAAGCCGCCAAAGTCGCACAATGGAAGAACTTGTCTATCTGCTAACATTTTATCTTAAGTAATCTTGGGATTAAGAAGGCTCATCTAGATGCATGATTAAGTGGTTATCAATTTAGGAGAGTAGTACTATGTTTGTGCATTAACTGATAATTGTAATCACAGGATCTATGGAGGCTTCTCAGGGAAAAAGAAAAGGCAAGAACCTGGCAACGGAAGGTGCAGCACCCTATGCACTTCTACCCAATTCTTTAAAGCCAGCAGCCACACGGATACCTGCAGATGTGTAACAAGTAGCGGCCTTTCAGATATATCAACGTTCATATGTGGATGACAAAAGAAACTTAGTGGATACGGTGATGATTCCCAAGGAGGCAGAGAATTACTTGAAAAGATCACTACAAAGGTCATGGCTCAAAAAAGTCGGCTTGTGGAACTTTGTGTCACTACCACCAGTAGGGATAGATTTCAAGAGGGTACAACATCTAATAGAGACTATCCAAGAAGATGGAACTTGCAGAGTGGCAGGCATGGATAATGAAGTGATGGAGATCCAGATCACCAAAGAGATCATCAAAGAGGCATTGAAACTGTCAGATCAAGGAGAAAACATGAGAGAAAGAAGGAAAAATCTCACAGTTTACTTGCAAAAGTCCAAACTACCTTCTTTCAAACTCATAGCAAACCTAGAATTAAGAGAGCTGACACAGATCTACAGTCAGTGTTTGTTGAGCTATAGCAAAAGGCCGCCAAGATACACTACACCGCACGGGAGCATCTCAACCACATTGACATGGGCTATGGGAATGATCCGTGAGTTCTACATAGATCACGCGTCATATCTGTTTGAAGAAATGACAAAGCTAAGGCAGGACAGTCCCAATTACATTGCAGGAGGAGAAGTCCTAACCAGAGTGATATACCATGCCATAGGCGCGGCAGATCAGTTGCCACCTGCCCCTCATCAGAACGACTGGCTGGTATTAAGGGAAAATAGCGAAGACGGATCACAAAGGAAAGTACCGGCATCTATTAATACCATTGGAGGACGCAAGTTGGAAAGAGTGACAAGAAGTACACAAGAAAAGATGGCTGAAGAAAAAAGAACTGAAGAGGAAGAAGCCCGACTAAAGAAGCGAAAAGCGGAAATGGAAAACAACACCAGGTTGCAGAAGATACCAAAGATGGAAAGGATGCTAGAAGGGTTCGCTCTAGAAAGATCTCTACGAGGCGATGTAGGCGCCACTTGGAAACCGTCTAGTAGCACTTTCACACTGAGAACGAAGAATAGAAACAACCCAGCTTTTGAGCTGGAATGGTTCGAGAAATACATCCAAGAAAGAAATGCGAGGGATGAGCCAGAACTGCTACTAGAAGAGGAGGATCTCCAAAATTTGAGAGATCAGCTGAGGCCGACTTCACGTGATCAGGAGACACTGCCGCCATCTCCAAGGCCAGATACAAGTGAGAGGAAATCTAGCCCACCTGCTGAATCTACTTCGCGTTCAGAAAGCTCACATCGAGATGACAGAGTTCACACACCGCCCAGTGAATAGGAAGAAGAAGAAGGAACAGATAGAGGCCAAAACACTGGAACCATATCACAAAGTGATAAAGGCAAGCAAAAGGTGGTGGATAAGTCTAAAGATAAAGCTTCCTCCTCTCAAGAAATTGAGCTGGAAGCTACTATAGATGAAGATTTGTAGTCAATGGCGACAATACTAAACCGAACAAGACTGCACAGTCAATGGTTAGCTGATCAGAACCGGTCCAACAAAATGAAGCTACAAAAAACTGATGAGGAAGTTCAGAGATTGCAAGAGCAAAGGGAAGACACTCTAAAGCTGATCAGCATCAGAGATACTGAAATATTGGGGCTCAAAGGCACAGTAAATCTTCTCAAGGACAATTTACAGGAATCGGAAGACTTCAATGCCATATGTGAAGATACAATAAATGTGTTCCTTGAAGATATCAGTGAAAGAGACGAACACATCCAACAGTTGGAAAAGGAAAAGCAAGATGTGCTAGAGGCCATCACAAGTTTGCAAGTCGTCATCGATGACTTACAAATTGAAGTCAAAGATTTAAGAGCAGTAACAGATATCCAAGCAAGAGAAATCGAACGCGCTAAAAAGAAAAAAACGTCGCTACCAACAACACCAGTAGTCCATCCAGAAGAGGAAGTGGTTGCACTAAAGAGGGAGCTGGAGTTAGAAAGAAAACAACGTTTAATGATTGCTGAAAGTGCGCTTAGAGCAGAAGGTGAACTACAAAGACAAATTTCAGATTTGCAAAGTGAACAACAACAAGGACCAGCTCCTGACAGTGAAATGGAAAGCATTGTTTCCAAATCACTCAGGGAAGAAAATAAAAACCTGCATATCAGGATAAAACATTTAGAGGAGTCAACCGCTAAAAAAGACATGGAATTTCAAGCCCTACAAATCAATAGTAGAACAATGACCGCACAAATCGCAAGTCTACAAAGTGCAGGGCAGCACCAAGGACAGGGACGAGTGCACATGGAGCCAGTAACAACGAATTTGGTTGGACTCACCGAAGTTTATGGGGGTCAAGATGAGTACAACTAAGATTCAGATGAACAGGAGGCACATACGCAGACTGATCAAACCGGCTCCAAAGACCAAGAGACAGAAGAAGATTCAGTCACAAAGATGGAAGAGCAGAGGCTAGCCGAGCAGATGGAAAAGCAAACAGAAATGATATGGTACAAGGCTATGCAACTCAAAAAGGAGTTGCTACAAGGGCTTTCCAAATCGGGCAGAACAACAGCAGAGCTACGGCAAGAATGGAATGCGCCTATGTTACCTTATGCTCTGCTGAAGTATAAGACTCTAACACATAAACGACAGCTCGAAAAAGAAGAACAAGTGCCAGTATTTGAAGGAGAAGTACAAGATAGGGAACGGCAAAACAGAATAGTGGACAGCCAGCCAAAGTGGAGGCGTCAATGGCTATTGGACCATCCTCATAACTTGATCCACTTAGTCAACGCACCGCCTGAGCTGAGGAATGACAGAACGTTTTGCCCAACTCCCCGAACATACACCTACAGCCAACATAAGGCACTACAGAGCAGAAATCTGACATGGATGAATTATCCAGTAATGCCAGGGCCAGCAGAGGGAGAGAGAATATCCGGTTCTTACATGGTGAAAACCCTGCAGGGCGCCATAGCAGAATTCGGAGGCTCTCCTGACCTATCCTGCAAGATGCTATGTAAAATAGCTCGCACATTTTTGGCCTGTCTCTAAACCTTCTCAGAAAGCTGGACATCAGAGTATATGAATACTGAAAGAAGCATCTCAGAATTGTCATACGATCTAAGTGGGCCACTGACAGAGCCAGTATTGTATGCTTATTTCAAACGGTTGATGTTTCTGCCAAGCTACCATCTCCAGACATTTGAAGAAGCATTTTACACGGGCTTCTTCATGTATAAGTCAAAAAATTTTGGCCCATTAATGGCAAGTGACTCTATGCGCTATGATGCGTTTCTACAGCAAATCACTCAAGAAAGGCGACAACGACAATAAAGACAAAGACGATCATGTCGTGGTAGACATGAACTAGGAGGGGGGGAGTGTTGGAGCCCCATTGGTCCAACTATTGTAATGAGCCCATTTGTAAAGAATATCAACTTCCATTTTTTATGTCAAAGACGTCTTATCAGTTTGATCCATTCGTCTGGATTATGTAAATATTAGTCAATTAGTCAGGACTCAGAATTATTCCCACTTTTGTAATCATGAGCAAGAGAACCCCATGTACATTTTTTGAGCTAAGGTGACTAAAGTATAAAAGTCACCTTAGAACCATTTTTTGAATAACATTTGAATTAATCCTGTGTCGTACGAGTCTGAGAGAGCGAGAGCGAGAGAGAGAGAGAGAGAGAGAGAGAGAGAGAGAGAGAGAGAGAGAGAGAGAGAGAGAGAGAGAGAGAGAGAGAGAGAGAGAGAGAGAGAGAGAGAGAGAGAGAGAGAGAGAGAGTCTTATCCTCTTCGCTACACACTTCTCCCTCACCAGATTCATGACGCGACCACACCACCGCGATAGTCTCTTCGAGAGCTACTCGCCCACGCCATGCATTCGCCGTTTCGAGTTGATCGCGATCGATTCTTCCTTGAGCTTGTTTTGCTTGTAAGTAGCACAAACGGTGTCTGTTTTCAATAATCAAGTGCTTCATGGAATGAGAAAGAGATTAGCTACACATAGATACTGATAAACTTAAGTTTTGCCCACTTTTGGATTATGACATGTTGGTCTATCGCGACAGCATTCGAGATAGCTAGGGTTCAAATCTGGTGAGATTAGACTTATAGGTAAGTATGTCCTAGTGAGAGGATGGTGCCTAGTAAGTTTGATGTGATTCTAAGTTCATTGGACATGTAAACTGTGTTGTGAGAGTTAAGGGATAGGGTGGGTTGCATTCTACCAGGGTTAGTGATTGATGCATCATAAAAGTGTGTATGTGTAGATTGGTCTCATCCTGACAAGCTAACGAGATTGCCTACGTGCACCTACGGGTTAGTCATGTCATCGGATGATAAGTATGTTGTCTGTGTTGTGCTCGTGAGTATGAATAGGGGAGTAGTTAAGCCCTAAAACATGCTCTGATAACAATGTAATAGAAATGGCCTATAAACTTTGAGAATAGCAGAATTAGGAGAATTAAAGAGAGCATTCTTGTGAGACTACTTTGAGAACATAGAGGGTGAACTTAATTGACGGTAGCAACATAATCATAGTACTTAATTAACTTGGCATGAACAATACTTTTTCAAGAGAGAGAGTTTAGAGAACTTGACAACAATTGAGGATCGGATTTATGTGGAGCCGGCCCCCCTCCAATAGGCTTTTGTATTATAGATTTTTCCATCAAGAGATCCTTGTACAATACAATCTTTGTGTTCCTTGCAACCTAGGTGATGCAATGAAGATGGGAAGCTTCATGCATCACAAGCATAACATAGTATTTGCAAAAAACAGTAACTATCCCAAGCCTCAATCGCAAGGCCTCAAACACCTTCAAAGGTGGAGAGAGCTAGCGGGGAATGAGGGTAGGGAAGAGGAAGAAGAAACATTCATAGGAGAAAGAAATAGTTCCTCACTTATCATCACTCTTCTTGCTAGCATACATAATAGCATAGTAATAAAGATGGATAAGATGGCAAGGTTAAGCATTGAAGCATGGCTCTTGGTTGGATTTGCATTCCATAGCCAAGAGTGTTGGTGTAGGCTCTCAAATTCTCAACAAGCTTGGAGAAGGAGATGGAGTTCTTGCACTTCACCAAGTGAAGAATGAGAGAAAATGAGAGAGAGTGTGAGGGAGTATACCCCCCAAGCACACCCCTTGCTTGCTTTGGTCGACCCCCCCTTGTAGCTCATGGTTGAAGCTCATTGGACCCCTCCAGGCCTAGCCAATCACATGCAAGAGGCATATCAAGCAACAAGGGTAGGTTTTGGACAAGTGTCCTTCTTTCCCCTTTGAGGGAGAGAGGCTTGATAATTGCTTAGATAATTATTTAATTAATCTAAATGCTCATTGGACCCCTTTTAAGCCTATCCAATAGGATTCAGGCACACCTTGACGGCAACATGGATAGGGGCTTGACATGTGTCCTTGTTGCCTCTTGAGGCTTGGGCCTTGTGTGTGTGATATGTGTTCTCTCTCATCCCCCTAGCTTTAGGGCTTTCCCACTCCTTTGTAGGGATTTTTTAGACTTTTGGAACACAAGCACCTTAGGCATCAATCACGAAAAAGCACCTCAAGCTTGGGTAGTGTTCTCACAAGCACCTCAAGATCCCTAGTCGGCAAGCACGACAAGCACCTCAAGCATCTTAGTCAGCTAGCACGGCAAGCACCTCAAGCTTGGGTAGGGTTCCCACCTCAAGCTCAGCCCTAGCTTATCTAAGGTCGAAGGAATTTTAACACAAACCATTGGAGGTCTTTAAAAAAGCTAACCCTAAGGTCTTTAAGCTCCATTGGCTAGTGTTGCTCTTTGACAGATCATCTTTCTCGTTTGGACCCGTTTACCTTTGGCCCCTTGTTGAGATAGACCCATAAGCACTTGTCTATATTCTAACCCTTGTTGAGACAGACCCATAAGCACTTGTCTATATTCTAACCCTTGTCCTTGTCTATTCTTCCACATTAAATGATCAGTTTAATATGAGAAAATCATTTGGTTTGGTTAGATTCGATTTTATGACATCATCGTAGGGGCACTGTGGTTTGACCGTATGGCTGTTAATGTAAAGTTCCCTAAAAGAATGTTGTATTTCAAGTACAAGGAAAATAACATGTACATAGATGCTAATGAGTTTGGTCGTACCATACCCTTGTAAATTCTCCTTCTTTTGAAAAATAAATGAAAATCTCAATTTTTGCGTACATGATTTTTTTCAAACAATCCATAAAAGGTCCTAATGTTTTATCAAATTTAAATGGTAGGAATCAAGAAGAATTAGACTTGTCTAATTTTCTAAATATGTTTCAAGATGTTTATCAATGCTATCCCTATGAAGTTACCTCCAAAACGAGGGGATGATGACTATCGAATTGAGATCCTACCAGGAAGCTCAACACCTAACAAGCCTCCTTATCGAGTTTCCCAAGCTCAACAAGAGAAGATCATGAGGCAAGTACAAGAATTGGTAGACAAAGGGATGGTGAGGCCTAGCTCCTCTCCCTTTTGTTCTCCAGTCCTTTTAGTGCAAAATAAAGATGGTACATACCGCATGTGTGTGGAATGCACTAAATCATATCACTATCAAAAATAGATTGCCCATACCATGGGTAGAAGATCTGTTTGATAAGCTACAAGGATCTACCTACTTTAGTAGGATTGACCTTAAAAGTGTTTATCAACAAATAAGGATAGTGAATGAAGATATCGTAAAGACCGTATTTTGTACAACGTTTGGTCATGGTTTGACTAATGCATTAGCCACATTCAATTTTTTAATGGAGAAAATTTTTAGACCCTACAAGTTCAGTGGAGGGTTCTTTGATAATATTATCATCTACTCCAAGTCCTTGGAGGAGCGCAAAAAGCAACATCTCTAGGTAATTTTTCAATCTTTGAAGGAGGACAAGCTTTTTATCAATCAAAAGAAGAGTGAATTTTTCCTTCAAGAGATTTAATATTTAGGTTATATTATCTCTCAAGTTGGTATCCGTATGGATCCATCAAAGTTGGAGGTAATAAAAGCATGGCCCAATCCAAGGAATCTACATGAGCTATGAAGCTTTATTGGTATGTGTGCATACTATAGATGCTTCATAGAAAAATTCTCTCAAATAGCAAGACCATTACATGACTTAACAAAGAAGAACGTTAAGTACTCATGGAGTGCTAAAGAGCAAAATGCTTTTGACAAGATCAAAGAGAAGCTTACCTCCCAATCAGTGCTTATGCTTCCGGATCTCTCAAAGCCATTTTAGGTTCAATGTGATGCTTGTGGTGATTGCCTTGGAGTAGTCTTACTTCAAGAAGGGCATGCCATAGCATATGAGAGCCGAAGGTTCAATACTGATGAACGGGTCTTGGGCATATATGAAAAAGAGCTTTTAGCTGTTCTACATGCCCTAGACACATGGAAGCACTATCTATTGGTAGTTTATTTATTTTGCAAATGGACCATCAAAGTCTCAAGTACTTCATGATGCAAACCAAGCTTTCCGACAAACAAATGAGGTGGACAAATTTCCTTTCGCAATTTAATTTTCATATTGCTCACATTACTTTAAGAATAATCAAGTGGCCGACGCATTATCGATGACCGAGGGTTAATGGGGTGTCTATAGCAACTCACAATGATCTTTCTTCCATGATAGATGCGTACACTACCGACCCTGATTTTAAAGACATAATCTCTTGCCTTAGGGAAGGAAGAGGAACCATTCACCTTGCAGGATGGTTATCTTCTCCATGGCAACATGCTATGTGTTACTCACTCCCTTCATGATAAAGTCATGTGGACATCGAGGGACTCATCAACCTAATCTTCGAGGAGTAGAAACGTACTTCTATTGGCCTACTATAAAAGTGGACATACAAGAGTATGCATCCAAATTTGTGATATGCCAAAAGACAAAGTATGATAGAGCGAAACAACCTTTATTACTCCAGCCAAAACCAGCCAGCCAAAACCAGTCCCTAATTCGACAAGGGAGAGTATATCCATGAATTTTATCTTTGGATTACCCAAGTCTATCCATGGGAATACGAGAATATGGACAATAGTCGACAGGTTTAGCAAGCAAGCACACTTTATTCCTGTCAAAAAGACTATTAGGGCACACCAAATGGGAACCCTCTTCATATCTCAGATTTTCAAACACCATGGATTGCCAACATCCATTGTGTCAGATAGAGATCCTAGAATGACCAGTAATTTTTGGAAAGGATTCTTTGAAAATCTAGTTACAAGATTGAATTTCTTTTCAGCTTATCACCCACAAACAGATGACCAAAGTGAGATAGCCAATCTTACAATTCTGGATCTACTAAAGACTTATGTTACAGAAGTAGATCAACGCTCACAATGGGAGAAGTACTTACCCCTTGTAGAGTATGTGTACAATAATACTGTCCATACTACTACGGGAAAGAAACCTTTTGAGATCATAGAGGGAAGACCTAAAAGTCCCTTGCTACTTAAAATACATGAAAAGATCTTTGCTCTGCCAATGAGTATAGCCATGATCCACAAGAATATTTCTAAAAGATTAAGGAGGCTTTATCCATCTCTCAACAAAGGCAAAAAGCTATTGCTGATAAGCACAGAAGGAACTTAATGTTCAAAGAAAATAATTGGGTCTTACTCAAGTTTCCCAATGCTCTATTGAGGCAAACGACAGGCAAAAATCCTACGGGCCACCAAAAGTATTATGCTAAACTAGCAAAAAGATACTATGGTGTCCTTTTCAAATATTGAAGCCAATCAATGACATGGATTATCAACTCAAGTTGCCCAGCCATTGGTTCATACACAATTCTTTTCATGTGAGCCTACTCAAGCCTTACAAAGGAGAGCCACCAATAAACCCAATTATTAAAGATCCCCCAAAAATCGAAGACCAAGAAGAGGTGCTACAACTTGAAGCTATCCTTCGACATGAGTACAAGGTGCTAAGGCATGGTAAGATTATCTGACAATATCTTATTAAGTTCAAAAATTATCCTTTTGAAGATGCTAGATCAATTCAAGGAATACATCTTAAGGATAGTATGAACCTTGTCAATGCTTACAATGCTACATTAGGGTAATCAAATGTAAAATGATTTTTAAATGAACAATGTTTTTGTCTTATAAGACTTGTTCTCTTTTTATTGTACACAAATTTAAGTAGTTTTCATGCTTAGAATCATGTTTGTGTTGACGATGTCTCTCAAACACCAAGTAGAATTTGTCATTCTACTTTAAAACTATGATATGCAAAAGACTCATACATGCTTGAGGCAGCTATGTCTCCCAAGCACCAAATGGATTAGTCATTCGTTTTGGAATTGTGAGATTCCCAACCCACAAGTATCAAAATTGGGATGGGATCCTTGAGGTCTCTTGACCTATCAAAAGTAAGAGTCTCTAAGTAAGAAGGGTCTAGGGAGTAGACCTTTACCATTGACAATGGCTTGGGTCTATAGCCCTAGAAGAAGACCTAGTCCTGTCTCACAGCGGAAATGAGACAACATCTTAAAAATCCAAAACTGTTTTAGACCTATAACTTCCACAATTTGGGCTAAGGTATTCTCAACCAATCTTTTTTCTTCTAACAGATGTGAGGGCACAACCGCTGGTGAACTCCTCTTCCAATTTGAGAAGTTTTCTAAATGTTTTTAGCGCATGGGGATGGATAGTTACTTGACTAATCAGGTCCACCCATTCATGATTGACAACCTTAGTCAATCCCCACTTACCACCCCGCACTCACACATGATTCTTTTGATTCTTAATTACTACCACATGTGTTTTAACATTTAAAATAGTGGGTTCATTTTTAGCTTTTTTGCACAATAATTCATTAAGACAAGTCATGGAAATCAACATTAGAAAATAGTCCTCTAGAAAAAAAACATCTTTAGACAAGGTACGGTCACTTATAATATATATTTAGCCTTAAGACAAGGTATGGTCACTTATAATATATCTTGACAACCCTGACATGTACTCCACTTGTCTTAAGCACACCGATACTACATGGGTGAAACAAACAACACCCTTCCTTATGCATAATCCGGGTGGAAACCCATCACCCAAAGTTCGGGACGTCCATACGCCAAACCAGTTGCCCATACAACCGGGCGGTTCCCCTAGGATAAAATTGGTATCCTAAGTAGTATCCACAAACATACACATGTAGGAGGTATAGACTCCATGTACATGGGCGAAACCGACTCATCCATGGCAGACAAGCCATCATTACTTATCACCTGAAGTGAAAATATTCCAATGAATCAGAGGTGTCTTGAGATAAGCTGTCTTAAAGATGACCAATCATTCTTTCCTAAGTCAACCAGCCTTAACCCAAACAATTCCTTCCTAATTTACAAACAAGTGTACGTTGGTTTCTTGGAAGATGTCTTCCGTTTTCAGCCCGTTTTACTTTTCCTAATTCCTTACTCCCTCTTTTACGTATGCAATGTTAATATTTAAAGAATAACTTGAATTATTCAAACTTAAATTATGATGAAGACCCACTTGGGAGTGGTCGGGCATTTGTTGCAGTGATGGGGCATGAATGCTCTCATCAGTAGGCCTCGTACTAGGCCCGACCTTGTCGTCATGTGACGCTCTAGCCCTCTTGGAAATACTACCCTCAGTATCAAATTGAGGGTTTGCTCGGGTCCTTTTTGGTGCCATGACTTCTATCGTTATAAAAAAGGATGTCTATTTATTAGGTAAATCATCCAAAACTTGACTTTACCTTCGTATTCAATCTAGTTCCTCTTTTTACCCCAACTAAGATTAATTTTGTAGTCCCAAATGGTAATTTCTTGACCTAGTATTTTCTTATTTGCTTATATAGATAAGATAATTTTATCTCAACTTCCTTAAGAATTTTCTAAGCTCTCTTAATTTTCTTATAAATTTTTGCATGTTTTTCCTAACTTCCCTATCTTTAATAAACTTGAAATGTGCTTATTTTGGCTTAATATTTATTAGATTCATTCTCTACTAAAGATTGAATTTCTTTAGATTTATATCAACGGTTTATACTTTCAATAATTCTCTTAGACACGTTTAACAGTAATTTCTATTTATCCTAATTAATTTTTAGCTTAAAATAAGATTTTTGATGTATTATAATTACTTGAACTAATTAACTAATTATGATATAATTATCATAGCTATATGATGATGTTTTCTAACTTTGCTAATTAACTTGTAATTTCCAAGTTAGTAATCTATTTTCTCCTTTTAATCTATAATTAAAATTAGTCTATTTTGGCTTGATTAAATAGCTAGATTAAATTTCTAATCATAAAATAACTATCATGGCTTATTTATGATGTTTACTAACTTTGATAATTATCTTATAGTTATTTAACTTGGTAGCTAACTTCCATCTTTTATTTTCAGCTAATGTCAGTCTATTTTGGCTTAATTAAATATCTAGATACTTTTTTGATCATAAGCTAATTATCATGGCTTAATTATGATGTTTAATAACTCTGATAATTTTATCTAGCATGACTAGTTAATTTCCCTCTTTTATTTCAACTAAAATCAGTATGTTTTTGCTTAATTAAATAGCTATATTACTTTTTTAATTATAGGCTAATTATCATGGTCTACTTATGATGTTCACTAACTCTGATAGTTATCTTATAATTATATAACTTGATTAGCCAATTTCCCCCTTTTATTTCTAGCTAGAATCAATCTTTCTTGGCTTACTTAAATAGCTTGATTACAGTTTTGATCATAAACTAGTTATCGTGACTTATGTGTGATGTTTACTAACTTTGATAATTATCTTATAATTATCTAACTTGATTAGCTAATTTTTCCCTTTTATTTTCACTTAAAATCAGTATGTTTTGGCTTTATTAAGTAGCTAGATTAATTTTGTGATCATAAGCTAATTATTAAGGCTTACTTATGATGCTTACTAACTCTGATAATTATCTTATAGTTATCTAACTTGATTAACTATTTTCACCTAAAATCAATCTATTTTGGCTTAATTAAATAGCTAGATTATTTTTCTAATCTTAAGCTACTTATCATGGATTATTAATGATGTTTAGTAATTGTGATAATTATAATATAATTATCTAACTTGATTATCTAATTTCCCCCTTTTATTTGCAGTTAAAATCTATCTATTTTGGCTTAATTAAATAGTTAGATTACCTTTCTATTAATCAGATAATCACATCATGATCTTAACAATGTTCTCTAATTATGATAATTATCATTTGATTTGCTAAGTTGTTTTACTAAGTTTTCCATTTGTTTTATAGCTAAAACCAGCTAATTTTTGTCTATATAATAATAAATATTAATCAAAAAATAAAGATATAATTTTTCTAGCTTATTAAACACTATGATTAAGTTTTGGTAAGTATCTTAGAACTAGCTAAGCTTTGTTAATATAATTTTCATTAATTAAGATTAAAATTAGTCAATTTTAGTCCTAATTAGGGTTAATAATTAAGTAGATTATTAATCTTTATAAGATTAAGTAATCAACTAATAAATATAGTATAATAGAGTGTTAATGATAAAGAACAACATAATATTGATTAATTAATAGATTAATTAAAAAAATTAGATATAAATGGCTAATTAACTGAGATTAGCATAATTACCTCGTTTAATCACTTAAATTTTGCTCTCCTAGTGATTTTTGTGAAGTATCTCTCTCACACGAGAGATTTTTGGCTAGGACTCCAAGTCTAAGTAAAAATGAGAAGCCTAGGGTCCTATTTATAGCTTTTTCTGGCATTCACAGGCTCTCCCGAACTGAATATGGCAGTCACTTGCAGATCAAGCAGTCCCCCATCCTCAAGAAGGCACCCCCTGCTGCTAAAATAGTCCCTGGCAGGTCCAAATACCCTCTCCCATTATCTGCCTACTCTGAAAATCAAGCCTGCTTAGTTTTTGTACTATTTTAATAAATATATGGGAAAATAATTAAGGGTTATAATGAAATTTCTAAGCTTTAATGATTACTAAAAACCATCCAATTATTTTTACAATTTAAAGTGGCAGTGAATCTTTCAGAAAGGATAGCTGTGTTAGTTTTTACCCGAATTCAGTTCTGAGAGTTCCTAGCTATAGGTTTGATGTGCTTAAGATTTAAAAAACACCAATTTTAACTGCTTTTGAGATAATGTTTTACATGTTTGTACATCAAATGCTTCCTCTTAAAGCTTTGAGTTCATTTCCCTGTAGCTAGGAAGGTGAAAACCTTACAGGAATGGTGTCGTAGGGTACAAAGGGATCCTCTACCCGCTATGCAAAAATGGACTAATGACCAAGACTTTATCTTCTCTACCTTATGATCGAGGACGACTATTATTTCAAGGAAGAGGTAATGTCATGAAATTAATATCTAGCTTTATCCAGATGATTTTCTCATGTTAAATTGATCATTTAATATGGGAAGATAAAAGGGAAACAAGAGTTAGAATATAGATATGCATTTTTAGGCCAAGCTAAGCATGGGGCCAAAAGGAGATGGTTCCATCTCAACAAGGGCTCACAAGGAGGTGGTCTACTGAAGAACAATGTTTTAATAAGGGAGCTTGAAAGACCTTAGGGTTAGCTTCATTAAAGACCTCCAAAGGTTAGTGCTAGAAGTCCTTAGACCTTAGTTTAAGCTAGGCCTATGCTTGAGGTGCTTGATGATTAATATGCATGAAGTGCTTGATAACTAAGGTGCAAATTAAGCTACACATGTTCTTGAAGGTCAAAGTCAACCCCTACAAGGAGGGGACGAGCCCTTGAGGCTAGGGGGATGAGAGAGAGAGAGAGAGAGAGAGAGAGAGAGAGAGAGAGAGAGGCCATGCTCTTTCTATTTCCATGCATGATGACTAAGGTGATTGAAGTGCTTAAGCAACTAGGGGGCCAAGGTGCTTAGGGGTAGAAAGTCAAAAGGTATGCCTACAAAGAAGGGGGCGAGCCCTACAAGGAGGGGATATACATGGATGTCCTTCCCCTCACACAAGGGGCAGCCCTTGCTCAAAGAGGCATATAGGACATATGTCAAGGCCCTAGCTAAGTTGCTCCATAGTGTGCCTAAAGCCAATTGGTTGAGCCCTAGGCAAGACCAATGATAATTTAACTAATTAAATTAGTTGTTTAAGCATTTATCAAGCCCTCTCTCTCAAAAGGGAAAGGAGAACACTTGTCCAAAGACTACCCCTAATGCTAGTTATGACCCATGCTTGTGATTGGCTAGGCTTAAGAGAGCCAATGAGCTTCAAGCAAGGCCAAAAAGAGAGGGTCGACCATGCAACTTGGGTGCTAGCTTGGGAAGGTATACTCTTCCACTCTCTCTCTCTCTCTCTCTCTCTCTCTCTCTCTCTCTCTCTCTCATTGTGTGAAGTGCTAAGTGCAAGAACTCTATCTCCTTCTCCAAGGTTGTTGAGAAGTTGAGAGCCTACACCAACACTCTTGGCTATGGAATGCAAATCCAACCAAGAGCCATGCTTCAATGCTAAAGCTTGCAATCTTATCCATCTTTATTACTATGCTATTATGCTATGCTAAGAAAGAAGAGTGATGATAAATGAGGAACTATTTCTTTCTCTTAAGAATGTTTCTTCTTCCTCTTCCCTACCCTCATTCCCTGCTAGCTCTCTCCACCTTTGAAGGTGTTTGAGGTCTTGAGACTGAGGCCGGGGACAATTTAATGCTTTCATTTAGATAAGTTACGGTCATAATTGTGGTGCATGAAGCTCTCTATCTTCATTGCACCATCAAGGTCTCAAGGAACACAAAGCTTGTATTGTCCAAGTCTCTCTTTATAGGAGAAATTAGAATACAACATCCTTTTGGAGGGGGGACTGCGGCTCCACATAAATACGGTCCTGAAATGTTGTCAAGTTCTCTAATTCTTTCTCTCTCTTTTACAAAGTATTGTTCATGCCAAGTTAATTAAGTATAATGGTTATGTTGCTACCGCTAATTAAGTTCACCCTCTTTCTTCTCAAAGTAGTCTCATCAAATGCTCACTACAGTTCTCTTAATTCCGCTATTCTCAATGTTCATAGGCCATTTCCATTACATGTTCGTGCCTCTAAAAGCTATGGGGAAAAGGGAATTTGAGTTTCTCTCTTTTGGAAGATGAGATCTAGAAACATTTGATTATTTGTGCAAGTTCATGCTTCCCCTATGAGACAAGACTAGGAAACCTATCTAATGGCTCAGACTGGAGTTACCTTATGACGAGAGCTTGACCATTGGAATTGATACTATCTTGACTATGTTTTTTTAAAACGATTAGGACCTAGTGATCTATAACGTACACTCTAGTTGCCAAGCAGATATGGTTATGGGGCGGGGACCTCACACGTGGTACCAAAGCTTAGGTTAGGAAACTAGAAATTTGATATTGATTTAAAATTTGAAAGAAAAATAAAATAGAAATCAGAAGCTCAAGTTCGAGAACTTACTAGCATCGATGTTCCAAGAAGATGCTGACACTAAGTATCGCATACATAAATAAGGCAACCAACCATAGTTTGGTAAAGACTGACATTTGCAGGATCACCAGCATCATGAAGACTCAATTTCAAACCTGTTTCCATGGGAGTGACAATAGGTTTGCAATCCTCAAGTCCAAACTTACAAAGAAATGTCTCTATGTAACTTGTTTGACACAAGGCGATACCACCATCACACTGCTTGAATTGTATACCCAAGTAATGATGCAGTAGCCCCAAATCTTTCACCTTGAAAGTAGAATTCAAATCAGCCTTGAATTTAGCAATATGTCTTTCATTTGGTCTAGTGATCAGTAAATCATCCACATAGAGAACGAAAATGAGAAGTACATCACCCTCACACTTTACATACAATGTGCTTTCTGTTGGACTGTTACAAAAGCCTCATTTGACCAAATGAGTATCATCTTTCTCATATCAAGCACGAGGAGATTGCTTCAACCCATACAATGCTTTCTTACATTTTCACACTTTATCCTCATTGTCCTTTCTTGACAAAATCGCGAGGCTGCGTTACATAAACTTCCTCAAATATGTCACTATTCTAGAAAGCAGTAACATTGTTTGACTGATGTACATCCCAAGCAAAATGAGTTGCCAATGCATATAGAAAATGCACAGTAGTCATATGACAAGTGGGAACAAAAGTCTCTTCATAATCTATGCCTTTTTGCTGTGCATAACCCTTTGCAACAAGTCAAGCCTTACACCAATCAATCTCACTATTCGGCTTGCGTTTCAACTTGTAAACCCACTGTGTACCAATGGCCTTTTTTTCAGGAGCAAAATCACATAA
Source organism: Adiantum capillus-veneris (assembly GCF_014529385.1). Taxonomy (NCBI): domain Eukaryota; kingdom Viridiplantae; phylum Streptophyta; class Polypodiopsida; order Polypodiales; family Pteridaceae; genus Adiantum; species Adiantum capillus-veneris. The sequence goes on from NC_140931.1 coordinate 147,666,515, forward strand.
AGTCCATGTGTCATTTTGTATAAGTGCATCATATTTTGATTGTATGGAAGCCATCCAATTTTTTGAATTTTATGCTTCATCAAAAGATAGAGGTTCTTCAACATTACATAAGCTAGACACAACCAAAGTATAACAATCTTATGCATAAGATGCATGGCGAGAACCTGAACAAATGCGAGTAGACAAAGGTGCTCCTCATGCCTAATCTTCGACTCTAGATCTTTATGCAGCAATGCAATTTTAGCCTCATTGCGACTTGCATAAAGACTAGCCAGAATATCCCAAGTCTGTTTTGTAGATTTTGCTGAATGAATATGAGGAATAATAGTGCACTTCATAGACAACACAATCAATTAATCAGTCTACGCATCATTTACATCCCAATGAGCTTGCTTAGCCGTAGGCAAAATAGATCTAGTAGCAACAAGCTGTTAGAAGCTGGACACACCCCACGGCATCTAACTACTCGGCAGACTATTATTTTTGTAATTATTCATTCATTGAGGAAAACCCGATTTTTCACCTTGTAAATATTGGGACTTATAGAAGTTTCCAGATTGTATTCCAGTTTTGATAGTTAGATTGAATAGATGGTTGATTTTGGAACTTTAGGGTTTGAGAAGTTGTAAGGTATATATACCACTTTTTGACCTTAATGAAAAACCTTTTGTCATTTTTAAAAAGAAGTTTGAAGTCTGTGAGTGAGTGTACTGTGTACGAGAGAGAGAGAGTGTGAGCTTCGTCTTGATGCTACGTGTGCTATGGTGGTCGGAATCGAGTACGGAGAAGTGCAACGTGTTGACCCCGACTAGAGCTACGCACCGATACCAACATTGCGCGCGTACGGTCCGGCTTTGGGAGCTCCTTCTACGAGCTTCATCGGTTGTTTGGGTGAGCATACGTTATCCGATTTCGCATTGCAGCATATCCACACGTTCACATTGAGTAGAACTACACATTAGGCACTTCAGATTTCGGAGCCGAAGACCTGCAGATTTCGGCCAGACATCCTACGCGTTTCTGCACCGGGTGTTTTGGGTCGTGATTTTGGTTCATAGACCTTAGGGAGAGTGGCCTATAGGTATTAGTAGGGTCTCCTTCAAGTTCTATGGTGTTTCGAAAGTGTTTGATGGGTGTTCGGCTCTAGCAAGCGTTGTAGGAAGTTTCCTCTTTTGCACTCTTGAAGGCTGTGACTTAGACAATTGGTAGAGACCTTTGTAGGAATTAGTTAGGAGTCGGTCGAGTGTAGGTTGACACCTTATGCTTGCTTCCACGTGCCTGTGGGTCGAGCTTCGTCCTTAGCTGACATTACTTGTTAGGTGAGTTCTCGCTGTGATGACATCCGTCGCGGCGTACCCGTCCAACATTGGCGCCGCTGCCGGGGACGAAAACCTTAGGTAACCGAGAATAATCCTTGAGGATTGGGATTTTTGGCTTGCCAAGAGTATTGCTTTACATTTAGATAGGATCAGAGGGTGGAGGACTCTCTAGGTCTTAGAGGGAGTCTAGGAAGCGTGTGTCTGGCCTAGATCCTTCGACTTAGGTAGAGGAGGTAGACTTAGGTAGTTTTGGGTAGTAGTCGAGTTCTAGAGTAGGAGTTGGAGTGGTAGAAGCGGTGACAGGAGAGCTTGAGAGTCCGGGGAGGCCAAAAAGCAACCAAAAACACCATTATCACCATTTCTTCATGATAGGTAAGAGTAGAGTAAGTAGGACATCATGATTCAGATCTAGAGCATTTCATGCATGTACACTTGCTTGGTAGAATCATTACAAGATTGTAAAAGACCCAAAAAGACGCAAAAGTGTGGTTGAAAGCCTAATTGAAGTCAAAAAGTTATTGTGAGTGTTTCTGATATATCTACAGAGCATCAGGAGCATTCCTGTCAGAAAAAAATTTAATTTTAAGCCAATAGACATCCTACGCGTAGGATGTCTATAGGCCAATCTGGGAGGAATTTTGGGATTTTGAGTTGACCACTGTGTTCAAAAGGTAGGGTTTACCCTAATTTCAACTGGAAAGGGGAAATTTGGCCATATCTTGACAGGATAACGCTAGATAGACTGAAATTGCTAGACATCCTACCCAAATAGTGCCAAAACATTAACTTGAGATCAAAACCATAAGATGGATGCATGAGTGTGTCTTGCATGATATATTGAGTGACTGAAAGGGGTTTCACCTCATTTGGGTAAGAAAATTGGGTTCAAAGTGGACTTTAGCACTTCCGACTGAAAAAGCAAAAACAGTTGAAGTTTGGGACTTTTGACATCCAAATCAAAATCTAAGCATACCACTGGAATACTGACATCAAGGGGAACCTGTGGGACAAATCTAGGGTCAAACACGCCAAAAACACATCCTACGCATAGGATGTCTTCTGAGTGATTTGGGACTCCAAATTGAATTCTGAGTATACCAAAGTGATCAACAACTCAAGGGCAGCTTAAGACTTGAGTTTAAAGCCATTCTGAAGAAAAAGACATACTACGCGTAGGATGTCTAATGCAAGAAAATGAAGCCAGACTTTTACTTTGGGCATTGCAAGGTGTTATATAGCCTAAAGCAAGCCTGCTAGTCAATTTTGGTCCAATTTGGAGTTGATTAGACTGATCAATACCATCAACAGGCCGTCGGAATAGATTTTTGACTCATTGACCAGCTAATAGGTGTCCAAATCAAAAAGTAAAAGCAGCTGTAAGCTCAGCACAACAAAGGGAAACAGCAGTACAAAAATACAGGCAAAACACAGCAGGAGACATCCTACGTGTAGGATGTCTATTGGGGCATACTGCAGAGAAAATCTGACCTGGCCTAGACAGTGAGGTTCCATTTGGCTTAAGGGTTCCAGAACTTCTTTCAGAAGTGAATTTGGACCTTGTTTGCCTATTTGACAAAGCAAAGACTGAATTCATACTTTTTCGCATAAATTGGCCAACATCAGAAGGAATTATTGTTCCAGATTAGCAAACCTAATCCAGAACATCAGCAGTGTATAAAATACAGTAGTGGTTGAGATTAACTCTCCAGTTATACCAATCATTACTAAGATAACCTCTAGCAGATAAATGTTTTGATTCAATTGCCGAAATTAACACGCTTGTGTATAGGTATATTCAGCAACAGGGCAAGAATTTGTGCAGAAACGGACCCATTGCCAGGTGAGTGGTTGAATTTGTGATAAATTGCATTGATAAGTTTGATGAATTTAAGATCAGGAAGATACATTGTTAGAGACCAGAAGGTGGCAGGTGACCAGGGTAGCTTAGTGTCCACTGAAGAGAGTGTAACTCAGGCAAGGCTAGATTCGCTAGCACCGATTATTGAGGAAGGTAGTGATACTGATACTTCGTCAGACAAATCTTTCTTCATGATGGGTAGTCAACAGCCAGGAGGTTTCACCTATGATGGACCTATGCGAGGAGGAAGCACCTCCCAAAATACTTTGAATGATTCCAGGTTCACGGTGATCTTCTTAGAGGGAACAAACTCAAGAGGAGACCTAGTCTATTCTGACTATCGAGGCCGCAAGTGCATTTGTATCGAAGAGAGGCCATCACAAAGATTGGAGATAATCCGAGAGTATGATGATGGAGATAGATTCCGAGACAAAAAGGGGAACCACTATTTAATAGTTAGCAACCCTGAAGATTACAACAGATATGGAAATAACGTGGCAAAAGGGAAAATGGTTTCAAAAACTCAAGAACCGCCACCAAACATTGATCAGCCCGGATCTATTTTTATGTATGATAAGAAAACAACCGGGATTCCAACTTATAATGAGAATGTGGGAATCTACAAATAGGAGAGTGAGGGTATTGTATCTTACTTTCGCAGCAAAGAACCATACGTAAATGAACTAAGCAAAGACAAGGTTCTTTACTTATTCTCTTATGAAACTGCTACGGGGAAGGGCATAGTTTTCGTTGATAGATATGGGCGAGAATACCAACGTATTCTCCCAGAGGAAGTAGAAAGAGCAACAGGTCCAGGAGCATCAGCATATGCCCCTGAGGAAATGCTGAGAGCCGTCCACACCCCAAGCAAGTCAACAAATCCATTTTCAGATGAGTATGACACTACCTCACATTCCACCAGAGCGCAAGCATTCAACAACCAAGACCAACCAGCAAACCAGCCATCATTGCAGGCATGGCTGCGACAGAGTGCAACAATGGAACCAGACCGAAACCGAGATGGTTATCAAGCCGCACGAGGGCTCAGGGATTTGCAAGAACCACCACACTATTCAAGGTATCAAGCAGAGAGTAAGCCAAAGACACAAGGGTCGACCGAGCCTGGAGGACCACCCATGGAACGAGTTCGAAGAGATGAACCACCTCTAGCGAGAACCGTTAGAAATTATGGCTTAGGAGCATCGTTGGGAGAGGAACCAACCTATTACAGAAGGCCTAAGGAGGTGTATCGACTTGGATGGGGTGATCCAATGATGAGGTTTGTAGACCATCACAGAATTAGACCTTCTCAAGTGCAAAAATGGGTAAACAAGAAATACACAGGAAACAGAGACCCAAGAGATCATGTAGCACCCTTTGTGCGTGTAATTAGAGCCGAAGAGGTGTTAGATTTTCCTACCCAATTCGCAGGGTTTGGACTAACCCTAGAGGATGATGCTGCAACTTGGTTTGACTCTGTGGAGCGTAGAGACTTTGAGTCGATGGAGGAAGTGTTTGACGAGTTTATTGAGGAATTCTCTCAAAGGGGAATAGCTCATAATACCGTCTCACAAATCCATAAATTCAAACAAAAAGATGGAGAATCTGTATGGAAGGCAGCCCTAAGACTAAAAAGATAAGTAAAGTTCTCTCCTATTGAAGAACTGCCGACTCAGTCCAGAATTATGCTGATATTCATCCAAGGACTAAGAAATGCAGATCTCCAGAAAGACTTACATATGAAGAGGAGCACGACGTTGAATGAGTTGACCAAGGAGGCTCTGTACCTTGTGGAAAATTGTACAGTCTACAAAGAAGGAGAGTTCAAGGACCTTGATGACGATTCATCTTCACAGCAAAGTGGAAGCAAGTCTTCCAAGACAGCACTGAAAGGAAAAATAGCGATAAACTAGGAGCATCTCGTAGATGAAGTGCTAAAAAAGATCAACTTGTACGCCAAACCCCAGGCTAAACAGCCCAAGTGGTGTGGTATTGAACAAAAATGGACAAACCATGGGACCGAGGAATGTTATTATAACAAGGGATATATGAGGGAGAGACCTTACGCTCCAGTAGCTTCCCCTCAAGTTCCACCGATGCCCAAATATCAAGCAGACAACTTACCAGGACATGTAGGTGTAGAAATACCAGAACCGGTGTTGGGGAAACAACCACCCCTATCAGGTTTACGACCAATTGGTATAAGATACACACCAACGGTAACTGAATCAGAAGAAAAGGCTTTGGTGCCTATGCATGCATATTATGAAGATCCCAATGTATATGCGGCAAACCATGTCTACTATCCACCGAAAGAACCCTCGACACCAGAACCATGGAGCATGATAGAGAATCAAGGACCGCCAACTGCTGCACAGGCCGCAGGAGAAGGAAGATATAGCCTAGATGAACGAACATTGTTGTTCATAGCCAATGGAGGCATGGGCGGACAGAGACAAGCTTACCAGCAAAGAGGGGCTCAAGGAGCACCTCAACAACCCAAGGGACCCTGTTACAAGTGTGGCGGAGACCATTACCTGAGAGACTGTCCTCATGATGAAATCATTAGAGTCAATGCGTATTGCCCAGAATGTGGAATTACTCATTTGATTCCCGATTGCCCTAAAAACCCGAGCAAAGGAGCAAAAACCACCTTGAACTTGTTAGAAACAGTACCTTCCAGTGGAGGATCGGAAAATGAAACAATCATACCTATTCAGGCGGTAACACGAGCCCAAGCCCAAAGAAGGACGAACGAACCCATAGTAGAAGAACCAAAAACCGATGCCCAAAGTTCAGAAACGAAAAATCAGAGAAGTACTTGGAAAGCTAGAAAGGCGCTTAAGAAAGCCAGGAAAGAACGAGAGCAAGCAGCCCTATCCGATGAGTTGAAACATACAAAGAACAGATTGGAGCGGCTAGAGGATCTAGCTAGCTTAAGCTCACACACCACAACAGCCATAGCATCCAAGGAAATAGAAGAGCCCAAAAGTGCAGGATCAGGAGGATCTATACTGGCAGACAAGGTAAACGAGCAGCTGGATGCGCTTCTAAAAGCTTATGAAGCTCGACTTAAAAAGAACCAAACCCAGGAGCAAAGGTGGATGACTTATCCATATGCAGAAATAGAAAAATAGAGGTTGGATATGTGTAAAAAGATGATCGAGATGGCTCAATCATTGATGGAAGACCCGTTGGGTAAACCGACAAATTGTCATGATGCACCAGCTACAACCCCTATCCAACCAACATTAGAGAAACATGAAGAAACAAAGGAAAGACTCACTAATGATTATGAGTCCAGAGGAGAGCCTATCATAGTACCAAATACCACCGATGGGGCAAGTGACGGGGTCCATCCCAAAATATTGGCAGAAATGGGTAAGGACGGTAACGGTTTAGATGGTCTGTGGAAGCAAATCCGAGAGGCCAACGAGGCTAATAGGATGAGTAACCACATGAATAGCATGAGAGAAGAAAAGAACGTGATCTTACCTCCTATTGAAGAATTTGAGGCAAGATCATAAATTAACTTAGAGATACATTCACAAGGGGGAGACCAAGGATCTATTAGTTCGGCGCACAACCAACCAGACTCTTTGAGAACTTTACCCTCTTACCTGGGAGAATACGAAGCTAAGTCGGAAGTGAGAGCAATCCCATCTCAAAGACTTTCTTCTAACAAGGTGATGGATTCTCAAGGATTGATTGAGTTGTTATCCACCCCGGTGGCATGCACAATCACGTTAGCAGAACTCCTAAGGTTAAGACCAAACATGTGGACCACAGTAGGAAAATGCCTAGAAAAATTTGGAGTGAAAGACCCCACCTTAAAGCTCCAAGAAGGAATCAGGGAGTTGGACAGACCTAACCTAAACACTAGGCTGATACCATTGAATAAGGTTGGAGAATATTGCGAGGGAGAAGACGAAAACACCACGCTACCGATAGAATTCCAAGGAGTAGTCTCCAAGGCTATTCTTGACAGTGGAGTGGGAGTTGCTATCGCCACCAAGGAAATCTGGAAAAAATGGGGAAAACCAGCTTTGAGGGCTACCAGAATGAAACTGCAATTGGTAGATGGGTTCATGGAGAAGCCTCTAGGACTCTTAGAAAAAGTAATTGTCACTTCGTGCGGAATCGAGTATGAGCATACATTTACAATAGTCGATTTCGAAAAAAAGAACAATTATGAGATAATCTTGGGACGACCATTCATGCGACAACTGAAGATGGTCCAAGATTGGGGTTATGACCACATATACCTCAGACATGGCAAGACAACAACTAAAATACACCTAAAAGACCATAGTTACAAAGATGTAAACCAAACACCAGTGAAAGAGTTTGATTCGGCTACAGTAGCAGGATCAGAACTACCAGCATGGTTAGGGCAACCAAAAGAGCTATGGATGTGTGGAGCTTCACATTGTGGAAGCTTAAGAAGAGAGGAATGCGTCTTAGAAAGAGCAATTGAGGACAAGGAGTATATTCCGAAACCTTTCCCTGAAGATGCCTTGGAACCTCTAGAATGGGAACACATACTGGCAACATTGGATGTCTGTACCATTATCGAAAGTCCAACAACAAAATTTTGCGATAAGGATGGCTACGATGTGCTACCCTATTACATGGAAAGCGTTGTACCGGAAAAAGAGACGATAGAACCTCCAGAACAAGAAGAATTTTACAACTCCTCTGAACATTTAGAAGTAAATGATGATGCAGATAATGAGTGTTCAGATACCTCAAGTGAGCGTGGAAATGAAGCCAAGAATATCAAGTTTTATGATTTTGCTAATCAACACCCTAGACGCCAAGAACGCTATAGGAGGAAAAGAGCAGGAAACAAAGTGAGAGAGAACCTGATGCCCAGGATAAAAGGTAAAACTCACTATTTGATGCTTGTAAAAGCTGAGGATTGTGTAAAAAATCAAATATTAGAAAAATTCTCAGAAAATCGAAAAGAAAGAACGCGAGAAGAAATAAAACAGGTAAGAAAAGCTAAAACCAAAACAAAATCACAAAAATCTGAAAAAAAAAAAAAAGAAACAACAAAAGACCAAGAGTGGACCAAACTCGAGCGTAAACAGAAATATCAAGAACTGAAACGGTCTTTGAGAGAGGTATGGACTACTGAAGAAGATAGTGATGGAAAAAGGGAGTCAAAAAAGGGCAACATGAACGTACCAGCACACTATCGGAAATTTACTATCCAAGATAGAAAAATCATTATGAAACCACAAATCAGGGAGAGAACCAACCAAGAATCTTATGATGGGCCTGAAAATGCAAAAAAAATAGACCTCGCAGAACCAGGTGAAAAGCCTTAGCCGGTCTATATAGCTAACGATTTAGAGCATGAGGAGGAAGTGCAGCTTACACAATTTCTCACGAAGTATAAAGATGTGTTCGCTTGGTCCTATAAAGACCTCAAAGGAGTTGATCCATTGATATGCCAACATACAATTCCTTTGAAATCGGATGCAAAACCTAGCAAACAACGTCCTTATACATATAATGACACATTTGCTAAACGAATCAAGGAAGAGATTGATAAACTGATGGAAGCGGAATTCATCTATGAGATTGAACATACAGATTGGGTGTCACCCATTGTGGTAGTTCCCAAAAAGAATGGAAAACTGCGGGTGTGTGTGAACCTCAAGAAGGTGAATGCAGCAACCATAAGGGATAATTATCCCTTGCCAATCACAGAACATGTACTTGAGCGAGTGGCCGGGAAATTGGCTTATTCCTTTCTGGATGGGTTTTCAGGATACAACCAACTGGCAATAGCAAGGGAGGATCAACACAAAATAGCGTTTGCCACAGAATGGGGGATTTATGCATATCGAGTTATGCCATTTGGCTTAACAAATGCACCAGCCACTTTCCAGAGGTTAATGACTCATGCTTTCAAGGAATACCTAAGAATATTCTTAGAAATTTACTTGGATGACCTGTGTGTACACTCTCTTCTGCGAGAGGAACATATTGACCATTTGCAAAAGGTCTTTGAAAAGTGCAGAACATATCGAATCTGTCTAAACCTGGAAAAGTGTGTATTTATGGTTAAGCAAGGATGAATCTTAGGACACATTGTCTCACAAAACGGCATAACCACAGACCTAGACAAAGTCAAAGTCATTGTAGACCTGCCCAGGCCTACTAATGCGAAACAAGTGCAATCCTTCATGGGGCACTGCGGATATTATCGAAGATTCATATACATGTATGCGGTTATCGCACAACCTCTGTATCGGTTGCTAGTCAATTTCGAGTGGACTGAGGAGTGTGAGACCTCATTCCAAAAGCTGAAGGAAAACCTTATATCAGCACCTGTACTAAAGGCACCAGATTGGGAAAAGATATTCCATGTGCACATTGATGCTTCAGCATATGCCATTGGAAGTATTCTAGCTCAACCTGGAGACGGAACAATGGATTTTCCGGTTTGCTATGTGAGCCGACAATTAAATAGTGCAGAAAAAAACTACACAACCACTGAGAGGGAAGGATTAGGAATGATTTATGTTGTAAAGAAATTTCGGCATTATCTACTTGCAAACAAATTTGTCTTCTTTACAGATCATCAAGCTCTTTTGTACCTAGTAAATAAACCTTGCAATACAGGGAGAATCGTACGCTGGTTTATTATATTGCTAGAATTTGACTTCACAGTGGTGGTCAAAAAGGGTAAAACCCATCTGCGAGCAAATCATCTTTCAAGAATACACAACAGGGAAGCTCCAAAAGGGGTAGATGATGACATACCAGATGCTTATCTTTTCAACATTGAAATGGTACCCAAATGGTCTCAAGAAATAGTTAGCATTCTCTCCTTCGGACATGTGTTTGATAATACAGAGTGCAGATCCAAACAGCAAACAATTCGACAAACAAAGAACTTCCATTGATAGCAGGACGGGTGTATCATCTTGAATCTGACCTAATCCTACGATTATGTATAAATCCAGAAGAATTTGAGTTCTACCTTGAAGAGGCACATGTCCAAGGATGTGCTTTTCACGGTTCAACAGTGAAAACACACCAGAGACTAAAATAGTTAGGGGTTTATTGGCCAACTATGTATGAGGATACACATTCTTATGTTACCAATTGTACAGTATGTAGTGCCAAACGTCCAGTGGATCATGCAACTTTGTTTCAGGTGAACATAGCACCTGCATGGAATCAATATATCATTGACTTCTTAACCACTAGGACGTTCCCTGAGAACATTACAAGAGCACGGGAAAAAGCTATAGAGCGGGAAGCTCGTGACTTTCAGTTAATTGGGAATCAACTCTATAAGAGGGGAAAGGACAATCAACTTAGAATCTATGCAAGTGAAAGCGAATACCTGCTGATTCTAGAACATGCACATAGCGGAATAAGTGGAGGCCATTTTTTGGGCGATAAGACGGCAAAAATTGTCTTAACCGCAGGAATTTGGTGGCCTACATTGCACATGGATGCCGACGAGTTTGTAAAGCGTTGTGATGCGTGTCAACGCACCAAGATACCAATAAAACGAGATGAGATGCCATTAAGGCCAATGATGGGGGCAAGGGCATTTGCAAAATGGGGCATTGATTTTGTGGGACCTATATCACCCCCTGCATATCGCACCCATACCCAATATATCATTGTGGCTACAAACTATCTCACAAAATGGGTCGAAGCCAAAGCAACACAAAAAGCTGATGCACGCACCACGGCACAATTTTTGTATGAGAATGTTTTTGTACGTTACGGGTTACCAATAGAAATTGTTAGTGATCGTGGAACACACTTTCTCAATGAATTCATTGAATATCTACTAGAGGAATTCATGATCATACATAGGAAATCAGCACCATACCATCCACTGGCCAATGGGCAAGCTGAGGCCACAAATAAAACACTATGCACGGTTCTCACTAAAATAGTGTCAGAATCAAGAACAGATTGGGATCAACAACTACACTCAACACTATGGGCATATAGGGTAACTTACAAAACATCAATAGGAACAACACCATACAACATGGTGTTTGGCCTAAATGCTATACTACCCATAGAGTTTTTAATCCCAACTCTACGAGTAGCAACAAGCTTGGAATGGACAGGGCATGAGCTCTCTTCAAGGATTGATGATCTTGAAAAGCTAGATGAACTCCGCTTGTGAGTTGTCTCTTCAATCTATGCTAAAAAGAGAAGACAAAAGGATTTTTTGATAAACATGTGCGTACCAAAGAGTTCAAAACAAGTGATTACATACTTGTTTATACCTTGAAGCAACATGCCAAGAAAATGAAAAAGCGAGGGATGGGACCATTTGTGATTAATGATCTATCACAAAGTGGAGCTGTCAAGCTTGCTACACTAGCAGGTGAAGAAATGCGAAATTGGATTAGTGGGTGTCGACTGAGAAGATATCATCTACCACTCACACAGGAGATGCTCCAACAAATTCATCAAGGAAAGCAAAGACTGAAGGAAAAAGAGAGAGTACGGGAGGAAGCTCAAGACGAAGCACAGGAACGCATTGCAAAAAGACGGCTTCTGCGACAACAGCAGAAAAGTGGAGCACCATTGCGAATCAATGCCATTCGACTGACTGAGTTGGAGGAGGAAACAGTGGAACCAATAATTACAGTCAAAGTAGTCAACAATCAAGTTGAATCAACAGCTTTTCTTGATTCGGGTGCTCAAGCAAATTTGATCTCTTACGGATTATACCAACAGCTCAAAGTCACAGATCAACTTCATCCTACTCCCCAAGTGCTGGAAAGTAGCACATCACACCCATTGACAACATTGGGATGGACTATATTGCATGTACAGATACATCAATATATCTATCCACACAAATTCTATGTGGTGACAGATGAAAGCACACAACACCCAATGATGCTAGGGCAACCTTGGCAAAAAGCATACAATGTGTAGATAGATTGGAAAGCAAAGGCGGTCAAAATTCAACATGAACATGAACAACAGGTGATAGCTTTTGCTCAGCAATACCATCATGATCAATTGCAAGCCATGCAATCACTGGCAACAGAGCCAAAAACACGAATGCCATCAATGAACACATAAATCCGAGACCAACAACGAGGTAAAAGCCAACCATGCTAATTACAGACAGATGAAGTCACCGGCCACAATGCAAAAATCTAGGCTACCAAAACAAGGTCAACAAGTATGGATACGGAAGGATAGAAATGCAATGGCGGAAAAACAACAATGTAACAAACGGATTCCAACAGAGCAGACGGTTCAACCCCAAACCAAGGTCATAAAACAGATATGGATCCCAAAGAAAATGCTTAGCCATAACCCAAAAGTCACTCACATTTGGATACCAAAGCAAAAGCCAAAGGAACTCCCTACGGTACAAGCAACAATGGAAAGCAGACATCTGCATGTCAACCAGGAGAACCGATATATGTGGATGCCGATGAAAGACAAACCAGTGGCAAACAAGAAAGTGCCAAACCATCTACAAAAGTCGGCAGCAACAAAATACCAATGGAAAGCCAAGGCCATAAGGCCCATAGATATTACATCTCAGCCAATTCTATCCTCAGAAACAGCTACGACTCCATCAACAACGTCGGCAAAGCAATTGCCTTTTGCCAAAAAGACAATTAAACAGAGAGCAGTAGAGTTACAACTGTTACTTGCAAAGAAAGCAGGAAACCTCGACGGCGAATGCCAATAAGCATTTTGCTTATTCCCTTCTCTTGCACAACATTAATTTTTCCATGCATTGACCGAGTATGCATAAAATAGGGCCACATTAATCGGCCAGGCATTAGCACAACTTTTTCAACCTATGCACGACACATACTCCGAGGCAAAACCTTGTCATCCGGGAGGACTCCGGCTAGGAGGGGGGGAGGCATTCTCAAATGCGGAACCAATGACCGAAACAACAAAAAAGGGCATGATTTTCGACTATTTTAAGGGTTGTTGTTTGATTGCAAAATTTTCTGGAGTAACCAAGTATATATGCCCTTATACAGCATGAAGCTACATGTATAGGGGGCCAAATGCCAAATCAAGCCCCTAGGTGTGTGTATATAGCCATTTTTCAGGCAAAATAGTGGTAAAATGGAGAAATCCGGCCATAAAAATTGCATATGAGTGTATATAATGTGTTGAGGTGATGTTTGTGATCTATTATGATTTTTGGGGATTTTCTGGGTTTGATTTGCTATTTTCCTTTTAATTTTGCTAATTTTCGGTAGAAAAACTTCAAAAATACAAAATCCAGGTGAAAAACAGTCGTAATGATAAACAAAAAAATGGTGATGACCAAAGACTAAAGGACAATCTATGGTATAGTGGGGGTGCATTTATGAGACTGGAGCGGAAAGCATGTTTTGGCCAGGTTTTGACCGAAATGCCAAATTTCTGGCAAATAGAGCAAACGGAGTCCAAATCAAGAAATTTTTGAGCCTAAACCGCATCTCGCAAGAAGATAGGAGCACATGTCAAATTTCATGAAAAGTGGTTCAGGGACCTCCATTATAAGAAATTTTCACCCCATTTTTAGCTCATTCTCACTATTGACCTTGTGGAGAGAGCTTCTACCACCTAGAACGGATCGACCTTCCAGCAACTTCTACGACGCGCACGTCTACCCGACCAGCTCCAAACATGAGAGGTAGTCTCACCACCTTGAGCTTTTTGCGCATGTTTGTCATTATGTCGCGAAAACTAGCGTAGAGGTCACACACAAAGCGAGCGGTAGAGACCTGCAGGTAGAGACGGCGGCCTAACGGCTAACCCGAAAGCAACAAGACTTCATCGGCAGCTTACCCTAGTCTAGGAGACCAGTCCTGGATAGCCAAAGACAGTGGGAAACCATCAGGAAAAAACCCTGATTCCCAGAAACCCGCAAGAGGCCACCAAATGGGAAATCGGCGAAACAACGACCAAATGCTACCAAAATTCATGGATAGGAGCATATCGACATGCTCGACAAGTCCATATGACCCGCATGATCAAAAAGTGACTCGAAGCGTCACTAAACCTCAGAAACGGCATCAGACACACAAAGCGTCAAAATGCACTTGCGGCCAAACCGCAAGTCCGTTTGCCACCCAACTTCACGAGCGGCTTTCCTAGACCATCAACAACCAAGTCCTATGGTGGTAGACCACCACAAATCATCAAAGATATGTAAACGCAACCACGGGTGCTTCTAGAGCGACAAATTGCCAAATAGAGCTCCGGTGAAGCCAAAGTCGACAAAAACCATACGGCAAGGATCCCCAAGGGATTGGGAAGCTATGGAGACCAACATCGAAAAATTTCATCGGCAAAAACCACTCCAAAAGTCAGAAAATGGCTCGGAGGCTCTGAAATCCACACAGGGAGTTATACTCTATCCATTTGACTTTTTTGTTGAAATTAGGCTCAAAAGGGACTTAGGGGGGAAAAGGGCAAGCACTGGGAGCACTAGCATTGAAAAAATCACTAGGAGACATCCTACGCGTAGGATGTCTCAAGGGCACTTTTTGGCACAAACCTCATCAATTTTTGTCATGCACATGTTCTGAATGACATTTACAAGCCATACACCAAGTTTCATCACATTTGGACCAGATTTGACCTCATATGCATGGAAAAACGCAAAGTTAGATCATAGAGGCAATAATGGGCCATTGACCTACCAAATCTTGTCCAAATCTCATGAAACTTGCACAACACATTCACATACACATCAACAAACAATCTGTGTGGTCAGGGAGTCAAAATGATGAAAAAGACATCCTACGCGTAGGATGTCTAATGGACATTTTTGGCATGGAAGGGATGTTGTGTTATTTCAGATCTAATTACCTCATCATCAAGAGCCCATATGTCAAGTTTGAAGCCATTCTAATCACTTTTTGACCCCCAACACCTTCAAGATACACTTTTTGAGCCCAAAAACACCTCACAGAGCCCTACAAACATCAAATCTTATCCAAATTCAAATCCAAGAACATGGCCATGTTCCATAGGCCAAGGAAAACCCACAGAACAAGTTTCATGCAATTTTGATGAAAAAGACATCCTACGCGTAGGATGTCTTCAACATAAATTTAGCCTTCTGTGCAAGGAATGACATCATAGGAGCCAATACCATGGTGCAATGAGCCCATATACCAATTTTCAACCCATTTGGACATCAATTGCCACCTATGATGGACATTCTACCTAAATTGTGACCTAAAGCCTAAATCAGCCAAAAAATCCACTTTTTGATATCCAAATTCAAATCCAAGCCTATAGCCATGCTCCATGAACCTTACACTACCTGCATGTCAAGTATGAACCAATTCTGAAGAAAAAGACATCCTACGCGTAGGATGTCTAGATGGAAATTTTTGGCCAGATTTTCACTGTGAGCACATGCACAGCTTCACAAGTTCCTTTTAAGCTATAATTCCAATTTTCAAGTCATTTGGATAAGTAAAACTCAGTTTCGCAGCTAATATGGAAAAAATGCTAACTTTGGATTACTGAGTGCAACAGGATTTATGGCAGCCTCGAAGTCACCGGCAAACAAGAAAAGAATGAAAATCAAAGATTATCTGGACGAGGTGGAACCTTTTGTCATTCCAAAGGGAACACTAAAGCCCACCAGCACCTGGATACAGGAAGATTTGTTAGAGTCCAATGACCTAAGGATCTACCAGGGAGTGTTCAAAGACAATGAAGGCAATATAATAGAGCTACCAATGCTGCCAAGAGAGCTCAATGAATTTGTACGAAGCAAAATGGCCGGCTACTTGGAGAAAATTGACCTCCATAACTACTTCGAAGCGATACCAGCAGGGGTGGACATCAAAAGAGTATGGGAGTTTGTAACAAGCATCAAAGAGAATGGAGTGGCCAAGGTGAAAGATTTACAAGGCAGACCAGATACAGAGATCATAATCACGGAGCGGGTTGTAGCCCATGCACTAGACCTCTCCAATCAGGGAGACAATGTGAAAAAAAGAAGGGATGAAGTCAAGGTGTACAAAGAGAAAAAGGCAAATTACACCTTTGAAGACATTGCCAACCCAAAGGTGGCAATCATGAGCCAATTGTACAACCAGTACTTCCACATGTGCACAAAGAGGCCACAGAAGTACAGGATGCCGCCAGGTGCAATTGCCACAACGTTTACTTGGGCAATGACAAAAGGCACCCCAAAGATAATCAACTATGCGGCTTACATACATGACAGCTTGGTAAAAATGGGCAACAAAAAGCCAACCTACATAGTGCCAGGAGAAATGATAACCAAAGTGGTTTATGCAGCACTACACACTAAAGGAAGGTGGCCTGATCCCCCATCTCAGAATGATTGGCTAAGGGTAAAAGAAGACAAGGAAGATGAGCCACAAAGAGCACCAAGGGTGGGTACGAGGTTGAAGAGACGGCTAGAGCCAGTTGCAGAGGAGCAACCTGAGCAGAAGAAAGGAAAAAAGGAGTCTGCTCAAGTGCCGGCCAAAGAGACAAGGTCACAAAAAGCGGCAAGACTTGAGAGGCTGATGGAGAGTTTCCGAGCAAAAAGATCCCTCAAGGGTGATTTAAACGAACTTTGGAAGCCATCTCTCGAGTCTATGTCCAGATCATCCAGAAGAGTGCAAAGGGACCGCTTTGAAGATTATATCAATAATTTCGAGATTCTTGATGCAGCAGTGGAAAACATTCCCCATGTCCCTTTCACCGAGGAGGAAGTGGAGCAGATAAGACAGACATTGCTAGATGAGCAAGAAAGCCAAGAAAGGGAAAGGAAAACAAAATCAGACAGGGACTTAAAAGGCAAACCTGCAGCTTTACCAGAAAGCCCTAAACCCAGCCCGCAGCCATCACCACCACCTAGCAGCCCTCCACCAGAAGATAAAGAGGCTGAGGACAAACAAGAAGAAAACCAAGCTGAGGAGCAAGAGCAAAGGCAACAACTTGAGCCAAAGGAAGAGGCCAAGCCTGAGTCTGAACAAAAAGGACTAGATGAGGCCTATTATGCATTTTTGGACCTGCTAGCTGCAGGCTATACAAGGGAAGAAGCCACCACAGTCACATTCGACTTGGCGAGGACAGGGCATAAAGAACAGGTGCAAGGCATTCGGCTAGTGGAACTTAAAGAAATTGCTACAGACACGGTAGACCTGCACCCGCCCTCTAATGACTGAGACGTGGTGATGACCATGCTAGCTGGAATACAAGCACAATCTATGGCATCAGACGAAGAAATGATAACTCTAAAGGCCACCGAAGAAAAGACCAAGATGGAAAGGGATTCTCTGCAAGTACAAAGCCAAGGGCTAAAAGAGAGAGAAGCTGACCTCCAGGACAGCTTGGCAACGGCTCTACAAAACTGCCACGCAAAGGAAGAAGCAAATAAGGCAGCAGCAAAAAGAATACAAGCAGCTGAAGAAGAGCGTCTGCAGCTCAGCAAGTCATTGCAAGATGCTGAAAAAGAACGGGATAATCTGACACTCCAGCTGGCAGAAGAAACAAAAGAAGTAGAGGCCATGAGGAATGCCAAGGAAAAGGCAGAGATAGAACAAGAAGCAAGCCTGGATGAAGTCCTTGAGCTCAAGGACCAATTAAAAGTCAAAGATCAAACCATCCAGAGACTGCGGGCATCACCTGCTAGAGTTAGAGCTACGAGCTCGAGTCAAATCATTTCCGAGAGTCAAATATATGAAGAGCAAATGCAGGAACTTCAGAAGGAGTTGAATCTCGAGAAGAAGCAGAGGCTGATGATGGCTGAAGGTTCTATCGCAATGCAAACAAGAATGGAGGTTATCCAAAAAGCCCTACAAGAAGAAATGGAGAGCATAAAGATAAAGCTCGAGGAGGCAGAAAGAGTAAACGCTGAACTTAATGACCTCCTCGTGACTATGGGCGGAGAAGCCGAAGCGGAAAAGCAGACACTCCTCAAGCAAATTGAGGAGTTGAAAGGCATGCAACAAGCAGAAGCAGAAAGCTCAGGGCCAGCTGCCAATGAGGGCATCGACCTCGACAATGTGGCAGATCCTGTGGACACACCCATGCCAGAGGAAAGCATAGCAGGATCCTCTCAAGAGCCATAGGATCTAACACAAGAAGAGGAGGAAAAATTGCGTAAGGCAATAGAGGCAGAGCTCAGAGAAAGCACAAAGGAAGCCTTGGAATGGGAGGAGAGGGTCTTCAAATCTATGACCATTCAGAAGATCGATGCCAGCAATCTCAGGCGCGAGTGGCTTCAACCCTCTCTCCCGTATCCATTGTTGAAATATGAGGCAGCCACAATAAACAAGCGAATAAGAGAAGAGCGTCCGGAACCTCTCTACAATGCAGACACCTCGAGGCCAGAAGGAGTAAAGCTCATAGTGGATTCTCAGCCAAAGTGGAGGAAGGCTTGGCTTACCAGGTACCCACAATACCTAATACACTTGGTAGAGACACCTAAACACATCAGAGACAACCTCAACTTCTGTCCTCTACCAAGGGTTAGGACGTGGAAGGCACAAGAAATCCTGCAAAGAAGCCAACCCACTTGGCTGAATTACCCAAAGCTGCCAGGCGTAAAGGTAGGTGAGAGAATAAGTGTACAATACATGGTGAAAACCCTAACGGGCGCCATAAAGTTTTTCACTGGCTCACCTGACCTTACATGCATTATGATGAGAAAAATCTGCAGAACCATCCTAGCAGTGTTTGAGACCTTCAAGCCAGGCCAGGTGACCGACAGCATATTCTTCTTTCAAGATACATTCAGATGTGCTTACGATCTGTCACGTCAGCCTTCCAAGGAGGTGATACATGCGTTGTACCAAAGAATCATGTTTCTACCATCCTATCACCTCCAGGCTTTTGAAGAAGCATTTTATACGGGATTCTTCACCATGCATACAGATATCTTTGGCCCAAAAATGCTGAATCTACATGCAAGGTACGAATCACTGCTAAAGATGCAGGAGACCATAAGATGAAGCACCGGATCAAGGCCATGTCGGGGACGACATGAACGAGGAGGGGGGGGATGTTAGAAGCTGGACACACCCCACGGCATCTAACTACTCGACGGACTATTATTTTTGTAATTATTCATTCATTGAGGAAAACCTGATTTTTCACCTTGTAAATATTGGGACTTACAGAAGTTTCCAGATTGTATTCCAGTTTTGATAGTTAGATTGAATAGATGGTTGATTTTGGAACTTTAGGGTTTGAGAAGTTGTAAGGTATATATACCACTTTTTGACCTTAATGAAAAACCTTTTGTCATTTTTAAAAAGAAGTTTGAAGTCTGTGAGTGAGTGTACTGTGTACGAGAGAGAGAGAGAGAGAGTGTGTGAGCTTCGTCTTGACGCTACGTGTGCTACGGTGGTCGGAATCGAGTACGGAGAAGTGCAACGTGTTGCCCCCGACTAGAGCTCTGGGAGCTCCTTCTACGAGCTTCATCGGTTGTTTGGGTGAGCATACGTTATCCGATTTCGCATTGCAGCATATCCACACGTTCACATTGAGTAGAACTACACATTAGGCACTTTAGATTTTGGAGCCGAAGACCTGCAAATTTCGGCCAGACATTCTACGCGTTTCTGCACCGGGTGTTTTGGGTCGTGATTTTGGTTCATAGACCTTAGGGAGAGTGGCCTATAGGTATTAGTAGGGTCTCCTTCAAGTTCTATGGTGTTTCGAAAGTGTTTGATGGGTGTTCGGCTCTAGCAAGCATTGTAGGAAGTTTCCTCTTTTGCACTCTTGAAGGCTGTGACTTAGACAATTGGTAGAGACCTCTGTAGGAATTAGTTAGGAGTCGTTCGAGTGTAGGTTGACACCTTATGCTTGCTTCCACGTGCCTGCGGGTCGAGCTTCGTCCTTAGCTGACATTACTTGTTAGGTGAGTTCTCGCTGTGCTAACGTCCGTCACGGCGTACCCGTCCAACACAAGACTGCCACTGAAACCTGCAATATCCTCAACATCGTCTACATCCTCAGAACTAGGACACACATTAATGCCCTACATACTATTCCAAACACCCTTTGACACAAGAACATGCTGCATCATATAAGCCCACATAGGGGAATTGTCACTATCCAATCTATTCTCAGAACATCAAATATCTTGAACACATCTGTGTTGTTGTCAGCCACACAAATGTTGCACCTGATGTGAAAACTACCCAGAAAGAGGAGAAATGAAGCAGGAACAACACATGCTATATAGTGGAAACCATAGTTGACTATAAGGGACCTGTTATGCAAAAAATAGCACTGAATTTCTTTTTGCACAAAATGACAAAATAGCCTATATAGTACTGCATGTAGTGGAAACGGAGGCCGGAATGAGCCCAAATCAAAAATCTGAGTAGATCAAGCTCTAGCGCCAAGTATCTGCTGGCGCTCGCCAAAGATCACAAAAATTGGAGATAGTGAGTAGGTGTGTGTTGGAGCTACTTGGCAACTAAGCCCGAGAGGATGCAACCTGCTCTGATACCAATTGTTGGAATTAGGATTGCAAGAAAACACACATAGTTTGGAGAAGATGAGGGATGATGAAGGAACACAACAAAGAGTCTTTTACTTAGTTTGCAATGGAAAGATAAGATAGCCCTAGAGTGATGGGAGTATATACAATGCACGGGGGGAAAAACCTCCTAGTGAGGGGAAAATGCCCCAGCGGTCCTAAGTGTGTTCACACACATCACTATCCCATGTATATGGTGGAATCTCCTCATCAAACAAGATCCAAAGGGGATGGGATATTCCATGGGATTGTGAAGGTGGCATCTTCTACATCAATGTAAAGAAGTTGGGATTTCTTTCCTCTGATTTAAAGAAGCTTTGATGTGGAGAAGAGCTATGAGTTATCTAGCTTTACTACGTCCTTGATACTTCTAGGGATGACTACATTGTTATCTTTGAAGATGACATCGAGATGGATTTAGATGAAAGGTTCTTCAATCAAGTGGTCAAGGCGATCACTAGTTATAGGATCAAATCCATTTCTATCCCTAACATTTTTCCTCAAAATAAGAGCCTTCTAATTTACGACCCTCTCAATGATGTATAAAAAAGATACTACTCAAATAAAATAGTGGATTGTAAAAACCTAACTACAAACACCTATCAATTGTACGACTATGTCCCTGGGAATCCGGCTCTGAGAATTATCTAGCTTTAAGCAAAGCTAACCCTTGTATATATCATGATGGAATAAAGAGATGCTTGTCTAGCTTCTCAGTAAGGCCAACTTTTGTATATATCTTTGAATAATAAAGTTGTGATACTTTGAATTAAATGAAATAAATTGTGTCTTGAGTTGTTGAAGTTAAATTACGTAATATTATATTGAGTCTTAAATTACTTAATCGTGTACACTGCTGTTCAAGAGAAAAAGATTCTCCTCAAACAAGCCCAACCTCCCAACTTCAAGGAAGAAGGGGCTAATATAGAACGTGATGCCGAGGTTTGGATTGAAGCAATGGACGATTATTTTGAAGCCGCAGGCATGAACTTAGCCCAAAAATCAAATAATGCTTGCAATGTTGTCTCTGATACAAAGATCTAGTGGAAGCAGCATTGCAAAAATTTGGGTGTTTCGGGATCTTCTCAATCATAGGAAGATATCAAAACTTCCATAACTACGAGACGTTATCTTCCACCATCTCATAAAGCTATCAAAATGAACGAATTCTTTTTTGTTCACCAGCTATCTTTAACAGTTGAGGAGTATTACTCAAAGTTTCTTACCCTAAGAAGCTATGCTCCCTTGAATAGTAAGTAACATGGTTTTGCCAAGGGCTCATTGACCCATTAAATTGTCATCTTGAAGCTCTTAGACCAACATCTTCACAAGATTCTTTGCTACGAGCCAAACCTTTAGCCACCAAAATTCAAAAGACCACCCAAGGAAGGCAAAACTATATGGCAAAGAGAGCTAGCACAAATGGTTGGAACAGCAGGCCAACCAACTTCACTTACCAAAATCGACCTATAGTAGCTGAAACTACATCCATTGAATTTCCAAATGTGCAATGTTTTGAATGCCATGTAGACTCAAACTTTTGACATGACTGGCTGAAAGAATACTCTGATGTGTTTCCTGAGGACCTTACAAGTCTTCCACCACCTAGAGAAGTTGATCATGAAATTGAGACTATCCGTGGTTGTGAACCTATTTCAAAGACATAATTGTATTAGATGTAACTCCCTGAGGCAATTTAACTCAAAGAGCAACTCAGGCAACTTATCGAGTAAGGGTTTATCAGACCAAGTGCTTCTCCTTGGGGTTCTCCAATCCTTTTTCAAAGAAGAAGGATGGTTCATTATGACTTTTCATAGACTACCGTTGGCTTAATCAAGTTATTGTTAAGAATAAGTATCCCATTCTAAGGATTGATGAGCGATTGGATAGGCAACTTGGGGCTAAGATCTTCACTAAGATTGATCTTTGGTTTGGATACTATCAGATAAGGATTAAAGAATTAAGCATTCCAAAGACGACATACAATACTAGGTATGGAAATTATGAGTTCACAATAATGTCTTTTGGTCTTACCAATGCTTCTGCAAGCTTCAATTGACATATGCAAGATATTTTTAGACCTTACCTAGATGATTTTGTCTTGGTTTTGTTTGATGATATATTGATCTATTCTAAAGATGAGATAGATCATGAAGAGCATGCTTGTAAAGTATTGCAACTCTTACATCAACATCAGCTTTATGCTAAGGAGATTTAATGCATGTTTTGCTCTCCCAAAGTCAGCTATCTTGGATTTTTTATATCTTCCAAAAGTATCTCAATCAATCCCGATAAGATCAAGGACATTGTGGAATGGCAGCAACCTACTTTTGTCATTGAAGTAAGTGGATTTCTTGGGATTACAGGATGGCACATGATATTTGTCATGGATTATGCTCTTATTGCAACACCTTTACCAGAGTTATTAAGGAAGGGTATGAGAATCAAGTGGAGAGTAGAACAAGAGGCTAGCTTTGCAAAATTAAAAGGTTACCTAATATCAACCCCTATTCTAAATGTTAAGTATGGACCCTGATTTACCCCTTGTAATTTTTTGTGTTAAAAATGCACATTTGTAAGGCCCCCATTATGAGGAGAAGCCATCGTGTGTGAAGAAAAATAACTCACCGAAAAATAAAATCACTCACTGGAAACCAAAATCTTAATGCCCAATCTCGAGCCTAAAGTGGTCGGAATATTTTCGCCGGAATATTATGGCCGAGCGGCGGCCGGCCGGAAAGTGGTCAGAAAACAACTGTTCGGTTGACCGATTGGCCGGTGGCCGGTAGTCAATGACCGGTGGCCGGTGGTCGAAAGTCATTGGCCGGTGGTCGGTGGTCAAATTCAATGGCTGGTGGCCGAATTCAAAAGCGGACTTGCCTTCTGAAGGGCGGCCACACATGGGCAGATTGGAGGGTCCTTGGCAGCCCTTTTGGCCTATAAAAAGAGGTCATTTCTACACACATTTCATAGTGTGAAGTTGATGCAACAAGGTGGGAGCTCTATTAAGGGTACAATCCCTTTGTAAACTACTTTTTTTGAAGTACTAAAGCCATTGAGTGGCTACTTTCCCGTGGACGTAGCCCACATTGGGTGAACCATGTATATCGTGTGTACTCTTTCTCTCTCTCTCTCTCTCTCTCTCTCTCTCTCTCTCTCTCTCTACTCTATAATCTCTTATGTGTGAAATCTATCTCTCTCCATTAAGTAATCTACTCAAATATCTATTTAGCTACGTTATACTTCCTAACACTAAAGCTTCTTGATTTTAGCAAGATTTTGAAGCTATAATTGATGCCAATAAACTTGCCTTAGGGGGAGTCCTTACTCAAGGAGGTAGGCATGTAGCCTATACTTCTTGAAAGCTCAGGGACCATGATAAGAATTATCCTACCCATGACTTGGAACTCTTAGCAATCATCCATGCATTAAAGCTATGGATACATTATCTTCTCACTAGTAAATTTTAGTTATCACTGATCATTAAAGCTTGAAGTGGATCTTTACGCAGTCAAACCTCAACATGAGGCAAAGGAGATGGATTAAACTTCTTCAAGACTACGACTTTGACATATGGTATAGATGTGGGAAGGATAATGTGGTTGCGGATGGGCTTAGTCAAAAATATTTTCGTAATGCTATCTTTGTACCTAATAACCCTATCTGGGAAAGGATTAAGGAAGCATCTTTAAAAGATCCAGAGTATCAACAGTTGTCCTTGCAGATTCAACAAGACATGATGCCTAAAGTAACGCACACCCAAGAAGGGATTGATCTCTTTTGGAGGGATGTATCTATCATCAAAAGAGGCTTTGTGTACCCAAGGACTCAACACTAAAGAAAGAAATCTTATTTGAGGCTCATGACAGCCCACCATCATTAGGAAACCATGGGTATGCAAAAACCCTAAATGCTATTAGGAGAAGTTATTTTTTGGCCAGGTATGAAGGGGGATATTCTTCACCATGTGAAGAAATGTCTCTCATGCCAACGGATTAAAGCTGAGCAAATCAAACTACTTGGACAAATCCAACCCTTGATATACCCCAAATGAAATGGGAATGTATCAATATGGACTTTGTCACTAGATTACCCACAATTGGAGGCTATGATTCAGTATTTGTGGTTGTTGATATACTCACAAGGTAGCTCACTTGATGCGTGTAAAAAAACTACCGTCATTGCTTTTGATATCAGCAAAATATTTATTAAGGAGATCTTTAGAGTCCATGGTCTACCGAAGAGAATTGTCAGACAGGGATGCAAAATTTACCTCAAAATTTTGGACCTCTCTCTTTCAAGCTATTGGAACACAACTATGTTTTAGCGCACAATATATCATCCTTAGACAGATGGTCAACAGACAAAAAGAGTAAACCAGGTGATTGAGGATATTCTTCGGATTTAATGTTTGCAAGAACCAAGAAAGTGGATTCAATGTCTCCCTCTGGTAGACTATGCCTACAATTCCACTGACCATAGAAGCATACGGATGTCCCCATTCAAAGCTCTATACGACCAAGAATGTTTTAGCTCCGTTAAATTTCTCACATCCTATTATTAAGGTGGAAGCCTCAAAGTTAATGCTCAAAGATACCAAATCTATTCATAAGGATATTCAAGCTGATCAGGATAGACAAAAGCATTATGCGGATAAGAGGAGATTAGATTGAACCTTTAAAGAAGGAGATAAGGTATTCCTTTGAGTCAGACCCAAGAAAAGCAACCTATCTTTTGGAAAGTACAAGAAGCTCATCCCAAAAACTTGTGGACCCAATGAGATTGCCAAAGTAGTAAGTGGTCAAGCTTACAAGTTGAAGCTACCTACTAATCTCAAAATTCATGATGTCTTCCATGTTAGTCTACTAAAACCTTATGTTTTTAACTTGATCAACTTTTGGATACCAAGAAAATGGTTATTCCAACCCAACGAGTCCTTGAACTTCAACCTGAGTATGTCTTAGAAACTTGGGAAAGGAAGCCTAGGAACAGAAGCATCACCGAGCACCTAGTCAAGTGGAAAGACTTCCCTGAGGAAGATGCAACATGGGAAGATGAAACATCTCTTCTCAAAGACTATCCCAACTTATTATTGAGATAAGGACATCTCAAATTTTTCATGTTGGGGAGGATGTAAGGTCTCCACCACCCTAGCAGAGGGGGCCTCCGTGCAAAATAAGATTGTTATGCAATTTCGGTCATAAATTGAAAGTTTTTATATTTAGAAGATTTTCCACCTCTGATGAGCTATTGATGTATGTGTTAATGTAGGCTTTCAAAAATAAAATTCTAACTTTGTTATCACTTTTGGCCAAAAATAGTAAGTTTTGAGGTGCTTGCATCTATCTAGATGCGATCGTCTCATCTAAATCTATCCCACCCTGAATTTCTATAGATATAGCTATCTGATTTAAAAATTGGTAATTATAGCAGGTGTGTGCATCTGGCTTTAGCTCATCGTCCTCAAGCTCGTCTTTCAAAAGAAATTTTCAAAATTCAATTCTGATAAGTTAAGCTCACCCTAGTTAAATAGTCCTTATTCTAAAGCTAATAATAACTCATAATTCTAAGGTATGTATGTGTATGCATGTGCATGTGTATGGATGTCCATAGGACGACCCATAGCCATGGATCCATCTATTTTGGAAAGAATGACTCTAAACATGGGGTTACATGAGGTGTAGCACCCAAAGTTGGCATGAAAGGCTTAGGAATGGGTACTTTTGACCTTTCTTGGCAAGCAAATGAGGGTAGGACACCTCTACATGTGAGAAGAGAAAGAGGGGGCACCCTATGAAGCTAGGGGCTAGCTTGGGAAGAAAGGGGCTAGCTTAAACAGGGCCCCAGCTTGCTAGAATCTATATAAAGACCCTTCTCTCACATATTGCACACAACACGGAAGACAAGGAGATTTTTTTACTGTGGCAATTCATTGGCGAAGCAACTCCAAATCCTTGTGAGATTAATAGCTATAAGGCACCCTACGGTAATGTATTTTGTTGCCTAAATTCACTTCTACATCTAATTTCTCTTCTCTTCTCAAGAAACTCCCAAAATACTACTATCATCTCTTATTTTTATTTATCTAAAGCTAGCTGGGAACGACAAAAATTATACTTATTATAATTATATAGTGTTATTCCTCTATATGCATGTAAGATGTCATCAATTCAAAGAAAGAGTTTTACTTGTGCAATCAAGGTTGTGATGCTCTATATGCAGTCCTTTGTGCTGGTATACATACGTGTCTTATTCATTTTTCATGGAAAATGGAGGAAAGAAATTTAAAATAAAATAATCAACTACTTATATAGGATGAGAGTGTAATTTATAACCTAAAATTTGTGTATGCATCAATCTTGGTGAAGATACGCCATGGCCATCCATGAATGAGAGGAAATGAGATTAGTGTATGAGTAATAGTGTATATCATAAGTCTATGGCAAGATCAAACACTATATGTTTTAAGCAATGTGTGAAATGACCATATATTGTTGGTATTGAAACATTTTCATTCACTCACCTTACTTCCATTGGTTTCTTTACACATTAGCTTACAACTTCTCAAGTTAATTAAGCAATTAGTAGTGAGAATGGCACCCAAGAGAACTTGTTTGGGTAGTTTGCACGATCACGATGCTGGAACCTGTGATGGAAAAGGCAAAGGGAAGGCCTCTATGAATGAAGAAGTGCCAATCATCTCACGAAGCAATGCAATTACTCATGAGAAGGTATATATATTTTTTTAATGTTGACTGCATCACGAGTAATTAGGAAGGAAAAATTACCCTAAATATATTTCGTCACTCCCAATTGGAAACTACGTCATTTGAACTTGTTATTTTCTTAAGTTTGAATTATTAGGAAGAAATTGTTTGATGATATACTGTCTGAAGTAGGAAAGAATGTTTGCTTAGAAAAGACTCTCTCAATCTTACTTCATTTTATTCCAATATTAATTTAGTATGTACTTCCCTTTGATCACAGGGAGGTAGCTCGTGTTTCTACGTAGGAGCTATGCGTTTGGCAGTTTAGTTCATTTCTATAGACATATAATGTGAATCACCGAGAGGGTTAATCTAGGGAGTGTAGCACTTATTGGTTGTATGTGTAGCCAATGACAACGGGTGGGGTGAACATCCACCAAAAGAAGTATTGTGATTATGGAGTATTGGAATAATTATAAAGTAGTGTTGTATATTGAGTTTTTCCTAGACAATATTTTCTTGGTGCCAATTTTTAATGTTTGAACGGCTGTTTAGATGAACTTGTGATGGGGATCTTGTCTACATTTGTAGATATGTCATTTTTTAATTCAATTTGGCTAAGGATTTTGCCTTGTCGCACCATGACAACATGATTCTTTGGATTTAAGAAAATCTTGTAGATCGTGCATTTTTGGAATTCGTTTTTCAAGTGCTCGATGTGGTCCTCTTGTAGCAATTAATGTGAACACATACATTATCATAAAAATTTCTAAGAATATCCGGAGATACTCTCAAAATGTGTGACTCATCAACATACTTTTCCCTGGCTTCTTCATCATCAAAGTGGCTGTTTGTCTTGAGCTTGTTGGGGGTTTGTTCTAGGATCGATCTAATCACAACCCATGACCAACAAAATTATCAATCCGTGGAGCAGCCACCCTGCTTGGAGGCACTCATGTTTATTGAATGCATCAAAATTGAGGATTCAAGGGATCCTTCCACCCATCATAGAGAGAAGCCATGGAATGTGCTTCCTCTAATTAAACACACAAATCTACTCACTAACCATTTTGCACATTATGCGATTGAAATTAGCCTTTACATTAATCACCCTCACAAGGAAGGTAATTAACACGCCTACTTTACATTAGTGTGGCCATTAGTCCAACCTCTCAATGCTACTATGCATGCACAAACACTAATTACACACTTTGTAGAGAGAGAAAGAGAAGGAGGGAATAGACCTTACACACCATGACCAATGGTGTGGTTAGAAGCATTAATTAGAAAGAGATTAGAGATCTAGAGTTCACTAATACAACTTCACATACACATAATCAATGCTAAGTGGATTAAAAAGAAAGAATGAGTAATTGATTAAGAAAAATTAAGAGTTCAAGGGCATGAAAAGCCCAAGAACCTCATGACCATTAACCCTACAAAGAGAAAAGATCACCCAAGAATACCTTAATATTTAGCATATACTATTTTTATACGCATGGACTCTAAGCCTTTTTACAATAGAGTTAAATTGAGCCTTTTAGCCTATAGCTTATACAAGTTGAAACTCAAACGAGCTTAAGAACTATACAAATTAAATGAAAAATATTATGGTGCACATTCTTTGCACATCCCTTGCTTGTGCGCAATCAATGAAGTGTTAGCCACTGCTAACATTCTCCTCTTAATTTGGTGCGCATACTCATGTGCCGCTAAAGCAAATCATGCTGACATGATGGAAAGTTTGTCCTTGGAGGAATGTTGAGCTGTCAAAAAGTATAACAAGTCATAAGTATCAAAAGGCCAACAAATATAAATAGAACATGAAGTACAATGATAAATCATGCAAACGGAATGTTTTTGCTTCCAAAAGCGCCAAATATTGGGATTCATTATATCATCGGCCTAATTGCAGCCCATGACCAACAAAATTATCAATCCATGGAGCATCGAATTGGCTAGGTCTTGGAGGCATGAGTGTCATTGGATGTATTGAATCGAGTATTTAAGGGATCCTTATACCCATCAGAGTGAATCCATGGAAGGTGCTTCCTCTAATCAAACACAAAAAATCTAATACTAATCACTTTGCACACATCATGTGATAGAAGTTAGCCTTTTCATTAATCACCCTATTCACAACTCTTAATCACACACATACGCAAGCAATGTAATCAACACATCGACTTCACATTAGTGTGGCCATTCCTATCTTACCCTTCAATGCTACTTTGCATGCACAAACACTAATTAAACACTAGAGAGAGAGAGAGAGAGAGAGAGAGAGAGAGAGAGAGAGAGAGGAAGGAAGGAAGGCAAAGTCCTTACATACCATGGCTAATGGTGTGGTTAGAAGAGATTAATTAAAAAGGATTAGAGATTTATAATTCACTAATATAACTTCACATACACATAATCATGCTAAGTGGATTAAAAAGAAAAAATGAGTAATTGATTAAGAAAAATCAAGAGTTAAAGGGCATGGAAATCCCAAGAACCTCATGACCATCAACCCTACAAAGAGCAAAGCTCACCCAAGAATACCTTATCATTTAGCATAGGATACTTTTATAGGCATGAACTCTAAGAATTTTTACTAAGTAAATTGAGCCTTTTAGCTATAGCTTATACAAATTGAAACTCAAACAAGCTTAAGAACTATACAAATTAAATGAGAAATATTGTGGTGCACATTCTCTCCACATCCCTTTCTTTTCCACAATCAATGAGCCAATGCTAACATTATCCCTCCTAATTTGGTACATGTCCTCGTATGCTACTAAAGCAAAGCACGGTGACATTATGGAAAGTTTGTCCTTGAAGGAATGTTGAGCTGTGAAAAAGTATAACAAGTCATAAGTATCAAAAGGCCAAAAAATATAAATAGAACATGAAGTGCAATGATCAACCATGCAAAGTGAAACTTTTTGCTTCCAAAAGACGATGTCAAATGTTTGGAGTGGTCGTATCATTGGCCTTATTGCAACCCATGACCAACAAAACTATCAATCCATGAAGCATCAAACCGGCTAGGGCTTGGAGGCATGAGTTTCATCAGGTGGATGCATTGAATAGAGGATTTAAGAGCATCCTTTTACCATTCATAGAGTGAATCCATGGAAGGTGCTTCCTCTAATCAAACACAAAAATCTACTCACTAATCATTTTGCACACATCATGTGATAGAAATTATCCTTTTCATTGATCACCCTATTCACAACTCTTAATCATGTGATATGAATTATCCTTTTCATTAATCACACACATACGCAAGCAATGTAATCCACACACCGACTTCACATTAGGGTGGCCATTCCCGTCCAACCCCACAATGTTACTTTGCATGCACAAACACTAATTAAACACTAGAGAGAGAGAGAGAGAGAGAGAGAGAGAGAGAGAAGAGAGAGAGAGAGAGAGAGAGAGAGAGAGAAGGAAGGTAAAGCCATTACACACCATGACTAATGGTGTGTCTAGAAGAGATTAATTAGAAAGGGATTAGATATCTAGAGTTCACTAATACAACATCACATACACATGCTAAGTGGACTAAAAAGAAAGAATGAGTAATTGATTAAGACGAATCAAGAGTTGAAGGGCATGGAACGCCCAAGAACCTCATGACCATCAACTCTACAAAGAGCAAAGCTCACCCTAGAATACCTTATGATTTAGCGTAGGCTACTTTTATAGGCATGGACTCTAAGACTTTTTACAATAGAATTAAATTGAGCCTTTTAGCATATAACTTATACAATTTGAAACTCAAACTCAAAACAAAGCTTATGTCAAAGATAATTTTCTTTTGCTGCAAAAGGGTAGTTGCAATCAAACCAAGCACTAAAATGTAACATCCAAGTCCAATTTGTGTGCACTTGGTCTTGACCATATATGAATGCATTGTCAATGAATCTCTCAAATGAAGCTTGCATGTGCAACCTGCTTAACATCTCCTCAATAAATGACAAAAGTGATATTTTTTAAAGTGATTGTCTTTTAAAGTTGTACTGCCTCACTAGGAGATAAAATCTCAATGAAAAATTGTTTGTTTTTCCTTGTTTAAAACTTTGGAATGTTTTTTCAAGTAATAGATTGAACCAAGGTCTCTTATTTTAAATTTCTAAGTCAGCATTTTGGTATCAAAGAACTATATTTGTTTTTGTTTTAGTGCATATACATGAGAAATGGTTGGCAACCTTTGTTCGTTCAATTTCTCAAGCTTATCTATCCTCTGTGATTATTTGTAGACCCATCCTATTCATGTGTTTCAACTATCTTGAGTGTTGGAAGTAAAAACTTCATAGAGAGTATTACATCTTATCCAAAAACTAAATTGAATAAAGTTCAATTTAGAGTAGCTTTGTGAGCCAGTTAGAATGCCCACAATGCAAAGTCCAATTTTATTTCCCAATTAGTCCATCTTGTACTAACAATTTTGGTGAGCACAGAGCTCAAAATTTTGTTTGTGTGTTCAACTTATTTATTAGATTGAGGATGATAGGGAGACGACTTGTTGTGAATTACCATGAAAATTTTCAGCAAATATTCAAGAAATGAGTTCGTCAGTCAATGCCAATCTCTATGGGTAATCCATAGCAACATAAATACATTTTTGTATAAGAATTGTCTTATGGTGCATGCATCATTCTTGTTTGTTGGTATGCTGATGAGGATTGAAGGATGTACTTGAGAGAGATAGTTATGCCAATCTCTATGGGTAATCCATAGCAACATAAATACATTTCTGTATAAGAATTGTCTTGTGGTGCATGCATCATTCTTGTTTGTTGGTATGCTGATGAGGATTGAAGGATGTACTTGAGAGAGATAGTTAGACCTAGAAAGTATCATCCCTACAATACAATTAGTGCGATACCACCAACTTTCTTTCAACTTACCTATAGAAGCATTTATGATGAGGCTACCTATACACCTAGAGAGTACCATCCCTACTATACAGTTAGTGCTATCCCACCAGATTTCTTTACAAGGTACCCATAGAAGCGAAGCATTTATGATGACTCATTGATGAGGCTACCTATACATTGTTGTGTGGACTATGCTATTCCCCTTCTCAGAGTAGTGATGTTGAGCCTATACTCAGCCTATAGTGGATTCGATGACCATACCACCTACACAACCAACACGACTTAGATCACCTCTAGGATTGACATCATCCATATAGTTTAGGATATTCACCTTCACTGACATCATGGGAGAGGAAGGGGTAGATATGAAGTGGAGGAGCCAACATTGTACCATTGCATCACTAGAGTTACCATGCACAAAGATAGCCACATCACATGCTTTGATTGCTAATAGGACAAGTACATAGTTGGTTGTAGATATCACACCACATACCACACCACACACCCTGAGCACACAAATCATAGATCTTGCTAGACCATCAAATACACTGATGAATCATATATCACCACTCAAAGACACCACATATGTACCCCTTGAGGATAGAGTTGCCACAAAAAGCAAAGATCACCATAGGGAGTTGATGCTACATTTCTTAGGCTATAGAGGAGTCATGCCTTGGTTTGTTGATCTTGATGGACATTCTTATACCAGAGGAACCTTCTCCAATGACATTGACTCTTTGATATGATAACTAGTTAGAGTTCATAGACATTACATTGGTTTGATTGAGTTCATACCGATGAGCTCAAGGGCACACACATGTACCTACCACAATTAGCCCATCACTGATGTTGTAGACAGAGCACATCCTGATGATTGTTTGGACACTGAAGTACATCCTAGGATAATGTAGCTACATAAAGTGAAGCACACATTGACTTATATTGATTTGTGGATGTAGATACCAATGAGAGAAAACCACATGACGTTTTGAGCCAATGATGAGCCTTATGGTATATCTTTTTAGAGATCCTTGTGAGATAATATTAATAGGGATACATATGGTAGTAGATATATCTCAATGATTGGATTTTCCTATTCTCCATGGCATGGCCAAGATCTCTTCGTGGTGACCACACAGAATCCATAGAAACCTGCTAGATACAATTTCCCTAATTGGTCACCTCCCAACTCTCCATCACGTAGGCAGATGTTGCCTCAGAGCATAATTGATCGGTTGAGATCTAGAGTGATTTGGATGAAAGAGACAAATGAACACATTGACAATAGGACGAGCACTACCATAGAGCCACCTAGAGTAGCTATTACATAGGATACTACTTGTTTTATATAACCTAGTGACATTGCTTCTATGAAAAAGACAAGTATTGAGCTACTAGATTTAGATAGCATGCTAGATTTTACACTTATTGATAATTTGAGTGCACCTACAATAGAGGTAGATATCTCACCAGATGCAACACTTGAGGAGATTGCTGATGCACATGATCATGAGAGTGTTGACCTTATGACTAATCCATTAGAGAGTGAGATACTTGTAGATACAATATACAAATAAATGTTGGGAACCCATGACTAGATTCATTGACAATTGAGTGCATAGAGTACCCATGTGAGACAAGGACATATGAGGTGCTTATAGACCATGACTTTCACCCCCCTAGAGTAGAGGTCACACTCGAGGATTCAATGGCTGGTTTGCCTAGAGTGACTTCTACCATGGCACTCAAGACGCCACCAGATAAAGTACATCCTACCTTAGAATATGTTCACAGTAGTAGTAATAAAGACATATCAGGTAGAGCCTAACTTAGAGGATCTTCACAGTAGTAGTACTATCTATGAGAAACGTAGGACATACTAGGACTATAGCTCATCACAAAGAGCTTATTGTAGGGTCACTAAACATGCTTATGTGCCCCCAATGATGACACAAACTTAGACCATTAGCTAGTGATGATAAGACATTTTGGATTACGAGCCACATTACATATGATGGTTTATTCCATGATTGGATCACATCTAGATAGTTACTAGAGGTACACATATTCTATAGAGGAAATAAACAGATTTGGGTACCTAGACAACAAACCTTAGCAAATACTCATAGATCTCCTATAGTTTCTTTAACCACACCCATGATACAGAGATCCAAAACATGTTCATGGCCTATAGAGAGGGATATACAATGATGAGTGCCAACTAGAGCTAGACATTCACAACCACATGTGAGGAGCTCTTGACATACATTCATTGTTGAGATACCATAAATATTGAGGATATGGAACCAAAGAGCATATCACCTATCACACCACAGGCTCGAGGGGTCACTATATATAAATTGTATATATCACGTGTGTTCATGAACTATTTGTAAAAATCCTTATCTATGAATTTTTGACAAGTAAAATAAACCATTTTCTTATTCAATTTGTATTTTTTTTTTCAATACCATTTTACACTATCCTTCTCTATGTGAAAATGTGAGAAAAAGTGAAATTTAATAACCCCTTCTATTGCACTTATGTGATATTCACATAATTATTAGGTGGCCCCTCCCTTAGGACACGGGTTTACATGAGCCATAGCTCACTTGATATTTTATTGACCATACTCTTGACTTAGAGGTAGGCATGTCTTATCCATTGAAGGATCATGAGCTACATAGTTTAACGACCACATAATCATGGGTTGATGTCCTTCCTAGACCCACTAGAACCCACTAGTTATGTCACAAATTTGCTATCAGTATGGAGGTAGGTGTTGGCCAATCAATGAGCACTAGATAGAGAGCTAGTAGATTGCACATTTGATTTTTAGGAGAGAGTTCCCTTATCCCTCCTAGAGTCCTAACTAAACCAAAAATTTGATTTGTGCATATAGATTATGGTACACTTCATATCCACGTTTGAGACCTTAGTATAGCATTTATTTATTTTTTGCATTTAGGTAATAAAATTTCACTTCTATGCTGCCATACATTTCCATGTGGTAGTGCTTTGTCTTATGATTTTGTAGCATAGATTGACTTGAGCTTTCATGTAGCATGGATATATAGAGCTTTAACATTGCAAGCTTATATCCACTTCTATCAAGGAGATGCATCAAGTACCTCTAGGTGTCCCTCCACATGCAATTAAAGATGTATAAACTTGTCTTTGGTTTAGTTAATTAATCTAGAGTTTAGTCCTATCAATGAGGCGTGAGAATAAAAAGGAAATGGAAGTTTAAAAAAATGGCACCGCAAGTGTAAAAGCTTAAGCTAGAAGAGAAGTCCTAGCTTGGATTTGGTACTTCATTCATATGTATTGCCTATAGTACTAGAGCCCTAAACGTACCCTATGTGGGTGCTTTTCTTTGAGAAGAAGAAGGCCTTGGGGGTATGCAAAATAAGCACACACATCAAATGATTTTGAATTAAAATGAGAAAAGAAAAAGCAAGAATAATGAAATTAAAGAAACTTTCATTGAGCTTCAAGAAAAAAAATCCAAGATTTTGTTTGGAGTTGGGAGAGTTAGTTGATCAAAGTTGAAAGATGCAATTAGAGAATCTTGCATTTAGATAACCTTTTTAACTTAGCTAGTACTAGAGTAATTTAGCCCTTAGTCATAGCTAACTTATTGATAGACTCATCCATAAGCCCAAAACTCTTGATTAATTAATTTCAATAAGTATGAATTGTAGGTCATGTGAAAGGGGAGACATCATTTTGTGAGGATAGCCTAGAGTAGAGAAGGAAAAGGAGTCTATGGAGGTGGAATCTTGGAGACACGTGTACTTGTTTCACAAATCGGTTAATGCATGCATTGAAGTTGAGTTCTTTTGTTTCTCTCTTGATTTTCATTAAAGTTCTATATTAGTTCCTTATTGTGTGTATAAGAATTAATTCCTCTCTAAACTCTTGACTACCTATTGTGTGAGTGTGGTGTTGTGTGCATGATTAGTGTAGGTTCTAGAGTAGAATTCATGCATACACTCTAATCGTAACCCCATGAGCTTAGGCGATCTTGTATTTAGGATATGCCTACAAGGATTAGTAGAGATTTTCATTAAAAGCATTGCATGATTAGCATAAGGGTAATGTGTGTGTGACCACTAATCCCCTTCATTAGTTCTCTCTTCTTCCTATTCTACATGTTCTCTCATGATTTTCTCCCTCTTTCCCAATGCATTACTCTCACACACTCCCCCATGTGTGATGCTTCCATGCCCTATTTGGGTTTCTACAATTTTTGGACTGAAGTTTTTGTTGATTTATCGGGGCTACGCTATAAGGGAGCCAACAATGTGTTATTGATGGTCTATTAATGTAAGATATAATCATCCCATTACATATGAAAGTAGAAAGTTGAAACCCAAAGAGCTCAATTATAGCACTTGTAAAAAATAATTGCTAGTTTTTGTGCATGCTTTGAAATTGTGGAAACACTTCTTGATGGGATTTGAATTAGTGATTAAAAGTGATCAACAAGTCATTTGTCATTTGCTTTCACAACCAATTATCTCTAACCATCATACAAAGCGGACATCATTTATTCAAAGTTTTTATCCTCATTCAATATCAAAACCAAGGCATGAAAATAAGGTTGCAGAAGATGCACTTAGTCACATGCCATCAATTCATAACATTTTTGTTGTATCTATTGAAGCTTTTAAAAAAATGGTTGATACTTATGATCATGACTCTAACTTTGCTAGCAGTAATATTTACTTTTGTAACCATATATATTTTGTTCATACACAATACCCCTTTCATGATGGGTATTTATTCTTTGAAGAGCAATTGTGCATGTGCATTGTATTTTGTCAACTTGTCCTCAAAGAATGGCATGAACCACCTTATATAGACCACTGTGGGATTGTTGCATAATAGAATCTCAAATTTATTGGATCTACCTTTGAAAAAATGTTATAAATGTTGCACAATGTTTTGTTTGTCAAAAAATCAAGTGTCATCATGGTAAGCAATATGGTTTGTTGATGCCTTACCTATTCTTGACTCTCCTTAGCATGAATTTTAGCACTAGGTTTCCATTCGCTAATGCACAAAATGATATGATTGGCACATCTTAGATAGATTTAGTAAACACGCCTAAAAAATCATGGCCTTGAAAGTTCCAAGTGGATGCTAGAGAGGTTTTACCACTCTCATCCTAGATCTTGACGCATACCAAACTTCTAGAAGCTAAATTTTTTTCTTCGGTTCTCACTTTGGCTGATGACTATGGTATTGTATATGTGAGGTTCACTCTTTGATAGTTCATTTAGTGATAATTTGATATTAATGTTTTTCCTTTGACTCTTAGTATGTGTTGTTTCATACCTGAGGTTTGCCATTTGATAGCTATTCAGTGCATCATTTAGAGAAATATTTGACTGAGATTTTGCCCTTTGAATAGTGTAAAAGGTGATTGCTTTTCATTGTTGTCATTTTCTTCTTCTCTTTGTTAGAGGGCTTGCTAACAAAGATCTCTTTTATTTTTGTAGATATTTTGATATGTGGATTGCACTTACCTTTTTGCTTTCCTTTTTTTAAGGATATTAGAATCTTGAGGGATATTGTGATGAGAAATGGAAGTTTCCTTTGAGTACTTTACTTGATTCAACATATCTCGTGTCAAGATATACCTTGTCTCCATACAAATTTCAAAGATCCCTAGTTGTCTCTATTTTTTGCAACTAAGGGCATAATTGTTTCCCTATTGATGAGGAGGAATGTTATCACTACTGCTACTTTTGGACATTTTATCATTTTTACTTATGTTTTCTTAAAAACCATTCAAAAGAAGCAATGTAAATAGAACTCCCCTTTACCTACTAATCTGAGAGCTTAAGTGAAAAGAAACCACCTCTCTTTTGGGTGCATGCATACAAGTGATAAAGAGAGAAAGAAAATTGCGTCATCATGCACATTGTACTTTCTCTATAGGAATCATCTTCTTGACCCTCCACGAGGAAGATGAGTGCTCCAAAAGTATCATGTTGTGGTGACCTAATGTATCAGGCCCCTTTTGAAGCCAACTTAGCCATCAGAATCTACATTAATGCTAAGCTATAGAAGATACACTTTTGCTCCCTTTGATGCTAATTTCCTCTTTTAATCATGGCATACAAGCTCCTGATTAAGTAGCTCATGCTCTCTTATCTTTTATATCTTTATCTTATTGTAATTTATGATCCATGAGATGAATAAAGACATGAAAGTAAAATACTCAATCATATTGATTAAGGGGGATGGTTGGTACCAAGTATGGTGTCTTGTGTTTTGATTCTTGTTATGTTGTTCTCTTTATATATTATGACTATTCAACCGATTGTTTTATTGAATTTATTTTGATTTAATGAATCAAAGTTGTGTTGAAAGTGTTTGAAAGATATCAAGAAGCCAACATATAACAACACATCCAAAAATTGAAGCTCCTTTACTCCAATATAAATTCTAAAAAATGGAAACTCACAAAAGAGATAATGGAACACGAGTCATTGCTAGAGAAAAAGCAAGGAGCTCATGAGAGTTTGAAAGAAGTCCACAATGTCCTAAATTAGTCTTCAATGGAAAAGTACATTCATAAATCATTAGTAAATATCACTGACTTGGAGGTCAATCTAACCATCAATCTAGCTCGCAATCTAGAAGAATTGCAAAACCTCGTGGTCACCACCATAAGAGAACATTTGGAGGACAAGAGCTCCATGTACACCAATGCTTTGGCCAACCAAGCACCCATTGAACATTTGAGAATAAACCTAGATGAAGATAAAGAGGATGACAAAGAAGAAGATAAAGATGAAGACACCATTTAGGGGAATTATCAACAAAGAAGAATGATGATGATGACAACAATGACCCCACAAATTCTCCTAGCTCCAGTCAAGGAGGGGGTTAGGCTAGTCAAGCACCTATTGAGTCCCAAGGCCAACTTGACTAGACCTTGATCAACATTGCATTTCCAGATAATGAAGGTCATGAAAAATTACCTCCAAACCATCATACTAAAATCTAAAAGCATATGGTCCTCACACACAAAGATATGGAAAAGGCTATCAAGGAGGAGCCAAACTCATTTGAGAAAACATTCAAGGAGAGAGAAGCAGGTTCATATCCAAACTGCCTTCAAGATGATGATGCCTATTTGGATTTAGAATGCTATCAGATTCTATTTATGGGAGCTAACATCAGACTTGCAGTTTACGAGTACATCCAAATGTAGTTTAGGTATTGGATAGAGTACCTAAATATATTCTTACACAGGATGATGCTTTAGTGAATCCCTAGACAAAGCAGCTAACCACAATGAATATTTAGAGTTTGGGAATTCAGTTAGAATATTATTTGGGCAAAAAACCATCTTACAAGTGTATGCATGATATAAGAAATGAAGTCAAAGTAATGTTACAAAAAAGAAATTAGCCAGAAGGATTTTGGATCACCGCATTGCAACCATCTTAGAAAAGAATGCATCAAGTAGTTGGGGGCCATGTACCAAAATGACCATCAGAGAACAAAAATACGCCTTAAAAATTCTATTTCATTTGGTCAGAATTCTTAGGAAGATGATGTAGCAAGAAAACCAAACCGTCTTGAAGTACATTGGGGTAGTGCCAAACTCACTAATTTTAATGCATGCACTCCCAATGAAAGAAGATGAGATTTCGAAGTTCTATCTTGCCCTATACCCGTTTTATAACAAGCATGCTAGATTAGATGAAATATATCCAAATCATTGATCAAGTAAAGGACTGGTACAAACATAGGAGGACTCTCGGATGAACTAAAAATTAGTCCTCAATGATAGTGAATAGAGGAGACAATCTTAGAGATGAAGGATGATCTGAAAGCCATAATGTCATAGTGAAGATCACAAGTCAGCTTGCTAATCAAATACACTAACAATTTACTGTTGTAGTTATCTATTGAAGCATCCAAGATCCCCTGCTAGCAAAGACAGTTCAAAACCCCAATGTAGGGAAATGGATTAACTTGTTTTTGAAGCCAAGATAAAAACCAATTAGCCTTATCTAGTTAGATGGATCCACAAGGGCACAACTGACTAAAGGTAAGAAAACCTTATATGACCATGACACAAAACCTAGCATGCACTCATACCTTATGAGGTAAAGATGCTCGCTGAAAAATGCCAAGATCAAAGCCAATCAGCCATATCTAGCTAGATAGATCCACAAGGGCACGACGACTAACTAGAGGCAAGAAAACCTTGTATGACCCTGACACAAAAACATGGCATGCACTCACACCTTATGAGGTGGAGATGCGCACCAAACAAAGGGAGCAACTAGAGCAAGAGGCTACATATATAATTCTTCAAAAGGAGAATGTCACCTTGAGTATTCCTCGATACCAAGTCATGCCTAGAGCCGCTCAACCACCAATTCAATAATTTCCAAAAAATTCAAAGAAAGTTCTAGATCAAATAAAAGCTAAGTGCAAAAGATAAAATCAAACCAGGTGTTTGAAAATCTGGAATACATAAAAATTCAAGCAAGGGAAGGAGGATGCAGATAGTCGAGGACTGTCCCTAGAGATAATCTGTACAGAAACCGCTTCTACAAGTTACTTGGCTGAATTAATGATAATTATCAAAGTCTGTGTAACTATACAATCAGTCAAAACCTAATACGAGCAACTATAAATAGAACCCATTACTTCAATTTTGGGGTTGGTCTCTCTCAAAGTCTGTTGCTCTAGGTCTAGCAGTAGATTGGAACTCTTGTATCATTTGTAACTAGTCACTATATGCATTATAGAACTTATGAGCACCAAATGCTATATCAATTGCACTTCCAAACTTGTACTTCTAAATTAGTTATGAATTTGAATCTCTAATTCCAATTGTCTCAACTCTTGACATAATCCAGATATTGGTCTGAATTTCCCATCTGGTATTCTTAATCTTTTGTTCATTTTGTCTAATCTGATATCTAGCATTTGACTCTAGAAGAGTCTAACCTCAAAGCAGCTGTCAAGTGACCATCTCATTCCACTTGCACTAAACCATCCTTCAAAAACTTGGAACATTGTAATTTTCCCAAAATATAGTATATGGAAACACATAGAGATGTTATCTCAAGAGGGGGCAACAAAGCAAACATCTCAAATTTTTGCAAACCCAAAAAGTCAAATGACTAGAACATGTTAGCCAAAGGTTTACATAGAAATTGCAGCTACATAGTCACCTATCCTATTTGTGTCTTTGACACAACGTTGACCTTATATAGTGTAGGAAAAAAAGTATTAGTTATCCTGAGTTGAGATCATGGGGAGCACATCTATCATTCACAAATTTTAAAACAAGAGCAAGTTTCACAAGTGTGTAAGCATGGCAAACGTTGTTTTTGGGTTGAATTTTGGGTTGAATTAAAGGGAATAAAGGGAGATTCTTCGTTGGGAATGGAGATAAAAGAGAAAGAAAGGAATGTCCTTGGAAGATGTCGCATGGTGGAAGGAAGGAGTTAAAAAAATCTCTCTCTATTTTGAGCCTACAAGCTGAAGTGCAGCAAATAGCCTACAATAGACTTGTCTCACTTGTTGCAGTGCAAGGTAAATGGGCGCAGAGCAGGAAGGTACCATTGCACAGCACGACAACAACAAAGGGGGATGAAGTGAGGTGGGGTTGACTGTTCCATTGAAGAAGAGGACCGACGAAATGGTTCTCTCTCTCTCTCTCTCTCTCTCTCTCTCTCTCTCTGTGCGCGCAGATGGTGCACCTATTGGTCGTCTGAGGAGGCTTGGCCTCTTCCTGAGCCTTGTCCTCTCGGTGTGCTTATAGTGTGCTGGAGGAGGGAAGAGAGTTTGGCGGAGCGGACAAGGGCCGACTCCAGAGATGCAAGGGAGACGAAAGACAGATCCCATGAGGAACTTGGCGAAGGAGACCAAGTGAGGATATGCGGGTGAATGAGAACTTTGTTGAGACACAGAGGGAAAATCTCATGAGCGTCTTGGTGGAGGAGAGCATGGGGAATGGAGGCAGAGGGAGATGGCAAGGCAGAGGGAGTGCAAAGGTTGCGAGACAATGCACCAGAGAGGAGCCATAATCATTGTAGAGGAGACGCCAAGTGGAGGCGAGCTCACGATAGAGGGGCAGAGTCTCTCTCTTTCTCTCCCCTTTCAGCTTGTTTGCAGCCAACGGGGACATGGTGTGTGTGTGTGTGTGCGTGTGTGTCTCGAAGCCTCTCTCTCGTTTTTCCAAGGGTAGAGTATCCTACGGGTGGTTGTGATAAGGGCAAGAGTAGTGTGGGAGGTTCTTCATCACTGTGTTGTAGGGAAAGGCAGGCAAAGCACGGTAGCTGATGACACGACAGGGCAAGGCAGGCTATGAATGGGGGCAAGGCAGCCCGAAGGTCGCTTTGATGCAAGGGATGTAGCATTAGGAGCTCTCTCTCTCTCTCTCTCTCTCGTCTTTGGATTGTGTGGGCGCCAGCTGGTGGTAGTGTGTGTGTGTGTGAGAGAGAGAGAGAGAGAGAGAGAGAGAGAGTCTTTGGATTGTGTGGGCGCCAGCTTGTGGTTGTGTGTGTGTGTGTGTGTGTGAGAGAGAGAGAGAGAGAGAGAGAGAGAGAGAGACCTCGGAGATATGCCATGTTTGATAGCGAGGGCAAAGAAAAACACAGAGGAGCGTATGGGTGCACGTGCATGAAGCGAGCAGAGCTGAGCTAGAAAAGGGGCTGATGGCGACAAGGGCACTGACTTTGTTTTAGAATTGACAGATTCCATGAAATTTGCATGGAATCTCGAGCATGAATTAGTCAAACATTTTGAAGTAGAGCCACTAGTAGCAATCAATTCTTCCTTGATCTCTACAAGGAATACATCCATATCATTCTTCTCTTATATAATCTTGGTTCTATATCTTCATGCAAGTAAACAATTTTTGCCTCGCTGGAATGTGCATACAAAGAGCTTTTTCTAGATGAATGTGTGGAGTGATGGAACACTTAATAGAGATTGCCAATGAATAATAAGTTTGTGCATCTTTTCCACCAAATGTTCTTACTAAGTAGGGGGAAAACAAGTCTAGCGACAAAATTTCTAGAGTCTACACCATCCTTAGCAAACCTTGCATTCACAAAAGCCAGTCATACATCATGATCTTTTGCAAAATATTTCGTACACCAGTTAAAATGAGAAAATGTTGCATCATATAAGCGCACATTGATAAGAAAACAATAAGGGAAAAATATAATTGATATGAGCCATGGCCAATGACTATGCGTGGTGTGAAATTTGTATGTAGAGTAGAAAATCTACACAAATACAAGGTACAAAGATTATTGATATCCTAGGGCTCTGAGTGAAAAAATCTCCTAGAGAAATACAAACCTGTCATGATGGTCCTAATTGGGTCTCCACAACTTGCTACCATATTATCTATTTAAATAGTGTATGTATGGTCTATCCTACCTATAGAATTATTGATTTCATGTAACTTGATCGAAGTACCATGAGCAATTTGTATGCCTTGAATCCATATCCCACATTGGAATTGTGGAAGATGGCATATGGATTCAAGGCATGCATATAGCTATAGTGAAGAAAAAAACCTTTACTTTTAGATCTCATGTCAATACTAATTTCAACCAACAAAGAGTCTAAGATCAATTGACAATGTAGAAGAAAGTAGATTTAACTACAGATCAAGGACAACAAGTACACGGCTAAGTATTTTTGTAGGAGAGAAAGAATCCCCAAATAAAGATCATCAATACACTTAACCTTACAAGCCATATCATCAGTGAAACAAACAAGATTTTGAACGTGTAAAGTGTGATAGTTGTGTAAGCATTGGGTGTCTTGCTTGGAGGAGAAACACCACCAAGGGGGGATCTTGTTGAGAAGTTGCTTGTTGAGCAAGGTGCTTCTGCTGCCTCTTCTGCCAATTAGTGCTAGTCTAGGGTGTCTTGCTTGGAGGAGAAACACCACCAAGGGGGGATCTTGTTGAGAAGTTGCTTGTTGAGCAAGGTGCTTCTGCTGCCTCTTCTGCCAATTAGTGCTAGAACGTGTAAAGTGTGATAGTTGTGCAAGCATTGTGGTTGATGAGTCATATTTTTGGTTGCTCCAAAATCCATACTAAATGATGCACCATCTTTAACAAAAAGAACTCTAACATAGTTGTGATTAGCCACATTTTCATTTGTTAACCCTCACGGCACACGAACACCCCATCACCTACGACGGACGTGTATTATGTATTTGGTAGAGTCAGGTACCGGGCTTGTCGGTCCAATAAGGAAAGGTAGAGTGATCGTCGATGAGAGGCGCACTTTAACTGGAACATTCAAGGGATTAGTTGGCTAAGCATGGGCGCCCAAGTGTGAATGGGGTGAGCTCCTATAAAAGCCAACTAAACCTAATTTTTACTCATTCTCTCATTTGTGCAATTGAAGAGTGCTCTTGTTCCATCTCCATCTTCTTCTTCTTCACCTCCTTGTGTGTGTGTGTGTGAGAGAGAGAGAGAGAGAGGGAGAGTGTGTGTGCGATCGAGCATTACGAAGGCACGACGGCGGCGAAGCGGTTGAGCGCGGCACGACTGCAGCTTCTTCTTCATCGTGGCGAGGAATCCACCACGAAGGCGAACGTAGAGCGGTGAGTGACACACCCTTTGTTT
This sequence comes from Adiantum capillus-veneris, assembly GCF_014529385.1. Classification (NCBI taxonomy): domain Eukaryota; kingdom Viridiplantae; phylum Streptophyta; class Polypodiopsida; order Polypodiales; family Pteridaceae; genus Adiantum; species Adiantum capillus-veneris. Next base: position 147,711,407 of record NC_140931.1, read on the forward strand.
TCTTGAGCTTGCTAGTTTAGGCTTGTTGTGTGCTTGGAGCCGTTTGTGGCTCGCACACGGTGTATTGGCAAGTCCCTTGCTTCGACAGTGCGGCAAGGAGTGCACATTTTTGGCGCCGTTGCCGGGGATATGCCCTACACTAAGCTCGGTTAGCACTTTACGCTTTCTTCTGGTGCAATTTCTATCATAGGAAAGGCAGGGAAGGAGTGTGTGGAGATTTCTGTTTTTTGCGTTTTCTGCATTTGCTGTCAAGTTTCAATTTCTGATGTTGTCTGCGTTTTTTCAATTTCTGCAATTTTTGCATTTTCAAGTTCGGCGTTTTCAATTTCTGCAATTTTCTGCATTTCTGCGTTTTTTTAATTTTCTGCAATTCTGCGTTTTTCAATTTTTTGCATATCTGCGTTTTCTGCAATTTTTGCATTTTCAAGTTCGGCGTTTTCAATTTCTGCAATTTTCTGCATTTCTGCGTTTTTTTAATTTTCTGCAATTCTGCGTTTTTCAATTTTCTGCATATCTGCGTTTTCTGCAATTTTTGCATTTCTGCGTTTTCAATTTCTGTATTTTCTGCACCAAAAAGAACAAAAATCTATTTTTTTTTTCACAGACGGGTTGGTTTGTATAAAAGATAGATCGGGATCGGCATCATTTTCCCAAGCCCAAGCCCAAGCCCAAGCCCAAGCCCAAGCCCAGGCCTCAGTCCTCAGTCTTATGATATATACTAGACTCACTCTTATATATATACCCTACTCCCTCAAGAGAGAATGAGAGCATGTCGGACAAGTCCTCCACTCTCCTCCTTTCTCTTCCCACTTGCACCCTTAGACTTTCTAGTTTGGGCCTAGTTCCCTACTTGAAATTGATAGTTTTAGGGATTCCGAGGGCATAGAGTGACCAAACGGAGGGTTGTAAAGCACGGCACGACCCTCTGACCGATACGCTCTTTTCGAGCTATCACACGGCCCATTCCACGACACGCTCTAAAAAATCTAGCAAAAAAACAAACAAAAAACACGCTAAAAACTAGTCACAAGGCCTCCTAGAGCAGCTTTTTGACACCTTAGGGTATCAAAAGCACATGCACTTACGCTCTGGGCGGGTGCTAGAACACGAGCATATTGAGGGTGCCTCTGTTCATACGGACACCCATTACCCATCCACGATAAGCTCTAGACCCTCAGCGGGGACACAAGGTAGCACCACCCAAGACCCTAAAATAGCCGCTAGTGATTCCTCCTCCGACTCAGAAATCATGGAAGCATACCCTACCCAAAACACTGAGAGAGAAGGCCATGCACCTCCCGAAGCTCCACAGCCTAGTACTAGTATGTTTAGCCGTTTCATGGAAACATTAGGTAGAGCTACTCGCTCGGAACCTGATGCAAATGAAGCACACGAAGGGGGTGGGGAAGTGGAATCTCCTTTCACATCGCACGTGGACCCCACACCCCCAAAGAGTGTCCATGTGGATATCCTGCCAACTTCTTACCAAGAAGGCCCTGTTGAGCTGCCTCCTTCAGAAGTTCCCTCTAGAGTACCGTTGGTGACAAGTAAAACCACGGGGAGCAACATTGCTTCTACCTCACAAGAAACCGTTAACACGTCGACTCTAGAAGGATTGTTCATTAATGATCATTGGACATACGACCTCCACACTGAGGTGTTGACGGTTCTACACTCTGGCCACGCCTACCATGTAGGATGGATAGAGATTGTACAATCCACCTCTAGTGCCACGAGCATCGAAGATCAACAGAAAATGATCTGTAATGTTATCCATGGCATTATTCAATCAGAAAGGCAAAACCGAGGGGTAAATATACTCTTAACTGGCCCCATGAGATTTCTGGATACGAGCAAGGCTCAACAGCCTACTCTATCACAAATGGAGACTCCTCTAATGAGCCCCATGGACCCATCTTACGTCATTTCACCTGGGGTCTCTATGCAATCTGAGCCTCCGAGCGAAAACTTTAGCTTCCCTAACTTGGCTCAACCCTCTATTAAGGAAAACACAGTGCTCACTCCAGGGATAAGCCTGACAGAGAATGTACCGATGACATCTACGGTTAGCGCAGTGCCACTACCTAGTGTCGTAGTACCTAATATGGGGCCTCGACCATATGTATCTCTAGTCCCTTATGCACACATGGCCCCCACACCTCCAATAGTACCACTTGCTTATGCTCCTCGAGTGCCGCTCCCTAGCCCTTATCCGAGTGGACCTATGCCCGGTTATGTTCCATATCCTGCATCATCTACACATATGCCAAGACCGGTACCCATCCCTCTCCCACATATGATTCCAAGAGTACCTCCACCGGCCCTACCTCCTCACATAGGTGACTTGGCAGCGTTTGCTCAAACCATAGGTCGATCTATCGCGGAAAATATGCAAATGCATCTGATAGAGAGCCTAGAAGTAAGGCAGTACAAATTGCCAAACTCACGCAAAAATTCAATGGGGACGAAGATGCTAGAAAACACATTGAAGTGTTTGAACAAGTATGTGATTCCTTAGGGGAACGCAACGAACTACATAAGTGCAATGCCTTAAACTTGACATTAAGTGGGAAGGCTGGAGATTGGTATAGGACCCTAAGGGTGGACGAGAAAACAATCTACCCTACCCTTCGAAGGTTGTTTCTAAAGGAGTACATACGAGAAGGTGTGCTTTGGGGTGTAGCATCTCAGCTACAGAAGGCCGAACGTAAGGAAGGAGAGTCAGTAAGGGACTTCATTAGTCGTCTAAAGCACTTAAACTCTCGCTGCCCTGTAAATGAGCGCTTCAACAATAACCAACTGCTTGATCGATTCATTCGAGGGTTGAGGAATGAAGGAATCTATAATGGACTAGTGATTAGAGGTATCACAACCTGGGAAGATGTCACTGCCAATGCAATCCAATTAGAGGACAACTTGATGATAGCAGGCATGAGGGTGTCTACTGACACGAGATCCACTAGCTCACAAGCCATTGAGTATGAACCCATGACTGCAAAGCCCATTGCCAATGAGCCAAAGGTATTTGAGACATTCTTGACAGACCTCACCAAGGCAATCCAAGAGTCTCTTAAGGATAATCGACCCCCTCAAAATAGTCACATGTATCCAAGAAGGGAGCAACAATGGTGTTCCATTTGCTTAGGTCCACATAGCACTAGTGAGTGCCCTACGTTTAGAGTAAAATTTAATGGAACTTGCAACGCATGTGGTAGGTATGGTCACCAAGCTAAGGATTGTTTAATGATCAAACGTATGATGGCAAATAGACCACCTGTAGCCTGGACGGATGCACCTCGAGCTCCTGTATTGATGCCTACTCCACCTGTTGAGCAACTACCGCAACACATGGTCCCTAGATCTCAAAATGTTGTACAAGCTACACCGCTACCACCTCCTGTGCTAGGACCGCAGGCCTCGCATCCAAGAGTCGCCCCTATGAACCAAGTGGGTTGCGAGCCATCAAATGCTTATGCAGATGGCTGTGAGGAGGAAATAGACACTAGTATTGCCTACGGTCTTGATACATTGGAAGAATGTCCTATATACTACATGGAAGATTGTTGGGGACAAGTCAAGCCGGTTTATCAAGCTGCTGCTCTCGCATCCAGAGGTCAAAATATCAACACCCAGGCTAGGAGGCCACCTCTTCAATGCTACGAGTGTGGTGGACCACATCGAGCAGCGGAATGCCCTATTAGGCTGCAAAAGAATGCTGCACAGATGCAAATGAATCAAGGGAGCACGTCTGCAATGCCAATACTCACATGTAATCGTTGTGGCATAGATCACTTGATTGCCCAATGCCCCTATAACCCAAATGCGCCTAAAATCACACCCCTAAATTTGGTCGAAATTGCTAGTGTGACATCGCCAATACCACCCGTCGCACTCGCTTATGCGATTACACGGTCCATGCTTCAAGGGCCAGGACATATCCTCGAAGAGAGAGATACCGCGCCAGTTATCCAAGCAAAGAAAAAGAAGACACGAAGGAAGAAGTCGCAGAATACGGAAAATTCAAAGCCAAGTTCCAAAACAAACATAGGAACAGGAGATGACCCCGTGTATATGAATGACCTCGAGGATGATTCAGATTCAGTCGAGACAATGGAGACTAGAACCAATACCACAAAGGGAAAGACCGACAAAGAAAACTGTAACATGGAACCAAATGAAAACCGAATAAGAGAAAACCACAAAGAGCCTCTGAAAACACCACAAGTGTTTCCAAATCCAATCCAAGACCCCCAAGATAAACCGCAGGGGCAAAAAGGAAAGAATCGTAAAAAGAAGATTGGGACGTACCCAAACCCAGTAGACGAGATTGAGCAGGTCAAACATCTAAGAGGTTTAGTGGAGGAGACTCAAAGGAAACTAGAACCAGAACCCATGCAGGTCAAAATTCATGACACAGTGTTTCCCACGCAAGTTCATCCACCCCACATGAACCATAGACCGTTAGCCATATCTAGTATCATCCAAGAAGGGAGTGAGGACAGGACATCAGAAAGTGAGCATACACCCTTCTTGTTGGAAAGGATGTTTAACGAAGGAATACCTGATCCCATTGAGGAATATGAGATTCCATCCTCACCAGTTCCTAGTCAAGGACCTACACCCTGCAAAACGCCAATGAATGTTGCCAAACTAGTGGACTTCATGTCTTCTGAGGTCCGAACCACGATCATCGAACCACGATCATAGCAAAGCTGTATGGAGATCCTGAGTTATTCCTTGCACTTCGAGCATTCCTTAACGGAGAGCTACGAACGGGATTACCGCAGTTTGTGCAACCAAATAGGCCTGACTCGATTATGATTGATGAGGAAAATCATGTGCAATCACTTGACTTAGATGGACACGAGTCTGTGATCGAGGTACCCATTAACGAATTAGGGCAGTATTTTGAAGGCGACGAGTCTAATGCGACCCTACCCATCACTACCAAGGGATTAACTATAAAGGGAATTCTTGATGGTGGTGCGGGAGTTAGCATCGTTACAAAAGATTGTTGGGAATCCATGGGAAAACCCCGCCTCAGTGTTACTAACATTGTGGTAAAGATGGCAAATGGTACCATAGCCAAACCTATGGGGATGCTCAAGGATCTTAAGATCAAAGTTCTAGGACACAAGGTACGACATACGTTCATTGTAATGGATTTCTCTAAACACCTTATGTCATATGAAATGATTTTAGGACGACCATTCATGAGGGAAGCACAAATGGTTCACGATTGGTCTAAAAATCATGTCTATTTGCAATTCCAAGACTCTGTCCTTAGAGTGGATTTGGTGACTGGTAAGGTACACCCCTTAGGGAGTAAAACCATTATTGATCATCGCTCTGACACCACAGTTCACTCGGCCCCACTACAATATTGTTACACTTGTAAGAAGGATACAGACATTGGCCAAGATTCTCCTTACATGGATGTGTTACCGGGTATGACGGAATCAGACAATGTGGATTGGGTCCACCTAGCATCAACCATAGACACTTGGGGAAATAGGGGGACGACCTGGGTAACACCTGAGGGGGATGAAATGCCTATACCCTTAAATATGCTACAAGCAATGCATATCGCTTCCGACAAGACTCATCCTAATGTCACGAAGAAAACATACAAGTGGGTCCCTAAAGCTTCTTTAGTGACCATAGCTAGTGCTAAAAAACAGAAGCCTTGTAAGAAACGTACCACTCGCTCCAAGAAAAGTAAGAAAATGTTGCGATGGATCCCTAAACGACTATTGGAAGCCCAAGGCTACTATCAAGGAAATGATCAAATCTGGGTGCCGAAACGTAGATTGTGCTCTTACCTATCACCTGACCCAAGTGAGCCCAATCTCGTAGCTCTAAAACGAATCAATGATCGTGGAAAGGAAAAAATCATGGAATGTTATACACCCGTTCTAGAGCTAGTTTGGGTACCAAAGAAAGAACGATTTGTTCCACCTAGCTCAGGAAGGGGGGAGTCCCATGAAGCTTCTAGCTCCTCATGTAATACATCCATAGAGGTAAAAGCTTCTACACAGCCTCCATCTATAGTAGTGGACCTCAATGAAGCTACAAAAGAATCCACACCTCCCAGTGTTCAAGAATCACCTAATGAACCACTTCAAGTTCGATCCTGGGAGAGTACCTTACCACCCTTGCAACTTGACGAGGCACCTAGGGTAATAGAAAACTACTGGAAAAAATCCTCACCTATTACCAACTGGAACAATTGGTTTCAAAGGGTGACAAGCTCATTTCAAACGGTATGATCTACCTAAGGAAGGGGGGAGTGTTTGCTGACTGTCATCATTCACTTGCTTCCCTCTCAACCTTTTTCCCTGACCTCTCAATTCCAATCTTAGGGAATGTACATATAAAGCTTTATACTCACAAAAAAAAAAAAAGAGCAAGAGCAATTAGCAAACGAGTATGCACAATAAAAGTCAAAACATTGACTCAGACCTACACATGTCACATCTGGTACAGTGAAACAGAAACCTATGCCATAAAACACCTTTGATCCTCATCACTTGAGTGATGGAGGGTAGGTAAGATTAGTACGATAGGAGTGTTTCTGTTTTAGAGTTGCGTGATTAGCGAAGTTCTCTTTTCCCACTGATGTTCCTCCTAGAGGTATTGTTTGTGTTTCATAGTGTGTACAGGAACCTGTTGCTATTGATAGGATTTGGACCTTCATGGAACCTTTCTCTCGTTCACACTTCAAATCAAGCGCGACCATCGACACAAACAGGTGTTTCTTGTCCATTAGCATTGCCCTTATCTTTTTGCATCTATGTTTGTCCGCTTTGATTGTGATTGGTAGCATAATATTCAGCGCATTGGCTTAGTATCAAACATTTAATTCAATGTAATGTTTTGTCATAATCACTTGTTTAGGTGTAAAAATCAAGCAGTTCGACTAATCTAGTTTGACCAAGTTAGGTGTTAGAGATCTTCTCTTAATACCATGGGGAATGCCTTCCTAATAAGCAATGGTTACTTAGGTTCTTAATCCGATTTAGGCAGCATTGTATGAAATGTACTAGGGCTTTCTAGTGGGCTTAACCCTAGTGACCTTTAGCTTAAGTATTATAAAGGGAGTTTACTAATGTGATGAGCCTGGGGAGGGTAACAGTGTTATATGACCCCCCAAAGTTACAAAATTTAAATGCTGAAAATGAACAAGCAAAAAATCAAAGTGCCACAATGTAAAATTTTAAGCTGGAAGAGAAATCTCAGCTTGATTTGGTACTTCACTCACATGTATCGCCTATGGTACTAGAGCCCTAGAGGTTCCCAGTGTGGGCGCTTTTCCTTGAAAAGCAAAAAATCCAAGGCATAAAAAATAAGCACACACATCATAATTGAATCACTGTGAAAAGACTTTGGGGGGTCAAAGAAAAAGTAATCAGTCAGGCGATGATTTCATGAGAAATTCCTTTTATGGTAGCTTAACTACAAAGTCTTCTAGGTATAGCCTCTAGTCAGCCCTCGAACATGAATACTTGGCTCTCGCGATTAAACAACTTAATTGACCACAGAAAATTAAGAAGCGTACCCATGGTATTAATACTTGATCTCTAGTACCTTTCGACCGTCAAATTAGCGACCCCAGACTTGTTTAATTTTCTACCTTTACATCTGTTTATGCATTTGATTACATTGCAATTTAATGTTCATTGCTATCAAATTGTTTGAAATTCTTTTACCAATCAATGTGTCTACCTAAAACTGCATATGCTTTTTAAGAGAATGCAATTACTGTGCCAATGTTGTTTGATTTTGCAGTGACTGAAGAAGGCTCGGGACATTCATCTCAAATGCTCTTCCACCTCGACGAACCAGCTTCAACTCAATAGCTTCCGAGGACGGAATCTACATCAGGAAGGGGGGCATGTTAACCCTCATGGCACACGGACACCCCATCACCTACGACGGACGTGTATTATGTATTTGGTAGAGTCAGGTACCGGGCTTGTCGGTCCAATAAGGAAAGGTAGAGTGATCGTCGATGAAAGGCGCACTTTAACTGGAACATTCAAGGGATTAGTTGGCTAAGCATGTGCGCCCAAGTGTGAATGGGGTGAGCTCCTATAAAAGCCAACTAAACCTAATTTTTACTCATTCTCTCATTTGTGCAATTGAAGAGTGCTCTTGCTCCATCTCCATCTTCTTCTTCTTCACCTCCTTGTGTGTGTGTGTGTGTGTGAGAGAGAGAGAGAGAGAGAGAGGGAGAGTGTGTGTGCGATCGAGCATTACGAAGGCACGACGGCGGCGAAGCGGTTGAGCGCGGCACGACTGCAGCTTCTTCTTCATCGCGGCGAGGAATCCACCACGAAGGCGAGCGTAGAGCGGTGAGTGACACACCCTTTGTTTTCTTGAGCTTGCTAGTTTAGGCTTGTTGTGTGCTTGGAGCCGTTTGTGGCTCGCACACGGTGTATTGGCAAGTCCCTTGCTTTGACAGTGCGGCAAGGAGCGCACATCATTTTTCAAACGTTGAACAACATAGGTTTGGTTGCACTCGTTGTAACATTGAGAAGAACAATGGATTGTACATCCACAATAGTCACATGGCAGACTACCTTTGAAGATACTTTGTCTAGTAGGAGACACATCATGGTCTTCATTGTATTGTTTTCCCCAACATTTGGTTTGGTGTGAACAAAAGAAACAATTTTTGGATGATCTAAAACACCATTTGAAACATGCATCTCGAGAAAAATGGTCACCACAATTTCCTCTTTGAAAAGGATTCTTTTAATGAGGAAAAGCAACGTTTGAATCTTTTGCTAGATAAGTGAGCAGAGAAATTGTACAAGGTCTATGTGATGATTGTGACCTTGAGAATATACAATAAGCAGCATACATATTACAAACACCATCAAAGTCAAGGACATCCATATTATTAGAGAGAATGATAAAAATGTTGTCCTATTTCTTACCCTAGATAACACAAAAAAACAGCTTTGACTGCAACAAGAGATTATAACAAAAGAGTGTACCAAATTCACGACAAAGTAAGAATGTTTTCTACTATAATCAACAAAAGGAGGATGTTTTGTATGGGTTTTGTATATAATCATCAAAAGGATTATGGATCGTAGTGACCAATCTACAAAAAAATGTAGAACAATCAAAAAGTAAGCTACCAACTTTATCAAAGAAAAGAACACTCTCAACATGCTATAAGAGCTCTCAACATGGTACCAACTTGTTAATGTATGCATTACTAAGTTGAGATTTTCTAGTTAAGTAGCCTTGATTAGCAACTTTGTGAAGTGTGACTAGAATTTAATTGTAGTAGAAGGTTCTTGTGGATGATCCTATGTAGATACAATTTATGTCGATGGATAGATATTGCAATGCTCTTTAATCTTGTCAAAAGCCAATTTTTCAATCAATATTTTTTATCAAAATTTACGCAAAGTCAAAAGTAATGTAAAAATTGCAATGCTCTTTGATCTTGTCTAAACAGTCTTTTAATGAAAATTTCTTATCAAAGTCTAGGCAAAAACAAAAGTAATATTAAAATTTCCAGAGTAACATTACGCAATATGGACACCCACTACATGCTTATACATAATCTGGCGGTGGAAACTTCATAAAATTGTGGAGTAATATAAGGTCTCCCTACATGATTAGGCAATGTGGAAAACTAGGTTAGTAATACAACGTTAGTACCTTCAATCAAATGCCACTTATGTGGCATTTAGCACACCTCCACACACACAAAAGTAATGTAAAAATTGCAATGCTCTTTGATCCTGTTTAAACAGTCTTTTAATGAAAATTTCTTATCAAAGTCTAGGCAAAAACAAAAGTAATATTAAAATTTCCAGAGTAACATTACGCAATATGGACACCCACTACATGCTTATACATAATCTGGCGGTGGAAACTTCATAAAATTGTGGAGTAATATAAGGTCTCCCTACATGATTAGGCAATGTGGAAAACTAGGTTAGTAATACAACGTTAGTACCTTCAATCAAATGCCACTTATGTGGCATTTAGCACACCTCCACACACACAAAAGTAATGTAAAAATTGCAATGCTCTTTGATCTTGTCTAAACAGTCTTTTAATGAAAATTTCTTATCAAAGTCTAGGCAAAAACAAAAGTAATATTAAAATTTCCAGAGTAACATTACGCAATATGGACACCCACTACATGCTTATACATAATCTGGCGGTGGAAACTTCATAATATTGTGGAGTAATATAAGGTCTCCCTACATGATTAGGCAATGTGGAAAACTAGGTTAGTAATACAACGTTAGTACCTTCAATCAAATGCCACTTATGTGGCATTTAGCACACACACACACACACACACACACACACACACACACATAGAGCAATATTATTGAGACTCATAGAGAGATGAAGAGGTGAACATGCCTACACCTATGTGTGTGTGTGTGTGTGTGTGTGTGTGTGTGTGTGTGTGAGAGAGAGAGAGAGAGAGAGAGAGAGAGAGAGAGAGAGTCGTGCTCAACAATTGTAACGTCTAAAAACTAGTGATTCTTTGAAAATCAAAATGTTTTCCTTTATGAACTTAAAATGTTTTCCTTGATGAGTGTAGGTGCTCAAATTAAGGGTGGTTAGTGGATTGAAAATTCCTCTAAAACAAACAACACGCAATGGCGTGCACTATTTTAGAGAGATTTTGGGGGTGCAAAGTGTAGAGAGAAAAGGCAACATAGACACCAAAACTTGAGCCCAATTGAAGTTACCCCCCTTTAGATATCGTGTCTATATGGTTTGCTAATAATGGCATTGCTGATGAGTCTAGGTGCTCAAAATTGAAGGTGGTAAGTGGATTGAAAATCCCTCTAAAATAGTACGCACTGCCTTGGCACTATTTTAGAGAGATTTTTGGGGTGCAAAACGTAGAGAGTGTAGAGAGAAGAGGCAACACAGATACCAAAACTTTCACTCAATTAATGTTACCCTCTCTTTAGATATTGTGCAAAGTAAGTAGTGAGAGAAAAATTGAGCGCGATTTGAAAAATTCAAATTCATGGCAAAATTCAAACAATCTAGTCGACAACGACCCTCTGATGCAGATCCTGTGGTGGTGGAACTCACTTACTTCGGCACGCTACAAGAGATTTCGAGGATTGATTATAGAGGATTTTTTGTGGATTTGTTCGATGTGCAATGGTTCAAGATAAACATGGAGGGTCACAACGCTATTGTGCACAGAAGAGAGTCAGGTTTCCTTGAGGTGGACCCAACCAAAAAATGGACCGACCTTCGTGACACTTTTGTACTACCCGAGCATTGTGAACAAGTAAGTCTGTAAATATTTAACATCCAATTTTAGAGGACTGGTGGTCTGGAAGCACTCATGTAAGCTATGTGGATCTTGCAGGTGGTATTTATCCTACCAAGTCTGCACCAAACTGGTGGTATGTCATAGAGGTAGTCCCTCGTAGTGCACGGACGTATGAGGGCTACAATGTGCCAATCATAGCGGCATCAGCGGAGGTGATGGAAGAGGATGTTGATTCGGAAGCCGCTGAGGTGGTGCTTGACGAGCCTGGAGCTACTACTCTCTATGGGATGCATGCAGAGGACCTACAAAATGAAACAGAGGACGTCTGCCTAAACGGAGAGCTCTATATAGACATAGGGAGTTATGCTCAATTATGCAAGGATGAGAGAGAGACCTCTTAAAGCCATATATATTGCATCTGAGAAATTTTGCTCATTTTAATAGTATATATTGTATTCACGTGGAGTTTTGTCCATTTTTGTCTCTATGCTATACTTGTGAAAATTAAATTGTGATTAGTCAAATTATAACTTGTTCAATTGTCTTTGCCATTCACCATTAAGATTTAATGTTTGTGTTTAATGCAGGTATAGATGATGATCAATTTATTTCTTCCTTGGACCCTGAGCAGAGGAGGTGGTACAAGGACCGCCATGGCTCTAGATCACCGTTGTTGTTCCACTCCTTCACCGTCTCCCTCTACTTCGGAGCGATCAGCACACTCCGAGAGTTTGGGGTCGAGTAGACGATCTACACACTCTTCTACGCACCGATGCTCTATTTGTGGTGGTTGCAGTTGCTGTGGAGGAGCCGTCCTTCTCCTTCTTTGCCCGCCTCCACACCAGCCACAACATTGCCCTCTACTCTAGGTTTTGTGTGACTATCGGCCGTTCCTGGCTACACACCACTCGCTAATCCTTGAGAGTCGCCCGAGTCAACACTCCTCACTTTGGGGCCCAAACTCTAGTGGAGACACCTGTTGTCCATACCCCCATTGAGATGCCACTCGAGACCCCTACCAAGACACCCAAGTTCATGCGTCACAGGCAAGAGGTCTTTTCATACTCGGTCAACATCAGTGGCAACATCATCTTGGATGACAACAGCAAGAAGGCGATGTTGCGCATGCGCGGCCTTTGCTCTCATGTGTTTTGACACTACATACTAAACACCTAGAGTGAAGTGCCAAATGAATTAAAAGAAAGAGTCATGAGCATGTTACATGACAAGTTTCTCGTGTCCAATTGGGATGAGCACTTCAATGAAGACCTGATGAAGGTGCGGATGCACAAATACTGCAAGCAGAAGTACAAAAAGCAACAAAGCATGGGTGGAGAGCCAAATTGGCTGGCCAAAGAAGATTGGAAGAATGCAAAGCAAGTAACATGCGAGAATTCTGACAAGTGGAAGCAACAAAAGGCGGCAGCCAAAATGCGAGTAGAGGCAGCGAGCTCGCACCACTTGGGGAGCAATGGGTGGGTATCATTTGAGGCCGACTTTGTAAGTGTTTTTGCGTTTCCCTTTAGGCTTGGTAGTTATGGGTAGTTTTACTTTTAAATTGTAACATAACGTATTCTTTGTATGTTTTGAATCGTGGTCAATGACATGAGTATGCGGGCAGAAAGGGCTTAAACAACATTCTCAATTCTCACTCCGGCTTGGTTAGTATTTAACTTTACTCTCTTAAATTTGTTGTATTTTAATGATAAGCTAAAAAATAGATTGTTTTGTAATTATATGTTTATACTTATAAAAAGTCGTATTGTTTATTTTTGCAAAATCCGACAAGTACACCGCTTGGACACAATGAGACGTTGGATTAAACGACATCAATCTAGCCGTAGCCAGATAGGACTAGTTTTCTTTTCTCATAGCATGTATAATGAGATGGCATGTGTACATCATTTTTGTAACTATTGGTCAACGGTGTATTTTCTCAATAATGACAATTATGTTATAACTATCACATTTTGGTCAAAGCTTAACAATCTAGTTATTTTGCCTATGATGTGTATAATTTTTTCATTGTATTACTTTTGTCAATTCACTTTCATCAAAATACTTTTGTCAATTTTGCATCTTTATTCTGGAAACTTTATGTTTAATATGGTTGATGGGTGGCAGGGCATTCATTGCCCTGGCTGAATGCCCTGGCACCCAAATTTTTTTATTCTCAGGCGTCACTATTGAATGCCCTGGTACCCAATTTTTTTTATTCTCAGGCGTCACTATAGGCGTCTCTATTTTAGGAACTTGACGGCAGGCGGGTGAGCTACCCTCTTCTTGAATAAGTTGTGAGATGATTCATGGGTAAAATTGTCTCACCTTCCGCAAACCTTGAAGTGTTGGGTCCACTAGGAGCATGCACGTGGGTTGCACTTTGGCTCCAGATAACCTAAATGCCATTTTCCTTGGGTGGATGCACTCATGCTAGCTATGTTTCTTTCTCTTCCCAATCTATTCCCAGAGCTATTTTGGACTCTCTCTCTCTCTCTCTCTCTATCTATCTATCTATATATATATGCCACAACATATGGTTTGGGTTCTCATTTAACATCATTAACACAAGCTTGGGAAAGAGCGTCACTAGCATAGCAAGCAAAAGCAGCATCTTGAGCTCTCAAGTATAGCTCTCAATCACAGCCAACCTTGGATCTTCCCTACTCATGGAACTCTCCCCTCAACCTTACTTGGTCCCCGTGTTCCCCATCAATCAGCTCAATCTCTTGCTCATGATCACGAGGTCCTGAACACATCTTATTGTGGTGTGATGCCTATGCATGGCACTGTGTAGGAGACCTCATGAGTCTACCATCTCCATAATATCTACATTGTACAACCCAGATTGTGCATGGCCCTCTCATCCCTTGAATAGCGGACATTGCCATGGAGCAATAGCTTGCAAGGTTGCGGGTAACTCGAGTTGCGGGTACCTTCCCCCAGCTCTCTACCACCTCAAGCCCAAAGAAGCTTCCTAACCAACCCCGTCCTCTTCCTCTTGGCCCACTGCATGTGCATGCCATTCAAGGCATCAAACATGGCCATGAGGTTGGTTTTCAACTAGCCATATAGCTCAAACGATGTGAAACTCATCATATAGGTATTTGTCATTATATTGTTGCTATAGTCCAATTGATTGTTAAGAAAGATGTAGCTAAATAGATATTTGAGTAGCTTACTTAATGGAGAGAGACAAATTTCACACACGAGAGATTATAGAGTAGAGAGAGAGAGAGAGAGCACACACAATATACGTGGTTCACCCAATGTGGAGTACATCCACGGGAAAGCAGTCACTCAATGGATTTAGTACTTCAAACAAGAAGTAGGTTACAACGGGATTTTACCCTTAATAGAGTTCCCATCTTGCTTCACTCTCACCACCTCACACCCACCTTGTTGCATCAACTTAACACCTCAAAATGTGTGTAGAAATGGCCTCCTTTTATAGGCCAAAAGGGCTACCCTCTCTCATGAGAGGCAGCCATGTGTAGCCGCCCTTGTGTAGACAAGTCCAAACAAACTCTTTAATCCACCCATGTGTGGCCTCCCTTGAGAAGACAAGTCCGCCTTTGAAATCGGCCATCGGTCATTAAATTCGGCCATTGATAACCGGCCATTGACTTCTGACCACCGGCCATTGACTACCAGCCACTAGCCAACCGGCCAAACGACCGATCGTTTTTTGACCACTTTTCGATCTGTCCGGTCATATTATTCGACGAAAAGGAATATTTCGGGAAGCTGCTCGACAGTGGCGGTGAAAATTTTGGTTTTTGGCGAGTGATTTTTCTTCACATACGTTGGATTCTCCTCATAATAGGGGCCTTATAAATATGCATTTTTAATACAAAAAAATTATAATAAGGGGTAAATTAGGCTCCATATTTAACACTGATCATTGCTGCTATATGACCCACCATGTGATTATGTTGTAGCATCCCATTATGAAGCTGATTTGGAGTTGGAGTTGTGTGTCTCTATGTAGCCCATATTTTCTTTGAAGATAAAAATGTGCTTCAGCTTCTCTTCCTCCTCGCCTCCTATAATATAGCTCTTCCGAAGATAGAGGCATGAAGGAGCCATCATGCATGTGCATGAACCCACACAAAGAGAGAGAGAGAGAGAGAGAGAGAGAGAGAGAGAGAGGGGACAAACTTCATCGAGAGCGAGTGTGCCCATGAATCCAAGTCTTTTCAAGGATAAGTCAATAGATCAAGTAGCATTGAGTTGCATCAATGAAATGTCCCTGTTGGTGAGCGTGGTGGTGGTAGCTAGGAAAATGGGGAGCGAGGTGGTTAGGCAGGTACGGTTTTTTTTACAATCAGTGTCGTCTATTGTTGGCCATTGCCTAGGGCCATTATAGAGAGTGAGAGAGAGAATTATGGGGTGGATCAAATGTAACTCTCCCTCATATCACAATACCACTGTAAATGACAACATTGTGCTTTCATATTTTGATGGGTTTTTTTTGCCGTTGGAGGTGGAAGAAATCTCACTCATTAAATGAATAACTAAGCCTATTGCATGGTCACGTGAGGCTTAGTATTCATTCATCCTCCCAATC
The DNA here is from genome assembly GCF_014529385.1 of Adiantum capillus-veneris. Classification (NCBI taxonomy): domain Eukaryota; kingdom Viridiplantae; phylum Streptophyta; class Polypodiopsida; order Polypodiales; family Pteridaceae; genus Adiantum; species Adiantum capillus-veneris. The sequence continues at coordinate 147,727,255 of NC_140931.1, forward strand.
AAACCTTGAAATTCACAACTTGCCAAAATTGGTATAGTTACAAAGGGTGGGCATAATTATTCATTTAATGCTCCTTTTTTGCGTATGACCAAGAATGAGGCTTAGTTATTTGTTCAAATTTGATAACTAAACCTCGCATGACCATAGCTTAAGCTCCCACAAGTTATCGCAACGTGTCCGATTATGGAGCCAAACTTGTAGAGTACTACATTGTCACTCGCACATATGCCCACCCAACTTGAAAGCTCATGAATACACATTGCACCCAACTTGAAAGCTCATGAATACACATTGCAGCAAGTACAGAAAGGAAGCTTTGAGCTCCATCCTTACATCCACATGGAGGTTACCCTTTGTCTTTTTGATAAGTAGAGTTTTAGGTAGATAGGAAGATAGATAGATGTAGATATCTTCAAGATCTCCTTCTAGAAAGAAATATTTTCATTGCTTTTTCTTAGGATTCTTAACCTATCTAATCAGTGAAATAAATGATCACTATCTTCATCCACCAATCAAAAACTAGTCAATTCCAAAACAGTAATAAAAATTAAAATAGCCTCCTCTTTTTCATTAGCAAAAAGGGGAGGCATCACTAAGGCTTTAGCACTGGCCAAAAAAGCTTGAAAGTTAAAATATTAAAATCTTTGATTCTTTTGAGGCATGGAAGCAACCAATAAACATACAATCTAACTCAAAGAGGGAAGATTACAAGAATCTTGAGTATCCCAAGGTTTATGATTAGCTCTTATCAAAGAAGGGGAAAACAATTGGAGTCCGGAAGGATTCAATTAGCTCTACCACCCTCTCAAATAACTATGACCCCTCCCTCATCTGTGTGAAGGTGGTAGCATCTCAAGAGTTACAAATTATCCCCCCAACATGTGGGGGGTACCTAAAATGAGGTAGCCTTTCATTTTTGCTTTGAGTTTGCATGTTGGGCTAGAAGCTACCATGATGCACTTGGGAACAAACTATGTTGGTGCAACGGTTACATCATTCTTGGAGAAAAGTGATGGTGGGACCAGCACATTGGGCATTGGTGTACTTGAGCCTACCATGGCCAATGAAATGCAATGATAAATGAAGGTGAAATTGGTTGGTGCTTAATGCAAATTGTGCGGCATGCAAGAAACACAAAGTACATCTCAACTTTTGCCTTGCCCGCACGTATGCCTATGCTCAATAGCCAATTTGCCCATGGGCTGATTTGCTAAATTGCTTTAGCCTTTTGCCTCTTTTATTCTAAAACACCAATACTTATCTTTTATTTACAATATCCATTTTTGTAATTATTGTTTGGCCTTTTCATAGTTTCTTATATTGTCTTTGTAATATATTGATAGGTATCATTTCAAAGTATGGTATTATTGCTATATTTTATCAAAAGCATTTCTTAGACTACACACACACACACACACACACACATATATATATATATATATATATATATATATATATATATATATATATATATAGAGATAGAGAGAGAGAGAGAGAGAGAGAGAGAGAGAGAGAGGTACCCATAAATGAAATAAAAAACGTTCCCCTTTTATATGAGGCAAGCATAATACTTCATTATCTCAAAATATTTTTTGCCTAATATAGAATACCTCAAAAATAAAATTTAGCGTATGAACATAAGAAAAGTAGTTATGGTGGCACTAATCACTGATGCTTGCATGAATTTTAAGATGTGAATGAAAAAGAGACATAGAGACTCCGCACCTCTAATTGACATACCATCTCTTCTTAGCAACTTGTTTAAAAATTCTTAAGGTAGGCATAGATTGAAATAACAAAAGTTGAATAAAAATATTCTCTCTTACTTGATGTTCATATGGTCTACACACAATCTCTCTCTCTCTCTCTCTCTCTCTCTTAGTTTACTTGAAGTTGAGATGGTCTACACACACACACATTCAGAGTTGGCAGAAATCAAAAGAAGACATGGGAATCTAGCTACAACATTTTTGGTTCCATTTATTATTATTGACAAGGATCCCCTTTTTGTATTATTTGACATTCTCTCTATGTAAAAGCCCTTGATTTTACTGGTGACTTGCAATTACTAACTTGAATGCAACATGAGGTGCTTTGATGATGAAATATCTTTGCTCAAGTTACTAAAGCTTAGTCCTAGGTGTAATGCCAATTTTTAAAATTTGGATAATCCTTTTGATAATATAGCTTTTGAAGTGAACCTTGACAAATGGGCTATTGCAACCTTGGGGCATCATCAAAACAAAAAAAGCCTATCAGATAGGTTCCACATCAGGGATTATTTTATTCTATATTTTTTCACAGTTTCACATACAAAAGGGTGTTGAAAAAATTCTGAAAAAGGTCTTTTTTATAGTGAAAGATCTACAACTAAGGGGTTTTATAAATAGTCCTTGAACGCACACATATATACAGTGACACCCCCCCAAGATTACAACACTATTTGCACCCATTAGAGATTCCATCATCTTTTGTAGTTATATCATTGGTCATAGAAGGTTCTTTTTCAATCAACATTGTCCTTTCATTTATCTCATAAAAATAAATGTGTTTATTAGCAACTAGAACCGTGACTAACTCTCTTATCCTCGTCCTTCCAAAGTGGATAAGCTGGGTGTGATTTTCCATTATAAATTTTCTTTTTTTAATCATGGATCTAAAAGGAAGTTAATGCATGTGTTGAATATCAAAATGTGAAAACGGCATTTGGTTGCCTGTCTCAAATCGCAATTTGTGTCAATTTTTAGCAGGGATTTCATTGACGTGATCACGATCATGTGATTACATTAATAACTCTAGTAATTACACAAGAAAAACACGTGATCACGTTAATTGTTAACGTGACTTTGACGATGACCTGCAAAAACCCATAGAGCCAGTTAGCTCACCGGGTAAGAGCATATTCCCTAAGGGTCCCGTCGGATTTTTTTATTTTCCCAGCGGGCCCGTCGGGTAAAAGGCATTGCCCGACAGCCCTGTCGAGAAAATAAAAAACATCGGCGGGCGTAATTATATAAAGTAAACCTCGTGCTTATGGTGGTGCTTTGACTAGGCAAATCCTTGGGGAGTGTATCCGAGTGTCGGGTACAATCATCTCCTTGTCAATTGACCTAAGGTTACAGAGTCACATGTCCTTTTTTGGGTCGAACGTGATTCTTAATTTGGAACCACTTCTAAAAATATTTAAATCCTTTACCGAAAATAAAGGTACAAAACCAAAACAATTGAAAATTTGGAGAGTCATGCTCATTGCGAGAAAGCCATTGGTCCAAATGAGAGTTGTAATTGGTTTTAGAAGATGAGCATATGCAAATGACGAGTCGATATTCAAGGGTTGGATGTCGTGTACTAGTGTATTGGGCATATAAAAATCGTTGAAGTCTTGCATTTTTCACCATCATAGATTTGAGTTGATATACATTTCACTGCACAATATAAGAGCTATAATCCTTAATTGGGTGAAAATATCTTTTATATATTAAATTGGTTGCATAAGGGGGCTACAATCCTTGATTGGGTACAAGTAGCCCTCATTTGTATGATAATATTGAACATTTCTTTGCGTTATTTCATGCATTGGTTTATACAGAGAGTGCATTATTATTATGAAAGATTATTAGTGATGACATGACCAATCCTAGATATTATTGCCATCGTATGTTTTTTGCAACTGAACTTCTTGGCTTAGACGCTGAATACTTTTCTCCATTCGGACCTATGAGGGTTGGGGTATTTGGGTGGCTATAGAAAGCCATATTAATTTTTCATCTTTATCTGCCAACTGTGTCGTGTAAATATCTTTCTCTCTCTTTAATTGTAGGTTGGTACCTTCAACTATCAATACCAGCTCATCTCGAGTGAAAGTGACACAACTCTCTCTGCTATCATGGACGGCAACAGTTGTCTCCTTCGATGAAAAGTCTACTCGTCGCTGTTGCACAAAATGAACATATAACATTTTTTGCAAAATATAATGCACAATCTACATTGTGCAGTGGATGCCCATAAACTTCCAAGTAGATCCTCTCAGATTTTTCTTTGATCACTTTGTGGAGGCAGTTCGATACCTTCCACCATCCTTTCTTTATCTCCACATCCTCACATAGCCATTTTGTTTTGATCATGTCCTTGGTCACTTCTTTATTGATTTCTGACCATTGCATGTGGTTTGAATTTTCCCATTTTGAAAGTCGTCGAGCAGTATGCATCGCTTGTTGTGTCGACATACCGTGCGCTAGAGATTTCATGCACTAAAATGCATTATCATCAAGCACTTACTGGGTACCACAGCCTTGTTCTTCATCGTCCATTTTATCTTAGAGCTGCAATGGACAAATAGACAAATGTTCAATATCGTTGACAAAAATATATTCTCACGAATCTCACAGATACACGAAGTAGATCCGTCATGTCCACTACTTAAGACGTCGTAGGCCGACTAAATCAAATCACAATTGATGCGTCTAAACAATCACAATGACCAATTGTACCAGAAGACAAATTTGAAATACCCCGGACAACAAGACAAATTTGAAATACCTAAAGATAATTGATTCAATTAAAATACAAAACAATTGATCCAATTGAAATACATGACATGACTCAATGAGATGAACCACCCCAAACCAGATAATACATTTCAATACAAATGAAATACCCCGGACAACAAGACAAATGCATATCACAAAAATGTTTAGGCCGGGTAAAAAGATGGCTCAAGTTCAACAAGCAGTCATTGAATACGATTAGGGTCTGTCTTTAAATGTTCTTTGAAACATATCAAAATATCAGATGTATTTCTTCTATTTTTTTGCTCTCTTAACTTCATCCAATAGTCTACTTTTATCTGAATGGACCTCATAACATCTTGATCGGGGTGGTGAAATACTTCTTCTAGGAAATAAACTTTCGTGGTTGCACTCCAAAAATCTATCAACATGTCAAATAGATAACATAATGCATAAATGTTACTTGATCTTGTGTACTCATCTGCGCACCCTGGATCGTATAGTTCTGGAGCAACCCATGGTTGATTTGCAATCTCTTCTTCCCTGCTTTTTGTGCCTTCAAAACTGCAGGGTCCGACTGTCCGCTTGGATGCAGATAATTATTTGATACACACTTAGCTAGCCTTCTAAGCATCATTCCTCAATCAATGATGCCAATATGGGGTTTATTTGTGCAAGTAAAGTCCAACATTATGTTGAAAGGGTGCAAGTCATTGTGCACTATGCCAATCGAGTGACCAGTCGCAACGCCATCAATTAAGGAGTGACAGATTGCTGACATCTGCTCAATCACTACTTTGATCCATGCTATCTCTATCTCTATCTTTTGTAAGCACTAATTTGTTGGCAACAATGACCTCCAACCGTGTTGTAGCCTATGTATGTGGTGTTTGAATGCTGCGTGGGCAAATGACAAGCGACACATCATGTCTCCCAAGGTGCCCCCATTGTAGTATGGAAATATTGTGATCTAGGGAGCTTTGGTGGTAAAGACAATGCGTCTTACAATGGAGGGGTGAAGTGTTTGCATTCCTTGCTTTGTCTGGAAGCTATCAAATTTTTCCTCACTCCTTCCCTTGTAGCATTTTCCCACATATGTAATGTGCTCTGGAAAGAAAGAGATGCCTTGATGGTGTATAATGTGCACATACAAAAGGAGCCTGCTCCAACCCTTATACCTTCTACTGAGGCCTCCTGGGGAATGCCAATTAGATGCGCACAATTGGCATTCAATGCCATGTGCATCATTGTGCCGATTCCACTGGCATTTGATCGGCCACCACAGCTTCTTGCACATCTTGGGCCATCTTCAATATCTTGGGTAAGGAAGCTTAGTCCTGAACTTTCACCCACTTCATCTTGACCTTCTATTCCTCCTATAATTTGCCCCAGAGCTCCAATTTTGTCATATCGCAAGGCAGGAGGGATATCTTCCTTTAAGTCAACAGACTTTTATATTGCCCAACATTGTCCTTGTGGTGGAGGTCAAATTCTCGAATCCCTGTTGGAATCAGCAACTCATTTTGGCCTTCACCTCACAGCATGTGCTCTTAATTCTCCCATATAGCGCTAGTGAGGTCTTTAATGAAGACGTCCCTTTCATTAATGTGTTGTATACGACCATCTGTACATGATGATATTGCCAAAATAAATTCTTTTTGAATGGCACGCATAATAATTTTCTTTTGATCTGGCGTCATTTTAGCACTGGACAATAAAAAACAACATATCAAATACAAATTCATGACTGCACACTGCACTAACACTCTCATACTAGTTCAAACAAACCATAACCATGACTTGAAGGCTTTAAAGAAATGTGCACTAACATATTGATAAACATTGGAAACAATTTTCACTTTAAAATGTAATGTTTACTCGAGTAAAATACAGAGCAAACAAGTAGTTTATAAGAACTTCATCCAGATCAAACAATACATGTTAAAAAATTTGAAACATTTCAACATATTGTGAACTTATAACTTATATTTTTTACCGTGCACTCTCACACTAGTTCAAACAAAGCATACACTGACTTAAAGACTTCAAAAAATTGTGCAAGATTATATTTATTCGGGTTGATAATCATTTTGACTTTAAAATGGTATGATTACTCGTGTAAAATGCAATAAAAATAAGTCACTTCTAATAAAATTGTCTATATCTAATAGAACATGTTAAAAACCCAAAACAATTCAAATTTTTTTTATAGAACAAAATACCTGAATTTACATTTTGCACGTTATCACGATTCACTTCAAAAATAATGCCTCTTGGAAGATACATGCATCATGATGTACATATTGCCAATTTTATTTTAGCTCATTTAAAACATTGAAAGTATACAAACCGGGCTAGGAAATTGCAAACAACGTCTTGCTCTTGGAAAAGGTAAAAATGAATATTTAACATGCAAATTGTGTGCATATAATTATATACATAGAATTTATGTAAATGTAGCATTTAAAATAGCAACAATGATTGATGAATAAAGCATTCTTTTGAATATGATTAGCTAGTACACACAACACATACCCAGGTCATGTGGTCAGGTACTCCGCTATTGCCGTGCATTGCGACGTAGAGCACACAACCCCTTCTCTCCTCTCGACGTACGTGCAAAGTCTATCGTCGATCGTCTCTCTCTCTCTCTATCTCTCTCTCTCTCTCTCTCTCTCTCTCTCTCTCTCTCTCTCTCTCTCAAGATGGCTCAAGGATAACGCCCAGCGGGCCCGATCGGGGCCATATATATACTATTTTGTGACCCCATTGGGCTTCTTAATATTCCCGACGGGCCCGCAGGGAAAATTGAAATTCTCGGCGGGCTTCTTGTGGGTTTCCAAGTTGCTCTTAACCAGCTTCTTTGTGATCATGTTAAGTGTGATTATGTATATGTGTCAATAAGACCTTGTGATCACAAAAAATTTGTGGTAACTACGTAAATATTAAATCCCTGGTTTTTAGATTGAGTGGCATATGTCTCATGGAGTGCTTATGACATGTTGCTTCATTCAAGGTTTATTTTGTCAAGGTTTGGTTCACATGTCTACCTAGCACACAAGGTAGTTAGATTCTTGTATTTTGCGTATGCTTTGTGCATTGTGGTTGGGTTGAGGATTATGCACAATACTTCCACACAATCCTAGAAGACATTCATGTCCTACAAGCACTAGGCATGTCACCACCCTCTCTAGATTGGCATACTTTGTTTGTTTGTGAGCTAGCTATGATGTATTGTCTGCTGCAATGTAGTTGGTAACATTTGCACCATTCTTGGGGATCGATTCTAGATCTAAACTAGATTTGAAGTACATACTTGCTTCAAAAAAGGACCCTCTAGAGTTTGGTTTAAAGATACCTAAATGATAACTTCATAGGATAGAAAGATACCTTTTATCTAAAAGACCCTCTAGAGGTTGATTTTTCATATCTTTGGAAGTTATCATTTAGGTATGGATGGCAAAACCATCACAAAACAAGCCATAAGAAAGAAAGACAAAAAAAACACCAAAAACTGCCACTCTTGATAATGTCTCTTGGTCTTTCAAGTAAAGTTTGGTTTTTTTTTTTGGATTGAAGGAGTAAACGTTATTAGACAGCATCTTGGGATACTCACAATTCCATTGCAAAAATCTAATTTAATAAAGTGCTTCAAGCACTTAAAACCATAATATAAATGACTTGATTCATTATGCATTCTAGGGTTCTTTTTCAAACCAGCACACCAACTAGGGTCTACAAGACATTAGGGAACAATTTTATGCTAGTTTCATCATAAGCAATCAAACAAGGTAGAAATCATAATTTGCGCCATGAAAAATATTGCAATTTGGGCAACACACATTGCACCCCCATCTAAGTACATCATCCTCACTCAGCACATTGCATGGTACCAATTCCACCCCCATTTGGGCCTCATTTTGCATGTGTAAAGGCCACTTCACTTGCCTATGTCAATGCAAAGGAAAATAACTTTCTTTGGAAAAATTTCTCACCATTTGGCTAAAACAAGATATGGTAAACCTTAGGGATGAGGGGAACTCAAAATTAATAAGCTAAGTCACCAAGACCCTCATGGCTCAAATTGCAATTGGAGACACCCTTCACACTAGCATATGTGACATCACAGGAGCATCCATCAGCTTGAATACAACTTGCACATGATGTTTCATCTCATTTGGATAATCAAAGCTGACCATAAGCATAATCCGGTGTTTCAAAGCCCTCACAGTGCAACATCAAGAAAAGAACATGCATTTGTCATCCATTCTACATAAAAGTATGCTTAAGCAATTCCAAGATCATAATTAACCATCTCCTCTAGTATGAATCACCAAAAACCTCTAGCCCAAATTGCAATCTAAGCTATAGTGGTATCTTGCATAATTGACCATACCCACATGACACCAATTGTCTATGGATCACAACCATACCGATATCTTGGACTTTAAGATTCAAAATCCTAATCAAAGTGCATTATAAGGGTTTACACTACTATTCAAAGATACGTTTGAATATTCAAATTTATGCAAAGCTCTAAGAGGCAAAAATTGCAATTTGTGCCACATTAACATCTGTCACCACGAGGGGAAGCATAGTAGCAGCTAGCATTTAACTTGGTAGTCCTATCCATGTATTTTTTGTGAAACTTGGAGATCATCACCCCCATTTTTGTGGGAAGATTGGGCAAAAACAAGGATGAGCATGCATCACATTTTTACCAATATTGGTAGTTGTTAGCATTTAAGTGATAGTCAATATACATAGACTAAACATACTTGAGTGTAGGATATGGCATTGGCTTCTAGTATGCAATTTGAATACCACTTGGACATTATAAACTGGTTCTTTAGATTTGGGAGTTTGCATCAAACCAAAGCAAATTTGCAGCCATAAGGTGATCCATAAGAAGTAGGAGAGTTTGCAAGAGGATTTAACTTGATGGAATACTAGAAGCTAGTTGTGTGTGTGGGAAATGCTAGAGGATTCAATTGAGGATATACACTCTTAAATACTTGATGAGACTATAGTTGGAAGCATTTGAATTGTCAAGCACCAACTTTTTCAAGTAAGGGGTTAGGATTCATATTCAGGCTTTAAACTTGTGTTTGTTAGGGAATATATATCAATTCGATTTCCATAGAAGAGAGTTTCAACTAGTTTAAGGTAAATCATTTGACCACATATTCTAGAGAACAGATCTTGAACATGACCTTAGACACATCATCCTTAATGGCAAGTAGTAGAACCAGTAGTGTGGACATAGGAGGAGGGAGCCACCAAGTTGAATCCATTAGATCTGACCCCCTTGGTGACTTCCTTACGACTCTAAAGCTCCACCTACCATGGAGCAAATATCTATATAGATGTGATAAATATAAACTTTAGCTATGTATACGCCCATTTGATAGATCATAGGCTTGAGGTTTTTATCAATTACAAACAAAATAATTTTTTTTAATCAAAGATGAAATAATGCATTGATATCAATCCTTAACACTAGTTTGGTACCAAAACAGGACACTTTAAGTGTCCTTTTTTAACAAATCTAAATTAAATGCTACTTGCATTAAACGGTTTATTTAAGAAAACCCTCTTGATATGCTTAAATATGCTAGCTAGAGGGTCTTTTAAATATATAACCTTGCATTTTAGAATCTATCTTGATCAAGAACTATACTCATCAAGTTGACCCTCATAAGACTGCGATTGACGCTTTGAAGAAATCGCCTCCATAAGCTCAAGAAACAATGAAGCGACCTTGTAGAAAATTTTAGGTGACTCTTCCATAGTTTTGCTATAGATAATTGAAAGTTTCATGTGCAAAAAAAATGCCTTTGAAGTATATAAAATGATGGAAAGTTCCATGTGTTTGATATGGTCATTTCAAGCATATCTTTGTATACCAAAAAATAAAATAAAAAATTTGATGTATTTGTGAGTTTTAGGAAGTGATAAATTGCTTGCCCTTTCCATTGAGCACTCAAGGTGGCAAGTAGAAGGGCTTTGGTATGCAACAAGTATTGGATCATTTTAATATTCAAAATTGCATAAGAGAAAACTTTCATATTCTCATTCTTGAGACATAAGCATTCAAAACCTCGAATGAAATCAAACTTTCCATGTAGATCAACTAAATGTATCAAAGTACGCGGTACATACACAATTGGGGTGCCTAAAACCTTGGTTTCATTGTTATTATTGAGAACTCAAGATTTTGAAGAGTTTTTGCACGATAATAAATTCAAGATAGAGTTCAAGCAACGAGATTTACTTGAGTTAGGGAGCCCAAAAAATATGTAGTTTCTTGGTTTAAACATATAAAGTCATTTGTAGTTGTCAAATTGCACTAGAATAGTATCAATTTCATGAGGGGACCTTTGGAAGACCAAAATTATGCTCTTATTCAACACGTGCTCAAGTATGAAATTATGTCTATAGCTTACATGTGACTCGAAAACTTATCTTTGAAGTGCATTCCATTGCTTTGTAACACTAAATGCTAACACTTGGATTTTATAAACATAAAAAATGCCATCTCTACAAAAAGATATAATAATTTTATGATTTTTCTAGCAAAACAGCTTGAAATTTTACAAAAATTTATGTCTTAGAACTTACAAGAATTCTCTCCATATAGATTGTATTTTGATATGGAGAAAAATCCAGTGTTTTCTTTCCCTCATAACCAGCCTATGATAGAAGCAAGGTGTATAAAACTTCTTTCTTGCTTGACAAATAAGTTGCCAAAACATGGTAGAAAAACAGGACACTTTAGTGTCTCAGGACACTTAAGTGTCCAATTACAGAACTAGTGTTAAGCACTTAATCTTCTTGTTTGGCTGATTTTGGACAAATGAGATCCATCTCTATTTATGCTTTGATGAATGTTCCCAAACCTTATGAGTTGCATCATTTATAAAAGTGATAAAATACAAAGCATCACCTAGTGAATTGACCACTTTTATTTGAATGCACTAGATCTAACTCATCAAGCTTCTTCTTGTTTGATAGACTAGATCTAGGCTGATTTGGCATGCTTACCATACATACAATACTCCCACAATTCAAAGTCTAAAAATTTGAATATAGATAAGTAATCCAAATGAGAAAGGTCTTTTGGCATCTTGACTATATGGTTTTGTCTATTGAGGTATGGTTATGCATTTAAGTAACCATTTTCATGTCGTGCTCAATGCAAAATAATGATCTTTATGTGCAAGAGTGCAAGAAGACATTTTCTTACATTCAAGGATTGATGCTCTCATGTCAAGGATTGATGCCCTCATGACAAAAATTTCATAATCCATAGCTACCATCTTATTACATTTTTATGGAAATTGTGCTTGCTAATGTGTAGTTGACTACTTGCTTTTGGCCATGAATTTTTCTCTTTATGTTGAGTTGGATATGGTCATTGATTATGGACAACTTATGACAATGTGAGTCTACAAGAGACTTTACTCACGATTTTATGATGTTAGATTTGTGCATCAGATGCCGTCTTTTTCTTTCTTGCTGATGAGTGGCCATTTATGGTGATAGTTTCTAGTTTATGGTTGCCATATGTATATGGAAACCAAAAACTAGCTATCAACATGTGATAGTTGCTAGTTTATGGTTGCCATATGCATATAGTATGTTGAGTATACAACAAATCTCATGCACTTTCGGGTAGTATGTGGATGCCTCTCATGCGAGATTGAGGCAATTGCAGTTGTGGTGGGAGATTGGTAGCTTTTAAATTGCTTGCTATATTTGGCCCTTGTTTATGTGCATATCTCTCAACGTGGAAGATTTGGTCTATTTTCAACAATTTATTTACAAAGTTTGGGGATACTAATTAGAATGCTTGTGTGGAGTCAATTTTGGTAATTACAATAGTCATCTTGAGTCTTAATTTTGCATAAGATTTTGGAGGGCCCTCTGGGAGCTTTCTTTGATTTAGAGGCTTCTTGAATGTTAAGAGCCTTTTGGTGATGCAAGTCATTGGAGATCCCCTATTGTAGCCTCGTTATGGGACATGTGTAGATGGGACTAGCTAGGTGCTCAATAGCCGAGTTGACTCAATACAGTTGGTTTAGTTTTTGTGCAATGTTTGTACAATGGTTTATGGTTTATGCGATTCAATATTTATGCAAAAATACTGTCAAATGTGTGGCAGAGTTTGGTCATACTATTTGTCATAGTTTTGATTCAATTTATGCATCTTTTGTTCACAATTTTTGGCTCACATTTTATCCGTCTTGTGTCGAAACTTTGCCAATAAGTTTTATTTTCTTCCACTGCCAACTATGATAAAGAAAACTTCTATAGCAAAGTCCATTTTGTAAAGAGAAAATTTAGTAGAATGAAGTAGACATGTTTCACATTGATAGCTCATTAGTGGTGCTTACAAAGGCATTTTGTAAGCACCAATGATGAGCTATATCAATGCATAACATGTTTGGTGTTTACACTTGTGCCTATCATTCCCCCCCCACCAGCCCCCCCTCCCTCCCTCTCTCTCACGTTTAATTCTCCACATTTTCTCTTTTCAAAATGGTCTTTGCCATAGACTTTTTAAGGTTGTCCTTATCATAGTTGGCAATGGAAGAAATTTTTATCTTGCCTCTCTCCTTTTCCTTATAGAGTAACTCACAGATGCAATTTATAAGCATGCTTGTTGATTATTGATGTTTGGATGATGATAACTCTCTTTTCATTTCATTGCACTACATCCTCCGCTTCTTTCTAATTTGCATCTTTGGCATGGAGTATGTAGGATGCTTGGAGGCTACGTAGCTTTGTTGTGACCCTTTCTTCCGCTCCAGAAAGAGACGAAGTTTGATTTGCTAAGAAGCTCCTTCATGCAAGCCTCATGAATAAATAACACATAGCATTAAAGAGGGGGGGGGGGGGGGGGGGGGATCGAGGGCAGAGAAGTGCGCGCACAAAAATAGGGGAGATCGCAGCCGTAGATGGACACTTAAAAACTAAACCCGGCCACAGACTAAACCCAAGCAGTGCCTATGTTTTAATAATAAAACCCAAAAAAAAACGAGCCATGGTAACAGCATGTGCGTGCGGGTGGGATGGTTACCCCATGCATCTCAATCTGGGCGACGAGGCCCTGGGTTCAAATCGAGTCGCCGAACATCCACTTTTTCGCGTTGACTTGCCACGCGTCCGGGTTTAATCTGCCTCGGGCTTCCCGCGTCCACTTCCGGGCCGTCGATCCCATCACCCCCCTCTCTTTAATGTTATGTGTTACTTAGTGTCGTGGCCATGCAAGCGTTGCATCTTCGCATCTAGGGGCTGGCTTCCTTGCTTGCGGCCCTACCAACTGCCGCAACCTCGCTCACCAGCAGCTTTTTCTCGCATCCACTAAAGCTTGGCATCCAAGAGCTCTATGCTATCGACTCCAAATAGCTGAACTACCTGTAGCAACCGACCACGCCTCTCAAGCTGTATCCCGACGCATGCTGCTCTATCGGATCCTTCAAATGGCCACCTTGGCCTCGTCATCTAGGGCCTCCTCTGCTGGAGACTTGCCCTCATCCTCCTCAATCATCCTTCCACGTTCTGTATCAACACTCTCACTCCTCCCTTTGTCACCACTGTCAAAGTCCAAGATCAGGGGGCTGAGCATCTTGGCCCTCCATCTAGTGTCTATTAAAACCCATAATTGACACTAAATGGAGGGTAAAGATGCTGGATTACACTTGATCTTGCCAGCTACAGCACAATCAACTATTACAGTGAAAACCTGCACACAGATTGTCATCAACTACACACAAATTGTCACCAAGTGCACATACCTGTTGACACATCAGCATCCAGAACATCAACCTGGGGCAGACGAATCAGCAAACAAAATTTCAATATAGTGTTGACACATCAGCAAGCAGAATTTCAACCTATTGCCCTTGTAGTTGGCTAATTGTTGAAGTCAGAAAGATGATTCCTATAACTAGTGCTATACATTCCCTTTGTAGCAATATTATTACAGCAAGAGAGAAAAAACTTGAAAATATAACATCGAGTTCCATTAGCAAAATCAAACCAACAAAACAACCTTGGTCATAGTTCTCAACAACACAACTACTAGTTGTCGTAAGCTACAAACTTCCCAGCATTCCAACTGCTTCTTCTCCAAAGGTACAAAGGGCATATTTTCCTTCTCGACATACACATTAACAATGCAATTTTACATGTTGCACACTGGAAACACTGACACGGGAGGATTCCGACCACCGATACCTAGAGCTCTAGTCGACTCAGGTGGAAGCTCATACAGAAGGCTCTCATCAAAAGGAATACCTTCCCCTATTTTGTAGGGAATAAAAGGCACAGTTGGCTTCAAACAACCACCATCTGAACCAGCAATACCAGTTGAGCATCCTTTACCAGCAACAGTAACTTCCTCACTGCCACCTGAACCAATAGTACCAATTGAACATCCTTTACCAGCTGAACCAGTATCACCAATTGAAGCACAACAACCACAACCAGAACTACCAACATCAACTGACATATTAACACTAGAAGCGGTGCAACCACCAGCAAACCCTGTTGATAACTCTCTAGTAGAACCAACACAAACTTAAGAAACGTGTCCACCACCAACAGTAATAACTTGTCCACCAACAACAACAAGTTCTTGCTTCTTTCCATGAGAACCATCTCCTAAACCACATAACAAAAACCAGCAAGACTACCAACACCAACAATCGTCAACTTACAATAACACACCAAAGGCACAACCTTCAATATTCTAACAGAAGTTTGAGAACTTTTTCTCCAAAACCTGCGGGTAGGTCTTTAGTCTTCCACACCCATCAAAAGTCTGAGACAAAATATCCTACACAACAGCCATGCGAACCTCACTTGACACGTCATACTTCTCATATGACGTAGGACGCTTATGTCCTGTCACCATCATTCCAACCTCACGAGGCACCTGCCCAAGAATCATTTGAGTCACACAAGTGCTTCGTAAGCTCTTAATACTGAAATTTCCGCCAACCCCTGTCCTATTGCCAATTGACTTCACAATATTGGGCAACACCTTCGCTGCAACACTCTGTTACGACTATATTAAACCTGCAAGAAATCTAGTAGTTGACAATTGACTCAAAAAAATGTAAAAATTGCACACCACAAAATGCGACGAAAAAACTTATTACAACCTGTATGTGAGTTAATTTGCTGCAAAAACAAAAACAACACATTCTTATCACCCTCAACAGTGTATGGCATGTGACGCATTAGCTGATCAAACATCAATACAACATCATCATTACGAAAAGTAACAGTAGGTTGAAAGTGCTCCGGCTGAAAATGCATCAAGTCAACGTTATAATTTTTGCTAGCATGCTCACAAATCTTGCAAGCACAAAAAAAACTCAATACCACTAAGTGCCAACTATAGAACTTATCCCTATAAGCCTAAAACTGACAAACCAACCTAGCATATTCTCCAAACTCATCTTTAGCACGCGAGAACAACATCCTCTCAAGATTATAGAGCTCTAAACCACCCCTAATTGAGAAATGCAGCATGCAAAAATAAGCAAATCTCATTTGAGAACCGCTGCAAACTAACACCAATCACTGAAGCTTTTTTTCTCTCCTTGCAGACTCTAGCACAGCAACCCACCTTTGCATCACAATCAAAAGAGCATTCTGAGTCGATTGAAAGATAGGATTTTGTACAATATCAAACGGCACCTCAACAATACCAGTAGCAGCAACTCTCAAATCCTGCTCCTTTTTTATCATTTTACCAAAGCAACGCAACATTCCCATCAATGTGTCTAATGGAAATAAGCCACCATCCTGTTTATACACCACAACAAAAAACCTAGCAAGCATTTCATTCACCTGACAAAGATCCAACTTCTCAAGAGCAGTATCACAATCCACACTAGACATTTTCTTCCATTCGTCAAACTTCTTACATGCCCAATTATCCTTGTGTTTTGTGGCCCCACTATCCCCAACAGTCAAAAACTCCTCCTCAAGGTCGCTATTACCAACAAGAAAACCTGGCACAGTTATGCTGTCATCTTCCACATCCAACATAGGTAGACCACCAGCATCACAACTTTCAACAATACTATAAAGCACAACACCTACACAAAGCAGAGAACACAAATTACAACGAAAACAACATGTAGACATTGTAACCATCAAAGAACCAGTAAAACACTCCAGATCTACATAATCCTAAGCAAACCTACTTAGATTCATATTCTACAATCACTAACAATAGCATGTATGCACAAAGAAATGTTAAGAAATATCTGCAGGTCTTGCAGCACAACCAAAACCTTCATCTGCTCTGCAGAAGGACAAATTTCTTCATCACCTGATACAAATTGGAGATCTGTACAAGAACCCCCAAATTTGTTGATATTTTTTGCTACAAAAGCCCCAAATTCGAGATCTATTGAAGAACCCCTAATTTCTTCAACACGTATTGCAGAAACACCACTCTCTGTATGTATTGCAAAAGCCCCAATTCCTTCATCTGCTCCAAGTTCTACAATTGCTTCAAAACCTCCTCCATTTGCAGCAGCCTCATTAGGTGGACAAGAATCACTACCCCCATGAAATGCACCACCCCCAAGCTGCCCTCCAACTTCACGACACCCAGATGCACCTCCTCGAACACCCTCATCAACATCAAGCAGAAGGCAGAAGCTTGGTTGCGAACTCATTCCAAGCCCTCCCTTCAAACAAAAAGACACTATACTCTCTAAAATAACATTGAGTTTCACCCCACAAAAAACCTTCCAAAAAGTTCCACGCTCGTTTTCCAAAATGGCTTCCAGCAAACAAACTTCCTGCAGAACTCGACCCCTCGGAACACTACCTCTCAAAACCCTAAAATACATGCCTACCCTAGGCAAAGCCACAACACTCTTCCTATATGCACAGAAAACCCTAACCAACACATAGAACCTGCACAAACCCTAGGAGACGAATGCAGCACAGAAAACCTTAGGCAAAGAACCTGCACGAACCCTAGGAGAAAGGAGAAGAATGCAGCTTGCGACCATGCATCTCAAACATCACCATCGTGAACTCTAATGCCCACATTCCCCTAGACCTGTGACGGATGACAAAGGACCTCAAGTGTCCTTTCCCATAAAATAATTTCTCCCACGTGGCTCTCGGCTATCGACAATCGCCACATGGTCACAATTATTTTTGGGAAAGGACACTTGAGGTCCTTTCCCTGCACCTTCTACACCTCACCTTAATGACGCTATATCAGATGAGGTCTTCTGTGGAGGAATTCCTAGCTCTTATAATGCTTAGCTCACCAAATCCAAGTCTTTCTTATTGCACCTCAAGGCACTTTGCGAGCGAGAAGAGGCCTCCTATTAGCCTTCGCATGAAACCTGCTTGCCTTGCTATCCAGGATTAGGAAGCACAAGCTTGTCTTAGTGCTAAGCTTGTTGCCCTCAAAATCCAATAACAAGTAGACTCCACCAAAGTTTATATTGAAGCTCAATTGATTGTAGTGAACACGCTCCATCAAACCATTGATTCCTATTGTGACTTGGTCTCTTTAACCGTATAGTAAGATCCAATCCATCTTCACTCACTTGGAGGTCACACTTGGAGTCTTGGAAGGAATAAACTTTTTGAACTATGCACAAATTCAAGTAGTGATGCTCAAAGCACACCTTTATGGATCCATCCTAGAAGAAGATCATCTCGCTAGAGAGAGGAATCAAGTTTCCCTTATTGAGGAGGTTGATGCCCTTCCCAAGGAAGAAACCATTGCCCAACTTGTGCACAACAAGGTCTCCTAGCACTTTGCAAAGCATTATTTGGGGTTGCTCTTCTACAAGTGAAGCTCCCCCTTTGTTACCCCCAAAGAAGGCATATACCCTAACAAGAGAGCCAAACTCAACCTTCCCCCTCAACCCCGCCCAACCCAAAAACCCCAACACCCTCTTCAATCTACCCCACCCTTCCTTACCTCTCCCTCCCCAACCCGTTCTAGCTCTTGGCGCTCGCCCAATAATAAGTCGACCTTTTTGTCAACCCTTCTCTCTTCTCAAGCGATAAGTCCAGAACCCCCAAGATCAACCTTAACTCAAAAAATCAAAACTACCAATGCAATCTCCAAGCCCCGACCTTCCAATAAATTTTGATTTCAAAAAACCTCCAATGAGAGCACTCCCTCGGAATCCACTTGCTCTTCTCCACACCCCCCTCCTCCCACACCTTTGGGTTCCATTTTCACCCTCCATCTCTCATTCCATAGGCCCAAGCAGAAGTATTGGCTTTCTCTCACTAATACCTCTCTCTTTAAAATCTTGCAAGTCGGAAAGCAAACCCCCTTCACCCTAGACAATAAAATCTCTACCCCTAGGTAGCATAATCTCTCTACTTAAATTCTAACTCGACGTGAAAAAAATCTCTTAGGGATAGGCGTTAAGCATATTCTACCCCCGCCAACTTCCTCGCTTGATTCCGTCCATCATGCTTATGCTAATTTGAAGAGCTTATACCGGCTAAATCTCTTATTGAAAGATGTCCATGTTAGGGAATAAAGTGTAGCTAAATAGATATTTGAGTAGCTACTTAATGGAGAGAGACAAATTTTCACACAGAAGAGATTATAGAGTAGAGAGAGAGAGAGAGGGAGATAGTACACACGATATACGTGGTTCACCCAATGTGGGCTACATCCACGGGAAAGCAGCCACTCAATGGCTTTAGTACTTCAAACAAGAAGTAGGTTACAAAGGGATTATACCCTTAATAGAGCTCCCTCTTTGCTTCACTCTCACCACCTCACACCCACCTTGTTGTATCAACTTCACACTCCAAAATCTGTGTAGAAAAGGCCTCCTTTTATAGGCCAAAAGGGCTTTCCTCTCTTATGACAGGCAGCCGTGTGTAATCGCCCTTGTGTAGACAGGTCCGATTTGAATTCTCCCATGTGCCCATGTGTCACCACCCTTGAGAAGACAAGTACAATTTGAATTTGGCCACCGGCCATTGACTTTTGGTCACCGACCATTGACTACCAGCCATCGGCCACGGCCAACTAATGGACCTATTTTCGACCACTTTTCGATCGTCATCCGGCCATAATGTTCCGACAAGTGATTTTTTTTCACACACGATTGCTTCTCCTCATAACGGGGGCCTTACAAATATATTTTTTTAACACAAAAAATACAAAAGAGGTAAATAAAGCTATATACTTAACAACCCCCCACTTGGAGACTGACCTCCAAACCAAACCTGTGAGTGCTTTCCATCCTGGTTTCTTTTCTTTGAATGCCAATTGAAGATGAGCAAAAGCTCAACTTCTCCTTATTGACCACCTTTGTAAACATGTCTGCAAGATTTTCAATTGTATGCACCTTTCTTAGCTTTAGCTGTCTCTCTTTCAAAAGAGTGCGTATGAAGTGATATCTCACCTCAATGTTCTTTGGTCTTGAATGAAAGGTTGAATTCTTCATAGGATGAATGGCGCTTTGATTGTCATCACTGTACAAGACACAATTTCCTTGCTTATATCAAAGCTCCTCAAAGAATCTGTGAAGCCAAAGAATCTCTTTGCTTGCCTCCATTTTTGCTACATATTCTACTTCTGTGGTAGAAAGTGAGACCACTTTCTGCATCTTTGAAGCCCAACTTACTGGTGTGCCTGCAATTGTGAAGATGTAGCCAATAGTATGCCTTTGAGTGCTTTGTCACTGCCATATCTGCATCAACATACCCTTGCAAGAAAATGTCAGTGCCTCCAAAATACAAAGCATTCACGGTTGTCCCCTTTAGATACCTAAGTATCCACTTCACAGTTTGTCAATGCTCTTTACCTGGATTATCCATGAATCTACTCACAACTCCCATTGCATGTAAAATATGGCCGCTGCAACATATGGAACTTTAGATATATAGGCTATCTCCTTTGTCTTTGGACACATATCCTTGGTTAGTTTAAAGTGATTAGCCAAAGTGTAAAACCTATTTTGCATCTTGCATTGCAAACCTTTTTAATACCTTCTTGATGTAATCCTCTTGAGATAGCTTTACTGTCTTCTTCATCCTGTCCCTTGATATCTTTATACCAAGTATCCATTTGCAGCACCTAAATCTTTCATTGAAAAAGATTTAGACAATTATTCTTTTAGGTCTTTGATGAGCTGCATGTTAGTACTTGCAATCATTATGTCTTCAACATACAACATTAGGATGATGAACTTCCTATCTCCCAAATTCTTTGTGTAAACGCAGTGATCTGAGCTGCATCCATCGATCGAACTTCAAGTACCATTGTCTTTATGCTTGCTTTAAACCATACAAGCTCTTCTTTAGTCTTCAAACCATTTTCTCCTTACCTTTTACTTCTTATCCCTTTGGTTGAAGCATGTAAATTTCCTCCTCTAAGTCATCGTGAGGGAATATCGTATAAATATCCATTTGCTCAGGATTTAAATCATGAGCATCCATAAGGCTTAAGACAAGCCTAATTGAGTTCATTTTTACAACATGAGAAAATATTTCATTGAACTCAATACCTTTCTTTTGAGAAAACCCTTTTACCACAAGCGTGGATTTGTAGCTTTTCTTCTCACCTTCTTCTTCCTTCAACTTATAAATCCATTTGTTTTATAATTCCTGCTTACTTTTAGGAAAATCAACCAACTCCCATGTTTGGTTGTGATGTAATGAGTCCATCTCCACTTGCATGCTCTTCATCCATTCTTCTTTGGATTTGTGATGCATAGCTTCTTCGTACGATTTTGGCTCTCCAAAAATTGAGATCAAGAGATGTTTGAAGGGAGGAACAAACCTTTTTGGAGGTCTACTTGCTCTTGTAGATATTTGGGGAATAGGTTGAGGCTCCTCATTCGGTTGACATTGTTGCACATTGTCACCGTTGGCACTCCTTTAGTCTTTACTGTCCTCAAGCTCCATGTATTCATCACCTGTATCTCTTGTTTGTTTTCTTTCCAAGTAATCTTTGTACATATTTTGTTCTTTGAAAATAAATCCCTACTCCTAAACATTTTACCATCTTCAGGATTCCATAGGTGATACCCAAAGTCACCTTCTCCATAGCCAATGAAGAAACACTTTTTGGACTTTGCATCTAGCTTTGACCTTAGGCTTCTATCTATGTGCATGAAAGCCTCACACCCAATCACTTTGAGAAATGCATAATTCACCGGTTTACCTCTCCATGCCTCATTTAGAACTCCCCCATCCAATGTTGTCGGGGGTGACTAGTTGATCAACTACACAGACATACATACTCCTTCCGTCCAAATCTCAAGTGATAAGCCTGCATATAGCTGCATGCTTCATGTTCGCTCCATGGTTGTTTTGTTCATCCTTTTGGAAATTCCATTTTATTGAGGTGTCCTTGGGGTTTTCTTTTGCCTCTGAATGTCATTGCTAGCACAAAATCTTTCAAAAACTTAGCTACAATACTCTCCTCCATTGTCGGATCTAAGGAATTTAACCTTGGTACCTATTTCGTTCTCCACAAAGGCTTTCCACCTTTGAAATATGGAAAACACATCAGATTTCTTCTTTATTACATAAACCCATGTTTTCCTAGTTGCATCGTCTATGAATGTTACATAGTATAATGAGCCACTAAGGGATGGTGTACTTACAAGACCCCAAACATTAGAATGAACCAATTCGAGTTTGTTATTTTTCTTTCATTTCTTGATTTTTGATATTTTACTCTCTTTTGTTTACCGTAAACACAATCTTCAT
Source organism: Adiantum capillus-veneris (assembly GCF_014529385.1). Taxonomy (NCBI): domain Eukaryota; kingdom Viridiplantae; phylum Streptophyta; class Polypodiopsida; order Polypodiales; family Pteridaceae; genus Adiantum; species Adiantum capillus-veneris. The sequence continues at coordinate 147,749,511 of NC_140931.1, forward strand.
AGAACTCTAAGTCCACTTCTTTCAAACATAGTAGAAGCTTCTTTGATTGGAGGATTTTGCATTCCTTTGGCACTCATATGCCCAAGCCGGTAGTGCCACACCGCATTGTTGACTTTTGTAGCTATTGCACAAGTTGGATTGTGTGCTGACAATACACAAGTAAAGTGTACCAACCTTTTCTCCTTTGGCAACCACCAAAGATCCCTTTGAGATCTTCCAACGTTTGTTTTTGAATGCATTGTTGTGACCTTCATCATCCAATTGTCTTGTAGAGATTAAATTCCTGCAAAGAGAAGGAACATGCCTAACATCTTTAAACTTGCATTCATTTGTGTTAGTAGTTTTGACACAAATTGTACCTTTATCGACAATTTCACAAACTTCATCATCTCCCAAGTATACATACCCTAAATTACCTTTGGTGTAATCTTGGTAATGCTTCTTGTGTGGTGTCAAACATGGAATGAAGCCCCGAATTCTACTATCTAGGAATTAGACACATTTTCTAATGAGAGAATTAGAGAATATTGCTCTACTTTACTTGCCAGATTGGCCTCGAATGTTGGCTTGTTGTTTTGAGACTTTGAATCCTTCTTCTTCTTAAACCAGTAATCCTTCTTGATGTGGTCCTTCTTGCCGCAGTTCCAACATTCAAGAACTGACTTTGTGTGTGACTTGCTCTGCTTTGAGCAATCACGACCCTTTTGGTTTTTGAACCCCTCCTAAGCCCTTCCTCTTGTTTCCACTAACAGTGCAGCACTTGATGATTCACATGTGCTTCTCCTTCGCTTTTCCTCGCTTAGGAGAACACCCACAATATCATCAAACTTAATAGTATATAAACTTAAGAGTATTTGTGCTAGAGATAGAGTTACTTACAGCCTTCACAAGGTTGTCCCAACTATCTGATAGAGACGATAGTATAGGGAGAGCTCGCACTTTGTCATCGAAATTGATTTTCACCAATCAAATTTGACTTATGTTGGTGTTAAAGTCATTTAGGTGTTCTACAGCTGAACCATTCTCTACCATCTTTAGATTGAACAAGCGCTTCATAAGAAATACCTTATTGGATGCCGATGGTTTCTCGTAGAGGCCGTCAAGTGACTTCATCAAGTCCTCCGTGGTATTCATCTCCGAAACTTTAAAGGCCATCATTGATGCCATTCTTAGCCGGATTGTTCCTAATGTCTTTTGGTCAAGCACAATCCATGCTTCATCTGTCATTGTTGCGGGCTTCTTTGGAGGACCGCCTAGTGGCATATAAAGGTCCTTCTGGTAGAGATAGTCTTCAATCTGCATCTTCCAGTGTTGGTAGTTCTTGTTGTTGAACTTCTCGATCTTGAGCTTCCCTTCCTTCTCCATTACTCCCACTCAATTCAGGAAATCCTTTCCTTGAGATACTTTAGCTACGAGCACACCTTGCTCTGATACCAGTTGTTAGGGAATAAGATGTAGCTAAATAGATATTTGAGTAGGTTACTTAATGGAGAGAGACAAATTTTCACACACGAGAGATATAGAGTAGTAGAGAGAGAGAGAGAGAGAGAGAGAGCACACAATATATGCGGTTCACCCAATGTGGACTACATCCTCAAAAAAGCATCCACTCAATGGCTTTAGTACTTCAAACAAGACGTAGGTTACAAAGGGATTATACCCTTAATAGAGCTCCCACCTTGCTTCACTCTCACCACCTCACACACACCTTGTTGCATCAACTTCACACTCCAAAATGTGCATAGAAAAGACCTCTTTTTATAGGCCAAAAGGGATTCCCTCTCTCATGAGAGGTAGTCGTGTGTAGCTGCCCTTATGTAGACAAGTTCGCCCTTGAATTCTCCCATGCGCCCATGTGTGGCCACCCTTGAGAAGACAAGTCTGATTTGAATTTGGCCACCATCCATTGACTTCCGTGCATCCGCCAACCGGCCAACCGATTGGTTGATGTCGGACCACTTTCGACTAATGTTTGGTCATAATATTCCGACGAGACTAGTAGTGAAAATTTTTGTTTTCGACGGGGGCCTTACAAATGTGCGTTTTTAACCTAAAAAATTACAAGGGGTAAATCAGGCTCCATACTTAACAGCCCTCACTAGCCCCTCTTCTCCTTATTGCTCTTAGGGCTAGGCCTTAAGCATATTCCACCCCTACCAACTCCCTTGCTTGATTCTATCCATCATGCTTGTGCTAATTTGAAGAGGCTATACCAACTAAATCTCTTCTTCAAAGATGCTCCCACTAGCCCCTCTTCTCCTTATCGCTCTCCAAGTTCTTTATGGAAACCTCCAATCTCATCCCTTGCACTAAAGGAAACCTTTGCCTCTATTTTTCCCTTTCTCCATTTCATGCTAGCCTCACCAACCAAACTACTTAACGGAAATGCACACTTACTGTACAAAGCCATTGCTTCTCTCAAATCCCACCCCACCATCACCATCAAGCTGTCATTAAAAAATTTGGGTCTTGTGCTTCTCTCCAAATCTTGGTACACAAAATAAGTGATTTGGAAACTCTCAGACTCCTCTACTTATAAACGCGGGCCTCTCTCAAACACTCCAACCTCTAGTGTTGACACATCAGCAAGCAGAATTTCAATCTAATATTGACACATGAGCAAGCAGAATTTCAACCTATTGCCCTTGTAGTTGGCTACTGTTGAAGTCAGAAAGATGATGCCTATAACTAGTGCTATACATTCCCTTTGTAGCAATATTATTACAACAAGAGAGAAAAAAATTGAAAATATAACATCGAGTTCCATTAACAAAATCAAACCAACAAAACAACCTTGGTCATAGTTCTCAACAACACAACTACTAGTTGTCGTAAGCTACAAACTTCCCAACATTCCAACTGCTTCTTATCCAAAGGTACAAAGGGCATATTTTACTTCCCGACATACACATTAACAATGCAATTTTACATGTTGCACACTGGAAACACTGACACGGGAGGCTTCCGACCACCGATACCTAGAGCTCTAGTCGACTCAGGTGGAAGCTCATACAGAAGGCTCTCATCAAAAGGAATACCTTCCCCTATTTTGTAGGGAATAAAAGGCACAGTTGGCTTCAAACAACCACCACCTGAACCAACAATACCAGTTGAGCATCCTTTACCAGCAACAGTAACTTCCTCACTGCCACCTGAACCAATAGTACCAATTGAACATCCTTTACCAGCTGAACCAGTATCACCAATTGAAGCACAACAACCACAACCAGAACTACCAACATCAACTGACATATTAACACTAGAAGTGGTGCAACCACCAACAAACCCTGTTGATAACTCTCTAGTAGAACCAACACAAACTTAAGAAACGTGTCCACCACCAACAGTAATAACTTGTCCACCAACAACAGCAAGTTATTGCTTCTTTCCATGAGAACCATCTCCTAAACCACATAACAAAAACCAGCATGACTACCAACACCAACAATCGTCAACTTACAATAACACACCAAAGGCACAACCTTCAATATTCTGACAGAAGTTTGAGAACTTTTTCTCCAAAACCTGCGGGTAGGTCTTTAGTCTTCCACACCCATCAAAAGTCTGAGACAAAATATCCTACACAACAGCCATGCGAACCTCACTTGACACGTCATACTTCTCATATGATGTAGGACGCTTATGTCTTGTCACCATCATTCCAACCTCACGAGGCACCTGCCCAAGACTCATTTGAGTCACACAAGTGCTTCGTAAGCTCTTAATACTGAAATTTTCGCCAACCCCTGTCCTATTGCCAATTGACTTCACAATATTGGGCAACACCTTCACCGCAACACTCTGTTACGACTATATTAAACCTACAAGAAATCTAGTAGTTGACAATTGACTCAAAAAAATGTAAAAATTGCACACTACAAATTGTGATGAAAAAACTTATTACAACCTGTATGCGAGTTAATTGGCTGCAAAAACAAAAACAACACATTCTTATCACCCTCAACAGTGTATGGCATGTGACGCATTAGCTGATCAAACATGAATACAACATCATCATTACAAAAAGTAACAGTAGGTTGAAAGTGCTCCGGCTGAAAATGCATCAAGTCAACCTTATAATTTTTGCTAGCATGCTCACAAATCCTGCAAGCACAAAAAAAACTCAATACCACTAAGTGCCAACTATAGAACTTATCCCTATAAGCCTAAAACTGACAAACCAACCTAGCATATTCTCCAAACTCATCTTTAGCACGCGAGAACAACATCCTCTCAAGATTATAGAGCTCTAAACCACCCCTAATTGAGAAATGCAGCATGCAAAAGTAAGCAAATCTCATTTGAGAGCCGCTGCAAACTAACACCAATCACTGAAGCTTTTTTTCTCTCCTTGCAGACTCTAGCACAGCAACCGACCTTTGCATCACAGCCAAAAGAGCATTCTGAGTCGATTGAAAGATAGGATTTTGTACAATATCAAACGGCACATCAACAATACCAGTAGCAGCAACTCTCAAATCCTGCTCCTTTTTTATCATTTTACCAAAGCACCGCAACATTCCCATCAATGTGTCTAATGGAAATAAGACACCATCCTGTTTATACACCACAACAAAAAACCTAGCAAGCATTTCATTCACCTGACAAAGATCCAACTTCTCAAGAGGAGTATCACAATCCACACTAGACAATTTTTTGCATTCATCAAACTTCTTACATGCCCAATTATCCTTGTGTTTTGTGGCCCCACTATCCCCAGCAGTGAACAACTCCTCCTCAAGGTCGCTGTTACCAACAAGAAAACCTGGCACAGTTATGCTGTCAGCTTCCACATCCAACATAGGTAGACCACCAGCATCACAACTTTCAACAATAATATAAAGCACAACACCTACACAAAGCAGAGAACACAAATTACAACGAAAACAACATGCAGACATTGTAACCAACAAAGAACTAGTAAAACACTCCACATCTACATAATCCTAAGCAAACCTACTTAGATGCATATTCTACAATCACTAACAATAACATGTATGCACAAAGAAATGTTAAGAAATATCTGCAGGTCTTGCAGCACAACCAAAACCTTCATCTGCTCTACAGAAGGACAAATTTCTTCATCACCTGATACAAATTGGAGATCTGTACAAGAACCCCCAAATCTGCTGATATTTGTTCCTACAAAAGCCCCAAATTCAAGATCTATTGAAGAACCCCTAATTTCTTCAACACGTATTGCAGAAACACCACTCTCTGTATGTATTACAAAAGCCCCAATTCCTTCATCTGCTCCAAGTTCTACAATTGCTTCAAAACCTCCTCCATTTGTAGCAGCCTCATTAGGTGGACAAGAATCACTACCCCCATGAAATGCACCACCCCCAAGCTTCCCTCCAACTTCACGACACCCAGATGCACCTCCTCCAACACCCTCATCAACATCAGGCAAAAGGCAGAAGCTTGGCTGCGAACTCATTCCAAGCCCTCCCTTCAAACATAAAGACACTATACTCTCTAAAATAACATTGAGTTTCACCCCACAAAAAACCTTCCAAAAAGTTCCACGCTCGTTTTCCAAAATGGCTTCCAGCAAACAAACTTCCCGCAGAACTCGACCCCTCGGAACACTACCTCTCAAAACCCTAAAATCCATGCCTACCCTAGGCAAAGCCACAACACTCTTCCCTATATGCACAGAAAACCCTAAGCAACACATAGAACCTGCACAAACCCTAGGAGAGGAATGCAGCACAGAAAACCTTAGGCAAAGAACCTGCACAAACCCTAGGAGAAAGGAGAAGAATGCAGCTTGCGACCATGCATCTCAAACATCACCATCGTGAACTCTAATTCCCACCTTCCCCTAGACCTGTGACGGATGACAAAGGACCTTAAGTGTCCTTTCCCATAAAATAATTTCTCCCACGTGGCTCTCGGCTATCGCCAGTCGCCACATGGTCACAATTATTTTCGGGAAAGGACACTTGAGGTCCTTTCCCTGCACCTTCTACACCTCACCTTAATGACACTATATCAGATGAGGTCTTCTGTGGAGGAATTCCTAGATCTTCTAATGCTTAGCTCACCAAATCCAAGTCTTTCTAATTGCACCTCAAGGCACTTTGCGAGCGAGAAGAGGCCTCCTATTAGCCTTCGCATGAAACCTGCTTGCCTTGCTATCCAAGATTAGGAAGCACAAGACATTCTTAGTGCTAAGCTTGTTGCCCTCAAAATCCAATAACAAGTAGACTCCACCAAATTTTATATTGAAGCTCAATTGATTGTAGTGAACACGCTCCATCAAACCATTGATTCCTATTGTGACTTGGTCTCTTTAACCGTATAGTAAGCTCCAATCCATCTTCACTCACTTGGAGGTCACACTTGGAGTCTTGGAAGGAATAAACTTTTTGAACTATGCACAAATTCAAGTAGTGATTCTCAAAGCACACCTTTACGGATCCATCCTAGAAGAAGATCATCTCGCTAGAAAGAGGAATCAAGTTTCCCTTATTGAGGAGGTTGATGCCCTTCCCAAAGAAGAAACCATTTCCCAACTTGTGCACAACAAGGTCTCCTAGCACTTTGCAAAGCATTATTTGGGGTTTCTCTTCTACAAGAGAATCTCCCCCTTTGTTACCCCCAAAGAAGGCATATACCCTAACAAGAGAGCCAAACTCAAGCTTCCCCCTCAACCCCGCCCAACCCAAAAACCCCAACACCCTCTTCAATCTACCCCACCCCTCCTTACCTCTCCCTCCCTAACCCGTTCTAGCTCTTGGCGCTCGCCCAATAATAAGTGGACCTTTTTGTCAACCCTTCTCTCTTCTCAAGCGATAAGTCCAGAACCCCCAAGATCAACCTTAACCCAAAAAATCAAAACTACCAATGCAATCTCCAAGCCCCGACCTTCCAATAAATTTTGCTTTCAAAAAACCTCCAATGAGAGCACTCCCTCGGAATCCACTTGCTCTTCTCCACGCCCCCCTCCTCCCACACCTTTGGGTTCCATTTTCACCCTCCATCTCTCATTACATAGGCCCAAGCAGAAGTATTGGCTTTCTCTCACTAATCCCTCTCTCTTTAAAATCTTGCAAGTCGGAAAGAAAACCCCCTTCACCCTAGACAATAAACTCTCTACCCCTAGCTAGCATAATCTCTCTACCTAAATTCTAACTCGACGTGAAAAAAATCACTTAGGGATAGGCCTTAAGCATATTCTACCCCCGCCAACTTCCTCGCTTGATTCCGTCCATCATGCTTATGCTAATTTGAAGAGGTTATACCGGCTAAATCTCTTATTGAAAGATGTCCATGCTAGGGAATAAAGTGTAGCTAAATAGATATTTGAGTAGCTACTTAATGGAGAGAGATAAATTTTCACACACAAGAGATTATAGAGTAGAGAGAGAGAGAGAGAGAGAGAGAGAGAGAGAGAGAGAGAGAGATAGCACACACGATATACGTGGTTCACCCAATGTGGGCTACATCCACGAGAAAGCAGCGACTCAATAGCTTTAGTACTTCAAACAAGAAGTAGGTTACAAAGGGATTATACCCTTAATAGAGCTCCCTCTTTGCTTCACTCTCGCCACCTCACACCCACCTTGTTGTATCAACTTCACACTCCAAAATCTGTGTAGAAAGGCCTCCTTTTATAGGCCAAAAAGGCTTTCCTCTGTTATGAGAGGCAGCCGTGTGTAATCTCCCTTGTGTAGATAGGTCCGATTTGAATTCTCCCATGTGCCCATGTGTCACCACCCTTGAGAAGACAAGTACAATTTGAATTTGGCCACCGGCCATTGACTTTTGGTCACCGACCATTGACTACCAGCCATCGGCCACGACCAACTGATGGACCTATTTTCGACCACTTTTCGATCGTCATCCGGCCATAATGTTCCGACAAGTGATTTTTCTTCACACACGATTGCTTCTCCTCATAACGGGGGCCTTACAAATGTATGTTTTTAACACAAAAAAATACAAAAGAGGTAAATAAAGCTATATACTTAACAACCCCCCACTTGGAGACTGACCTCCAAACCAAACCTGTGAGTGCTTTCCATCCTAGCTTCTTATCTTTGAATTCCAATTGAAGATCAGCAAAAGCTCAACTTCTCCTTATTGACCACCTTTGTAAACATGTTTGCAAGATTTTCAATTGTATGCACCTTTCTTAGCTTTAGCTGTCTCTCTTTCAAAAGAGTGCGTATGAAGTGATATCTCACCTCAATGTTCTTTGGTCTTGAATGAAAGGTTGAATTCTTCATAGGATGAATGGCGCTTTGATTGTCATCACTGTACAAGACACAATTGCCTTGCTTATATCAAAGCTCCTCAAAGAATCTGTGAAGCCAAAGAATCTCTTTGCTTGCCTCCATTTTTGCTACATATTATACTTCTATGGTAGAAAGTGAGACCACTTTCTGCAGCTTTGAAGCCCAACTTACTGGTGTGCCTGCAATTGTGAAGATGTAGCCAATAGTACGCCTTTGAGTGTCTTTGTCACCTGCCATATCTGCATCAACATACCCTTGCAAGAAAATGTCAGTGCCTCCAAAATACAAAGCATTCGTGGTTGTCCCCTTTAGATACCTAAGTGTCCACTTCACAGTTTTTCAATGCTCTTTACCTGGATTATCCATGAATCTACTCACAACTCCCATTGCATGTAAAATATGGCTGCTGCAACATATGGAACTTTAGATATATAGGCTATCTCCTCTGTCTTTGGACACATATCCTTGGTTAGTTTAAAGTGATTAGCCAAAGTGTAAAACCTATTTTGCATCTTGCATTGCAAACCTTTTTACTACCTTCTTGATGTAATCCTCTTGAGATAGCTTTACTGTCTTCTTCATCCTGTCCCTTGATATCTTTATACCAAGTATCCATTTGCAACACCTAAATCTTTCATTGAAAAAGATTTAGACAATTATTCTTTTAGTTCTTTGATGAGCTGCATGTTAGTACTTGCAATCATTATGTCATCAACATACAACATTAGGATGATGAACTTCCTATCTCCCAAATTCTTTGTGTAAACGCAGTGATCTGAGCTGCATCCATCGATCGAACTTCAAGTACCATTGTCTTTATGCTTGCTTTAAACCATACAAGCTCTTCTTTAGTCTTTAAACCATTTTCTCCTTACCTTTTACTTCTTATCCCTTTGGTTGAAGCATATAAATTTCCTCCTCTAAGTCATCGTGAGGGAATATCGTATAAATATCCATTTGCTCAGGATTTAAATCATGAGCATCCATAAGGCTTAAGACAAGCCTAATTGAGTTCATTTTTACAACATGAGAAAATATTTCATTGAACTCAATACCTTCTTTTGATAAAACCCTTTTACCACAAGCCTGGATTTGTAGCTTGTCTTCTCACCTTCTTCTTCCTTCAACTTATAAATCCATTTGTTTTATAATTCCTGCTTACTTTTAGGAAAATCAACCAACTCCCATGTTTGGTTGTGATGTAATGAGTCCATCTCCACTTGCATGCTCTTCATCCATTCTTCTTTGGATTTGTGATGCATAGCTTCTTCGTACGATTTTGGCTCTCCAAAAATTGAGATCAAGAGATGTTTGAAGGGAGGAACAAACCTTTCTGGAGGTCTACTTGCTCTTGTAGATATTTGGGGAATAGGTTGAGGCTCCTCATTCGGTTGACATTGTTGCACATTGTCACCGTTGGCACTCCTTTAGTCTTCACTGTCCTCAAGCTCCATGTATTCATCACCTGTATCTCTTGTTTGTTTTCTTTCCAAGTAATCTTTGTACATATTTTGTTCTTTGAAAATAAATCCCTACTCCTAAACATTTTACCATCTTCAGGATTCCATAGGTGATACCCAAAGTCACCTTCTCCATAGCCAATGAAGAAACACTTTTTGGACTTTGCATCTAGCTTTGACCTTAGGCTTCTATCTATGTGCATGAAAGCCTCACACCCAATCACTTTGAGAAATGCATAATTCACCGGTTTACCTCTCCATGCCTCATTTAGAACTCCCCCATCCAATGTTGTCGGGGGTGACTAGTTGATCAACTACACAGACATACATACTCCTTCCGTCCAAATCTCAAGTGATAAGCCTGCATATAGCTGCATGCTTCATGTTCGCTCCATGGTTGTTTTGTTCATCCTTTTGGAAATTCCATTTTATTGAGGTGTCCTTGGGGTTTTCTTTTGCCTCTGAATGTCATTGCTAGCACAAAATCTTTCAAAAACTTAGCTACAATACTCTCCTCCATTGTCGGATCTAAGGAATTTAACCTTGGTACCTATTTCGTTCTCCACAAAGGCTCTCCACCTTTGAAATATGGAAAACACATCAGATTTATTCTTTATTACATAAACCCATGTTTTCCTAGTTGCATCGTCTATGAATGTTACATAGTATAATGAGCCACTAAGGGATGGTGTACTTACAAGACCCCAAACATTAGAATGAACCAATTCGAGTTTGTTATTTTTCTTTCATTTCTTGATTTTTGATATTTTACTCTCCTTTGTTTACCGTAAACATAATCTTCACAAAACTCTAAGTCCACTTCTTTCAAACATAGTAGAAGCTTCCTTGATTGGAGGATTTTGCATTCCTTTGGCACTCATATGCCCAAGCCGGTAGTGCCACACCGCATTGTTGACTTTTGTAGCTATTGTACAAGTTGGATTGTGTGCTGACAATACACAAGTAAAGTGTACCAACCTTTTCTCCTTTGGCAACCACCAAAGATCCCTTTGAGATCTTCCAACGTTTGTTTTTGAATGCATTGTTGTGACCTTCATCATCCAATTGTCTTGTAGAGATTAAATTCTTGCAAAGAGAAGGAAGATGCCTAACATCTTTAAACTTGCATTCATTTGTGTTAGTAGTTTTGACACAAATTGTACCTTTATCGACAATTTCACAAACTTCATCATCTCCCAAGTATACATACCCAAAATTACCTTTGGTGTAATCTTGGTAATGCTGCTTGTGTGGTGTCAAACATGGAATGAAGCCCCGAAATCTAATATCCAGGAATTAGACACGTTGTCTAGTGAGAGAATTAGAGCATATTGCTCTACTTTACCTGCCAGATTGGCCTCCGATGTTGGCTTGTTGTTTTGAGACTTTGAATCCTTCTTCTTCTTAAACCAGTAATCCTTCTTGATGTGGTCCTTCTTGCCGCAGTTCCAACATTCAAGAACTGACTTTGTGTGTGACTTGCTCTGCTTTGAGCAATCACGACCCTTTTGGTTTTTGAACCCCTACTAAACCCTTCCTCTTGTTTCCACTGACAGTGCAGCACTTGATGATTCACATGTGCTTCTCCTTCGCATTTCCTCGCTTAGGAGAACACCCACAATATCATCAAACTTAATAGTATATAAACTTAAGAGTATTTGTGCCAGAGATAGAGTTACTTACAGCCTTCACAAGGTTGTCTCAACTATCTGATAGAGACGATAGTATAGGGAGAGCTCGCACTTTGTCATCGAAATTGATTTTCACCAATCAAATTTGACTTATGTTGGTGTTAAAGTCATTTAGGTGTTCTACAACTGAACCATTCTCTACCATCTTTAGATTGAACAAGCGCTTCATAAGAAATACCTTATTGGATGCCGATGGTTTCTCGTAGAGGCCGTCAAGTGACTTCATCAACTCCTCCGTGGTTTTCATCTCCAAATCTTTAAAGGCCATCATTGATGTCATTCTTAGCCGGATTGTTCCTAATGTCTTTCGGTCAAGCACAATCCATGCTTCATGTGTCATTGTTGCGGGCTTCTTTGGAAGACCCCCTACTGGCATATAAAGGTCGTTCTGGTAGAGATAGTCTTCAATTTGCATCTTCCAGTGTTGGTAGTTCTTGTTGTTGAACTTCTCGATCTTGAGCTTCCCTTCCTTCTCCATTACTCCCACTCAATTCAAGGAATCCTTTCCTTGAGATACTTTAGCTACGAGCACACCTTGCTCTGATACCAGTTGTTAGGGAATAAGACGTAGCTAAATAGATATTTGAGTAGCTTACTTAATGGAGAGAGACAAATTTTCACACACGAGAGATATAGAGTAGTAGAGAGAGAGAGAGAGCACACGATATATGCGGTTCACCCAATGTAGACTACATCCTCAAAAAAGCATCCACTCAATGGCTTTAGTACTTCAAACAAGAAGTAGGTTACAAAGGGATTATACCCTTAATAGAGCTCCCACCTTGCTTCACTCTCACCACCTCACACACACCTTGTTGCATCAACTTCACACTCCAAAATGTGCGTAGAAAAGACCTCTTTTTATAGGCCAAAAGGGATGCCCTCTCTCATGAGAGGTAGTCATGTGTAGCCGCCCTTATATAGACAAGTTCGCCCTTGAATTCCCCCATGCGCCCATGTGTGGCCACCCTTGAGAAGACAAGTCTGATTTGAATTTGGCCACCAGCCATTGACTTCCGTGCATCCGCCAACCGGCCAACCGATTGGTTGATTTTGGACCACTTTCGACTGTTGTTTGGTCATAATATTCCGACGAGACTAGCAGTGAAAATTTTTGTTTTCGACAGGGCCTTACAAAGGTGCGTTTCTAACCTAAAAAATTACAAGGGGTAAATCAGGCTCCATACTTAACATCCGTCACTAGCCCCTCTTCTCCTTATTGCTCTTAGGGCTAGGCCTTAAGCATATTCCACCCCTACCAACTCCCTTGCTTGATTCTATCCATCATGCTTGTGCTAATTTGAAGAGGCTATACCAACTAAATCTCTTCTTCAAAGATGCTCCCACTAGCCCTTCTTCTCCTTATCGCTCTCCAAGTTCTTTATGGAATCCTCCAATCTCATCCCTTGCACTAAAGGAAACCTTTGCCTCTATTTTTCCCTTTCTCCATTTCATGCTAGCCTCACCAACCAAACTACTTAACGGAAATGCACACTTAATGTACAAAGCCATTGCTTCTCTCAAATCCCACCCCACCATCACCATCAAGCTGTCATTAAAAAATTTGGGTCTTGTGCTTCTCTCCAAATCTTGGTACACAAAATAAGTGATTTGGAAACTCTCAGACTCCTCTACTTATAAACGCGGGCCTCTCTCAAACACTCCAACCTCTTGTAATTTCATCTCTTGAAACCATTCTCTCCTCCTAAATGCTTCTACCTCAAGAACAAAGAAAATTTATCTTGGCCTCTTCTAAGAAGCCACTAAAATATTGTCCAATTTTTTTCCTGCAGAAACTACAAACTTTCATTAGTAGCTAGACCTATTTGTTCTTACAAAGGCTACCTTCTAAAAAACACATTAAAGTTGCTACACCTCCAATTATTTCCTATACTTTTTAAAAAAAGGCAACATTTAGTAGGTTCTGCCTCCTTGATATGTGACCTCTTCAAAATTTCCCTGCCCCCTAATATCTCCTCTTACCTTTGACATAGAGTCTCTATATCCTAGCATTCCCATGGACTTGGGTGTTATGGCCTTATCCTACTCTATTATGGGCCACTTTGATAATCTCAAAGTTGATTTTATTATCTCCCTAGCTTCTATAGTCCTTAATTAAGGGCACAACCATGGGTTCGAATTTTGGAGTGGCTATGCATGCCTTTTTCTATGCTATTTGGAGAAGTCTCTAGTTTCATTCTTCAAGGCTTCTCTTCTCTAATACAAGTGTTACATTGATGATTCCTTTGGGCTTTGGGTTGGCAATTTGATTTTTCTTACCAATCAGCTTAATACTTATGGTACTTCAGTATGCAACACCACGTTAAGAGCTCCTCCCAAAATTCCTCCATCCTAGATATCACTTTCTACAAATGACCATTGTTTGGCTCCTCTCACCTCCTTAACTCACATTGCTTTCAAAAATCCCTCAATACATATCATTACATCCCTTGGAGCTCTTGGAATCCAACCCACAAGAAGACTTCATTCATCCTAGTGGAGCTTAGAAGGTATATCATTCATGAAAGCACCCTCAATGGTTACCTTCATCTTCAAGCTGTGTTTGAAAAATCTATCTTTTCGAACAGCTTCAAGCTATCCCTACCATTTTCTCTTTTATTGCTTTAATTTTATTTCTTATAAAGAACGCCTAAACTCCCACAAACCTTTGTTAAAACCCCTTTCAACCTATTGCATTAATAAGCCTCTAAGCTTAGCCTTTTCTAAACATCCCCAACTTTAATCCCTCTCTCCACCTACCATTTGTTGGAGAAATGAGCCTAAAATTGGCTCACAAGTATTATTTTCCTCTTCATAATTCATGACCATAACGTATTTACATTTTGTAAGGCTAGAGGTACTTGTGAAATTATTGGCCTTCCTCAATTTGTACACTCTTGGACACCATCCCTATCATCAATCACCCACATTAAGAAAACCTTGAAGCCTCCACCCATTAGGTGTCAACATCTACAATTGAATTTTGTAAGAATGTTCTTGAACCAACTTCTTCCCTTTGAAACCTATATATATAAACCCTCTACGCAAGGCATTTTTGTAACCAACAATGATGATCTATATCATTGTGAAACATGTTTGGTGTTTACACTTGTGCCTATACACTCTCTCTCTCTCTCTCTCTCTCTCTATTACACTCTCTCTCTCTCTCTCTCTCTCTCTCTCTCTCTCTCTCTCTCTCTCTCTCTCACACACACACACACACACACACACACACACACACACACATGTTTTATTTTACTTCATTCTTCCAAATTTTCTCTTTTCAAAATGGTCTTTGTCATATAGTTTCGGAAGTTCTCTTTACCATAGTTGGCAATGGAACAAAATTTTCTCTTATCTCTCATTTTTCCTATAAAGTAACTCACACATGCAATATAGTATATAAGAAACTCCTCTTTATGAAAAGAGGAAATTTAAGATGTTATTTTCCAAGAGAAGAAAATAAATCCAATATTTGGCGTTGAATCTAAGCATGTTAGTAATGGAGTAAGTTAGATCCATTGGCTAAGTCTACGTTTGAGCACACTTGCCATATTCTTTTTACTTTACTACAATCAATGAGAAGACCACTATATATTTTTGCACAAAGTTTTGTAGCACTTAGAAGAAGGAAACTGAGCTACAAATGAAGACTATCTTCTATTGGAATGAGGGTTGCAAGAACGCACACACAGCTTGGAGAAGATGAAAAAGCTTAAGGCACACAACCGAAGTAATTTTCTTAGTGTGCAAATAGAAAGATAAGATAGCCCTAGAGTGATAGATTATATGCAATGCACGGGAAAAAAACCTCCAAGTGAGGGAAAAAGTACCCAGGAAGTCCTAAGTGTGTTCACGTATATCACTACCAAAAATATGGTGACAAATCTCCCTGGAATTGATCCAGTGAACAAGAGCTGGCACATATTGTATAGGAAATTTTTTATGGCATAAGGACATCATCAATCCACAAAAGGAAGCAAGCCCAAAGCTTACCAAAAAGCTTCAAACTTCTCATGAGGCAATATCTTTGTGAACAGAGGTGCACTATTTTCTTGTGTCATCAAATAAGCCAATTTGATCGCTCTTGTTGATACTCTTTCCCTGACATAGTGATAATGCACCTCAATGTGCTTTGCGAGCAAGCACAAAAAATTGGGTTCCTTGCAACTACTAATGTGCTCAACCATAGCTATAAAGACTACCCTATACGCAGTCTCAAAATTGGAAGTGGCCTGTAACATTTAATGGCCTATAATCTTATGTGTAGCGGAAATTAGCATGAACATAGTGGGCATTTCATTAGAATAGATTCCTAATGAGAATTACAAGAGTGCTTGGGTGGAGAGAGCAACAAAAAGCATAACACCTAGTTAGATAGCATCGACAATACTTTCAAAAGAGAGAGAAATTAAGCTATTGACAACAGTTGAGGACCGGATTTGCATGGAGCCGGTCCCCCCTCCAAAAGGCTTTGTATTATGGTTTCTCCCATCAAGAGAGACATTGTACAATACAATTCTTTGTGTTCCTTCAAGACTAGCTAGTGCAATGAAGATGGAAGCTTCATACACCAAGCAAAACACTTAATCAAACACAACTTGAATTATCCCCGTTCTCAGACCCAAGACCTCACACACCTTCGAAGATGGTGAGAGCTAGCAGGGTATGAGAGTAGATTGAGAAGAAAAAGAAGTATCTTACGAGAAAGATGTACATCTCCTCACATAATCACTCATATTAGCATAGCTTAGCTTAGTAATTAGCTTGGTAGAGAAGATGAGCATGCATTGAAGCTTGGCTCTTGGTTGGATTTGCATCCACATGCCAAGAGAGTGTTGATGTAGGCTTCTATCTCACAAGCTTGGAGTAGGTGATGAGATCTCCATTAAAGCTTGGGAGGAGATAGAGTATTTTCCCTTCACACCTGGTCAAGTGTGAGAGTGTGTGTGTCAAT
Source organism: Adiantum capillus-veneris (assembly GCF_014529385.1). Taxonomy (NCBI): domain Eukaryota; kingdom Viridiplantae; phylum Streptophyta; class Polypodiopsida; order Polypodiales; family Pteridaceae; genus Adiantum; species Adiantum capillus-veneris. The sequence continues at coordinate 147,765,865 of NC_140931.1, forward strand.
GCCAAGCAAAAATCAGCCCCCCCCCCCTCTCTCTTGGGCGAGCCCTAGCTGCTAATTAGGTCTGGCTTTTGCCTCATTGGACCTCCCCAGCTCAAGCCAATAGGAATTAAGCAGCATAAGTGATAGCCTTCTGACATGTGTCCCCCTTTCCCCTTTTGTGAGAGCTTTAGGTAATTAAATAATTAAACTAAACTCTCATTGGACCCCTTTGCCTCCTGGCCAATAGGAATCAGGCAAGCCATGGGGCTCCTGAATGCTCATTGGACCCCTTGGGAGACTGCCCAATAGTCTTCTAGGAGACTTAATTCTCATTGGTTTCTTTTATTAAATGTTTTTAAATTAATTAAACTAGATTTACTTTAGCTTAATTCTCATTGGTCCACTTCAAGGGTCTTCCAATAGGAACTGGGCACACCTTGTGGGCATCTGGCCTAGGGAGCTGACATGTGTCCCTCATTCCCTTTGTGTAAAGGGAGCCTGTGTGTGTGTGTGTGGCTTTCTCTCTCATCCCCTAGCTTTGGGGCTCGCCCCCTCCCATGTAGGGATGTGCAAAGACTTTTAGGGCACACACAAAGCATCCAATTTTTCCTAGGGTTGACCTTTGGACACAACCTTTGAATTTTGGAACCTTAGCATTTTGGAAGTCTTAATGGGCTGAACCTTAGGGTCTTTTTGGCCCATTGTTTCACATGGCTCTTTTGCAGATGGCCCCCCCTTTGGATCCCTATTTTCCCTCCTTTGGATCCCTACTGTGGCCGGTCTGCTAGCTTAACCAATATTCTAGCTTTTTCTCCCTTGGCACTTCCCCACATTAAATGATCAGTTTAATATGAGAAAATCATTTAGGAGAATTAGATATTGATTATTATGACATTACCTCTCTCTTGAAATCATAGTCGTCCTCGACTATGGTGTAGAGAAGATAAAGCATATGCATGAGTCCTTTTCTTAGCGGGTAGAGGATCCCTATGTTACCCTACGACATCATTCCATAATGGATGACTAGTCCATTTGGCGCTTGAGAGCCTGAGGCTGCCGCAAGCATGTCTGCACATTAGTCCTATCAGTCTTCCATAGTAGAGTGACAAGCTCTACTTGGTGTTTGGGAGACGTCGTCTTCGCAAACTTGATCTAAGCATGCATACTACTTCATTTTTGTGCACAAATAAAGAAAAAGAGAGTCTTATAAGACAAAAATTTTGTTCATTTTTAACATTTTGTACATTTGCTTACTCTTGGGAAGCATTGTAAGCATTGACAAGGTTTAGGTTATCCTTTAATTGTATGCCTTGCATCCATCTAGCATCTTCAAAAGGATAATTCTTAAACTTAATAAGATATCGTCGGATAGTCTTACCGCCTCTTAATACCTTGTCTTCATGTCGGAGAATGGACTCGGGCTGCAGCACCTCCTCGTGGTCCTCGATCTCCGGTGGGTCTTCAATAGTTGGTTCTTGAGGTGGCTCTCCTTTGTAAGGCTTTAATAGGCTCACATGAAAAGCATTGTGTATGAGCCAATGATTGGGCAACTTAAGTTGATAGGCCATCTCATTGATTGGCCTAAGAATCTGGAAGGGACCATAATACCTTTTTGCTAGTTTAGCATAGTACTTTTGGTGGCCCGTAGGATTCTTGCCTGTCGTGTGCCTTAATCGAGCCTTGGGAAACTTTAACAAGACCCAATCGTTTTCTTTAAAGGCTTGGGCTCTTCTGTGCTTATCAGCAGCAGCCTTTTGCCTTTGCTGTGAGATAGAGATAGCATCCTTAATCTTTTGTAAAGATTCTTGAAGGTCTCGGCTATACTCATCTGCAGCGAAGATCTTCCCATGTACCTTAAGTAGCAAGGGACTTTTTGATCTTCCCTCAATTACCTTGAAAGGTGCTTTTCCTGTGGAAGTATGTACAGTGTTATTGTAAGCATACTCTAATAAGGGTAAGTACTTCTCCCATTGGGATCTTTGATCTACTTCCGTTACATAGGCTTTTAGTAGATCAAGAATGGTTAGGTTAGCTATTTCACTTTGGCCATCAGTTTGTGGATGATAGGCCGAAGAGAAGTTTAGCCTTGTTCCTAAATTCTCAAAGAGACCCTTCCAGAAATTACTGGTCATTCCAGGATCTCTATCCGACACTATGGACATTGGCAAGCCATGGTACTTGAAAATTTGTGAAATGAAGAGGGTTGCCATTTGATGGGCTTTGATAGTCTTTTTGACAGGTATAAAATGAGCTTGTTTACTGAACCTGTCTAGTATCGTCCATATTCCCATATTCCCATGGATAGACTTAGGCAATCCAAAGATAAAATCCATGGATATGCTCTCCCAAGGTGAATTAGGGATTGGCAATGGTTGAAGCAATCCAAGTTGCTTCCCTCTATCAAATTTTGTCTTTTGACATACCACACATTTGGAAACATACTCGTGTATGTTCACTTTCATGGTAGGCCAATAGAAGTATGTTTCAATTCCCTTTAGGGTAGACTGAATCCCTCTATGCCCCGCATATGGGGGAGCATGAGATTCATACATTACTTTCTCACGTAGTGAGTTAGTAACGCATAGTCTATTGCCATAGAGAAGATAACCATCTTGGAAAGTAAATGGTTCTTCTTTCTTCCCTAATGCAAGGGCTGAAATGACATCTCTAAAATCGGGATCAATAGCATACTCATCTATCATTGAAGATAGATCATTGTGAGTTGCTATGGAAACCGCATTCACTCTCGGTCGTCTTGAGAGTGCATCGGCTACTTGATTATGCTTGCCAGCAATGTGAGCAATATGAAAATGAAATTGCGAAAGAAAATTTGCCCACCTCATTTGTTTGTTGGAGAGCTTGGTCTGCGTCATGAAGTACTTAAGACTTTGGTGATCCGTTCGCAGAATGAAAGGAGTCCCCAATAAATAGTGCTTCCATGAGTCTAAGGCATGTAGAACTGCAAGGAGTTCTTTTTCGTATATGCCTAGAGCTTGCTCAACAGGGTCGAGCCTTCGACTCTCATAGCCTATGGCGTGCCCTTCTTGGAGTAGAACAGCCCCAAGGCAATCACCACAAGCATCACATTGGACCTCAAATGGTTTTGAGAGATCCGGTAGTGTAAGCACAGGTTGAGAGATAAGCTTTTCTTTAAGCTTTTCGAAAGCATTGTTCTCCTTAGCAGACCACGTATACCTAATATTTTTCTTTGTTAGGTCATGTAATGGTCCTGCAATTCGTGAGAACTTTTCTATGAAGCGTCTATAGTATGCACACATACCTATAAAGCTTCTTAGTTCATGAAGATTCCTTGGTTTAGGCCATCCTTTTATTACCTCTAACTTGGATGGATCCATTTGGATTCCATCTTGAGAGATAATGTGACCTAAATATTGAATCTCTTGCAAGAAAAATTCACTTTTCTTTCGATTAACATAAAGTTTATTCTCTCTTAAAACTTGAAATATTACCTGGAGGTGTTGCTTGTGTTCCTCCAATGAATTAGAGTAGATGATAATATCATCAAAGAACACTCCAGTGAAGGTTCGATGAGGTCTGAACAGCTTCTCCATCAAGCGGTTGAATGTGGCTGGTGCATTGGTCAAGCCAAAAGGCATGACAATGTATTCGTAAAGACCAAATGTAGTACGAAATGCGGTCTTTACAATGTCTTGATCAACTATCCTTATTTGATGATAGCCACTTTTTAGGTCAATCCTACTGAAGTAGGTCGATCCTTGTAGCTTATCAATGTTTCAATTGTCTATCCAGCATAGCTTTTTCATTGGTATCAGAGCGTGTATGGGGATTAATACCTCTTAATCACTCATCCACAATCCTTCTCCCTCTAATGAGCACCGCTAATCAATTTCAATTATCCATGACACACTCTTGGATTTGCTCCTTGAGCCACTACTCTTCAGATTAATTTGAAATTATTTAGCATGTGTGTAGATTTCATTTGCACTTAAGTTGTGTTGCATCAAAGCTACTCCATTGAAGGCCGCAAATGCACGTTTTGGATCCATTCAATTGAAAGCTACACCAATAAATTGAAGAAACACACTTATGTGTGTACATAGCCATCAACATTGGGTTTTAATCAAATCCACCTACATAAATTTTCAACTAAGCCACGCTAGTTAACGCCTTGATTGAATTCTAAGGTTTTAAGCTCAATCTCTAGTTTTTTTGTAGGGAAGACTTAGAAGTTTTGTGTGTGTGCAATTGAAAGCGTTTTAATGCCGAAAGTATTTTTAGGTGGAAGTCAAGCTTTACATTTTTTCAAGGGAATCCAAAAACGTGTGAAGGCAACTTTTTTTTTAAAAAGGGCTTGTTTGACTTTGAAAAAGAGCACAACTTACAAGATTTAGGAGCCCCACCACAAAAGCCTTGAGCTGTTATTATAAAGAGTCTTTTTCATGTGCTAAAATGATCTTATTCATTACCTGCTATCGACTAAACCAGAGCCTTTAAACTATTTTTGGGCTTATTTGCATCATTTGCAAGTGCATTTCTTTTTCAAGCTTGTATTCCCACAAGGCTCACACCAGTAGGCCATCAATTGAGTATATCAAGCATCAGTGACTCAAAGTATATCAGCTTAACTTTATTCTATTAACCATTTGGGTCCACACCATCTTCCCATGAAGCTCAAATTCCCACAACCATCCCAAATAGCACCAAATGCTCACCCGGTTAAGGGCACTCTCTCATGCAGTTTATTGAGCATTTTTCCAAGTTTAACACTTACTCTCAAGGTTTTTTCCATGAACCTCGAGCTTCAAGATCTTCAACCACTGTGAAGAGGTGCTTCACAAAAGTGGAGAGTGACTTCACACTTGGTCAAAACTCCTGTAAGTTCCCGTGAGAATTTATTTGCATAAATCTCTCCCCTTGTAGCACCAACCCATGCATTTGCACAAGTAGTTCTACATTTTGAACAAATCTATTGCATCCATATTTATACGTATACAAGCACTATATCCACCAATAAGAGGGGATGCACCCAACTGGTGTTTCTTCAAAGATAATGCTAGGAACCAAGAGAATCTTAGAGATTCCAAAGGTAAAGTACACATTGTGAAAGAAGAAGAAGAAAAATAAGTGAATGTCAACAGTATGAGGATGTATTATAATGGGTTTTGGATATTGTCCCAAACCCAAAGTTTGGAGGTAATACCTATCCCTCTCTATTGCATCACATGCCATCTTTATGAGCCCCATGTAGTTACCCGATGTAACGCACGTTAGACTCCTTTATTAGAATCCATGCACTTCATGTAAGCTTTAGCTTACGAGGGTGTCTGTTGGGATAAGCCTTTAGCTTACACTCAACACGTGACCAACCCCTAAAAGCTAAGCATACTAAGCATGCACTCTTATGTGCATGCATGCATCCCACTACATAGATTTTCCTAAACATATGCTTCTTTATAGTCACACGCTACTCGGTATAGCCACATGCTAGTCAATATAGCCACATGCCATTTGACCTTTCTTCCACATGTTATCCAAATCACTTTCTAGCATTAGATACCACCTTCTCTTCTTTCAACCTATAAATGGCCACTATACAAAGCGTATAATCCTCAGTCTAAGTCTAATATAATCATTATGTTCATTTGAATATGAATGATTTGCTTGTCTATCCACCATAGCTTTTTAAAATCCTCAACTGCATTTGTAAAATTCTTCCCGCACTTTTCATAGAAGGTGAACTTATACAATCCATGGCATTAAATGCTAGATGATGCAACAATGTCATCACCAAAATTGAGATCATGAGTTGTACATCTATCATCTACAAATTTGACAACAAGACAAAGTCTTGCAAGTGTAAATATAGAAAAATAGGTTCTTTTCTATCCTTGGTACATAAAATACATCAACAAGTGTGAAAGAAGTATCATTTACAGTAGTTAGCAGAATCTTTCCAACTCCCTTGACCGGATAGAAGGCATTCAATGACACAAGTGACCATATTTCCATGAAGGACAGCATCAAGAGAGGTAAATAAAACACGATACAAAGTAATGTGCTTTGTAGCACCACTATTAGAGTACCAAACATGTGACTCGACAATAAATTACATACATGCATCACGAACACATAGATTATAAGTACACTCTACACTAAATGCCCATTTTGCATCTACATCATCATCACAATTTTTAGTTATAGAAAACTTTGCAATAATTTCACTGATAGAAGATCCAACCTCTTTCTTCTTGGCTTCTTTTGCCTTCAATTTAGGACATTGCTTTATCAAGTGATTAGCCTTGCAATAATGGAAATGCATCTTCTTCTTGCCGTCTTCACCAAAATTCCTAGACGAATTGCTACTAATAGAAGCACTAGACATAGGTGATATGCTACTCAGAAAAGAACCACAAGAAGTGGCTGCATTTCTATTACCTCCTCCCATTTGAGCAACAATAAGACCCTATTTAAATGTATATTTTTTACCCTTGTTCTTTCTTGAAAGTGACTCTTATAACAATGATATGCATAGTGCATCAAATTTGATAGTTTGAGGGTCTCCTTGGTAAGTCTCCAAGTACTAGAAAAGTTTTGATAAGAGTCTAGATGTGCATATAGAATAGTTTATACAAGTGAACTATCAAAAATGACTCTACTTGTAGAAGTGAGTTGCTCATTGATGTCCTTGATATTGGCAAAAAAATGTCTATGCCATCTTCCTCTTGCATAATCTTAGACTCCATCTCTTTACAAATCAATGCAATTTTTGTCTCATTGTGACTTGCATAAAGACCTGCTAGAGTATCCCAAGCTTGTTTTGTTGATTTTGATGAGAAAATGTGAGGATTAATAGTGCACTTCATAGATAATTCAATTAATGCATGATCCTTCTCTGTAACATCCCAACGAGATTGCAAGATTGTAGACAAAACAAGTCTAGCAGCACAACAGATGTGCTAGAACCTACAACATCCTCAACAAGGCTTGTATCCACAGAAGGTGGACGTACGTCAATGCCCTGTACGACATTCTAGATGCCCTCTAAAAGGAGAACATGATCATCATGGAATCCAACATTGCGTAATTATCCCCATCCAATTTATCCACAATAGCGAACATTTTGAAAACATTTGTGTTGTTGTCAGCCATAGTGAGTGACTACACCTGATGTAAAAGCTATCCCAAAAGAGGAAAAAATAAGTAGGACTAAGATGTGCTATAGAGCACAACTAGAAGAGAAGTCTAAAAAACATTTTTTGCAAAAAAATACAACGATAGACATTTTGCACAAAAGGACAAAATTACATGTGTAGTACCACCTATAGTGGAAACGGAGGCCGAAATGAGCCTAAATGAAAAATATGAGCACACCTAGCTCTACGAGCTATCCCAATATTAGTCAAACTGTTGACCCTCTCCAAAGCTTGCAAAAATCTAAGAATGTGGACGAAGGGATATTAGCGATAGTACCAGGAGTATGTAACTTGGTCTGATACCAATTGGTGGAACTAGCGTTGTAGGGATGTACATACAGCTTGGAGAAGATCAAGAAACTCAAGGCACACAAGTAAGAGTATTCTTCTTAGTGGACAATTAGAAAGATAAGATAGTCCTAGGGTGATGGACATATATGCAATGCACGGGGGGAAGGGGGGGGGGGGGGGGGGGGGGGACTTATGAGTGAGAGAAAAAGTACCTCGATGGTCCGTAGTGTGTTCACACACATCACTATCACATACATAATAAATAACTCTTTAAATTGAGGGTGAACGAAGGTACTTCTATTGCCTCACATTTGAATGTGTTTAATGTCATTTTTATATAGTTACAAGCTCTAAAAATGAATATGAGGATGTAAAATCCATATGTCTTTTGTTGCGTTCATCATGAAACATGTATGTAACTACTTTTAGCAATTCTATTTTGACTACTAGTTCTCTAAAGTTTGAAGATGTAGTCGTCAGCTTGCTTTTGGAGGCGGTAAGACAGAATTCTATGGATCAAGGTAAGCAAAATGCCGCCCTTAGCATTAATAGAGAGAGAAAGAAGTTTAAGGGAAAGTATCGTGAACGCAATAGTTGTGGACATTGTTGAGGTTTAAGCAATCTGGGAGAGGAACGGAAAGGCACTAGGCCTCTGGCTGTAAGAGTGATTGGGATGAATCAAAGCACAAGGAACATGACACAAATTGCAAATTAGAAATTTCCAATCAAGATTAGAAAATGGTTACAAGAAATTGCCACAAACAAGGCCATGTGTATACTCAGTACACAGGTGGCAAACACCAAGGTTAACTCACCCTCTATGCAGCTCGCAAACACCAGGGTTAACTCACCCTCTATGCAGCTCACAACCGATGGTCTATACTAGAGGAGAGGAGCGAGCCCCGATACCAATACTTGAAGCTAATAGCTAGTTTTTTTCACCTTTGTCGTCTTCTTCTTCACCTTTCTTGTCTAAGAGTGTTGTGGGAGCGAATCACAACACCTATAAAGTACATGCAGCACGACCTAGATCAACATAATGTCAATCAAGGACATAGATGACACGATAGGCACATGGAGGCAATCTCTTTAGCTTGTCAGCACGCTGAGACCACCCCATGCATACAACACTCTGAAAGGCTAACTAAACCACAATCTAGAATCTCACTGCTTTCAACTACACCACCAACCCACATGCACACAAACGGAAGGAAACTCACTAAATCATACCAGAATCGTATGAAACTTAAGAAACACCATTCCCTCACTAGGATACACTTGTCCCAAAGCCTCTACATTCAAAACCCTCACTCTACATCGATCTGCAAAAAATGCATATGAAAACATAGCAATATTTTGGAAGTGCCCAAAACTGAAATCTATGAGTACCTATGTGTAGCTTATGTTGCCACAATTCTAATGACTACTTGCAAGCAGAAATAAGACATCATTTGATACACTTATGACCACAAATTGTTCGTAGATGCATCAACACGCGTGCTCCGTCTCGTGTGGAATGCTTGGTGTTGTCATGTAGCTCTCACGGAGCCTAGCACAATGGTGTTGTCAGTTCTCCAATACGATGAGCGAGCGGGGAGTAGCGCCAGGATGAAGCTCGCGCTCTCTCTCTTCCTCTCTCACACACAGTTGACGGCAGCTTAAAACTTAGATTATAATAAAGTTCTCTTTACAAAATGACCTAAGTCCCTTATATACTAAAACTACCATAGGTTAAACCTAAAACAGAGTTCCAAGGGTAAAATGGCTTTGTATGTACAATTTGGAAGTGCCATTGTACCTCGGCTTCTGCAACTAGACTAACTACTCATTACAAATAATGTTTTTAACCATAATCTGTAACATTTCATAACTCTCATAAAATAAGGCTTTGTTGAGTTATGACCTGTTGTTGACCCACGAGTCAACACCCCCCCTCCGAATTCATGTCGTCCCTGACATGCCCTGGTTGTCAATGTCGATTCGGTCTTTGTTGTCGTTTTTACTTTCTTGTGCTCCACTTTTTGTACTTTTGTCAGACCACAACAAGAACTATTATCCATGAAAATCATAATTGATGGCGAACTTTATGTCCTTCATTGCTAAGCCCCGAGCTACAACATCCGCTGCTATCATTATAGGGCTATTGCCAGATCTAAATTTAGAAATAACCCAATCTCGTTCAGCTTGACTCTTATCATCATGGATAGAGAAAACTCCATCCACCACTTGCTCCAACAAATCTATCAATTCTGAGTATTTGTGATCCACAAAAACAACTTCTACAATCTTCAACTTCTTTAGGCCGAGTTGCACTCCAATACAAGGTCTGCCTATCAGGTTGAATCTGGGAGATAATTTTTTTGATTTGAGGTTCAAAATCCATGTCCAGCATTGGATTCGCTTTATCAAGGACAAGATATGTAGCTTTGCGAAGGTTGGTATATCTCTACCACTTGTGTTTACTCTTCTATGTTGGTGACTCCTTTGCTCCTACATCAAGGTGATCAAAGTCGCATTTGCCAATGTTAGCTTTTGTGTTATGTGTAAATCATTATACTACTTCTACTTGATACATAACTTAATTAAAGCCCGACAAACCCCAGTTAATTTTCCAAGTTAGTAACTTGCTTCAAAAGGGCTTTATCCGTCACCATTCATCATCGATGAGCTATCATTGTCCATTTGTCTCCAAAACTCATATACATTATGTACAGGGTATGTAGATGGCTATCATGGCTTTAGATTTGAAAAAATTGCAGCTTTGGCTAGGGGTTATACTTTTTTTTCTCTTTTTTTTAATAAACCCTTAGCTTGTGTTCTCTATTCATAGCCTTCTGACAAAGTTTGGCTTGATTTGGACTTGTATTTGGCACTTTTCTGGATGTCAGTCTTGAGAATGACAGATCGGCATCATTGGCACCTTCTGACTAGCAAACACATGTAGAATCAAGGATGATGACGAAAATTTGTCTTAATCTCTAGTTGCTCTTGCAGATATTTATTGCAAAAGATGAATGATTTGTCATTTCTTCCCCTTTTGTTCTTGTCAGTACTATTTGTCCATGTTACTTGTTAGGCTTCATTAAGTCACATACAAGATAGAAGATTTACAGTATAAAGATCAACTTCCTGTATACGGACTTGTAGTCGCATGAAGTGTCTGGTAGGCAACTTTACACTTGATGGGTGCTTTCGTTTAGTTGCATCACCGACTTTCTGAAGGCCATCTCGGATTTTTATGACCATTCTCAATCATTTTTGGCCTCGTGTTGTTGTTGAAGACAGATTAGCATTCTTTTCTTGCCTCTGGTATTACCCATTGTGCACATGGATTTTGAGACATGAGGTGTTGTCATCTTTTTGTACCTCGTTCGCTTTATATGCCACGACATCTCTTCAGTCTTTTCTTCATCTGCATTATGGATTTTTTTCTTTTTTTGGTTTTTTTAATAGAAAATCTCAAAAATAACAAAATAAAATAAAAAATCAACTCAATCAAAAAGAAAAAATTATTTGAACAAAATTATAAATGCTATATACATTGTACATATATGGCTTTTGTCCCCGTAATCCTCTTGTAACGCTATTATGAGGGCATATACTCTGAATTTGGTCAAAAAAATCATCACAATCAAACGCAAAAATTCAATGCAGCTCACAATACATTGCCCTCTAATATTCATAAGATTAGGTACGCATTTCGAATGTCTCCCCCCCCCCCCCCCCCCCCCCCCCCCCCTTATTTGGAGTCCTCCTTGATGACAAGGTATCGCCAAGGGTATGTGCTTTGCTTGGCAATCAAAAAATGTGCCTATGGAGGCCTTGTAATGTAGCCCTATTATGCATACACGGTCAATGCATGGAAAAGATTTATGTTGTGCAAGATGTGGATATGAGCAATTTTCTTATTGGCATTTGCTGGCGAGGCTTCCTATTCTAAGCAATGTTCTTTGAAGTCTTGTGCCATTTTTTGCTTGATTGAAGGTTGTAGAGAATTTTTGAAGGCTTACTAATCTGTTTGATGCTTCTTTGGAAGCCAGTTTAACCTTGTGGTTGGTTTTTCTATTTGGCATTGTTCCTTAGAGTGGGTTTTGGCTTGAAGTGAACTCTCTTCTAACTGTACTGTAACCGAAGGAGAAATTGAAAGAATTCAAGCGGCGATGCAGTGACAATAGTTATTGGTTTCCTTTGGGATCCACTTCTTCATGATTACTGGATCTTTTGGTGATGGTGTTTGTTTGGGAACCCATACTTGTCCCTGCTTCGTTTGTGTTTGAAGAGACTTCCTTGGGATCGACCTTGTCTTTGTGTGAGTCTACAACGGTCTTTGCTTCAGCCCTTGTACTCTTGGTTGAGGACAGGATTCAGATAATCATTTCGGAATCCAAATAAACTCCTCATTTCTTTGTGCTTAAATCAACTTCTTTGAGACCCAAATCTGAGTTGCGAAAGCTTGCTACTTTGTGATTTTCTTATATGTTTTTACAAGCTTCGACTGTTTTCCTTTTGGTGTTGGATCTTGTGATTTTTTATCAGAGATCTTTGTCTTCTTGATCCGTATCTATTTTTTTCCAAGCTGGCTCCTTTGTATCCAGATTTGTCAAACTTTTTGGCTCTGACTTGTTGTACTTTGTACTAGGCCTTCATTGTTCAGTGATGACCTGAGTTTCTGGTAGGGGATGTCATAAGAATCATCACTGTCATTGCTATCCTCCGCAAGGTTGCATTCTAACACTTTTCCTTTGTGGTTTAGCTTGTTATGGAAAGTTATTTTTTATTTGCTCTTGGATTATTGTTTCTCGGAAGACTTTTCTAGCCAATTAATTAGATCGTTGTTAGCTCATTGACATGACTGTCTTCTTGTTGACTGAGGCTTTTCTTCCTGCATAGGAGCCACGTATGAGGATGCTTGTTGCAGTTGTGTTTTCACCGAATATTTTGGAATCCACTTTTGATGTACTTTATGCTTGTAGCGGCGACATTAGTTCCTGGTCTTTTTTATCTAGACAATCATAAAACTGTGCATTAGTTAAAGTGTTGTTCATGTCACCTGCTGGGTTATTTGGATTTTCGTTGTCAGCATCTTCTTGAAGCTCCAAGTGTTCTACAAAATCGTAGAACTCATCTTCTTTCTTGTCTTCGTCTTCCTTTTCCTGGATCACACTCACTGCAAAATAAGGAATGACATCATAGCCATCTTCATCACAAAATTTTGTTGTTGGACAGTGCACACATCCAGAGTAGCCAAGATGTGTTCCCATTCGAGTGGCTCTAATGCTCCCTCAGGAAAGGGTTCTGGGATATAATCGTTATCTTCGATTTCCCTTTCTAAGATACACTCCTCTCGCTTTAAACTTCAGCATTGTGAAGCTCTACACATCCACAGTTCTTTAGGCTTATCCAACCATGCTGGAAGTTCCGATCATGCTAGAGTAGCGAAATCAAATTCTTCTACAAGGGTTCTCATCACATCCTTATAGCTATGGTCCTTCATATTTATTCCTGTCGTGGTTTCTATATGTCTCAGGTAGATATGGTCATAACCCCAATCCTGGACCATTTTCAATTGTCTTATGAATGGTCTTCTTAAGATGGATATCATAGTTGTTCTTCTTGCCAAAGTCAACAATACAAAGGTTTGCTCACATTCAATTCCACAAGAAGTAACATCTACTTTTTCTAGCATTCCTATGGGCCTTTATGTGTGTCCGTCGTCTGCAAGCTATAGTTTCAACTTGGTAGCCCTTACTGCTGTTTTTTCTCATTTTTTCTAAATCTCTTTTGTTGCGATTGAAATGCCAGCTCCGTTGTCAAGGATTGCCATGGTTTTTACACCTTGTAATTTTACAAGAAGAGTGGCGTTCCCATATTCTCCCTTATAGTAATCGCCTACCTTGTTTAATGATACTGGCCTAGTGTTTAGCTGAGGCACTTCCAACTCTTTGATCCCTTCCTGGATTTCAATCATTGGTTTTTTGACGCCAAATGTCTCTAGACATTTTCCCACAATAGCCCACATGCTTGATCGTATTCTTAGCAACTCAGCTAACGTTATCGTACAGGTGACTGGTGTTGACAAAACGTCTATCAGTCCTTTCGAATCAATGATCTTGGTGGGAAGAGACAGTCTCTGTGATGGAGTGGAATAACATCTGACTTGGCCTCATGCTCTCCCATGTAGGACGGTAGTGTTCTTAGCGAATAAGGTTGACTGTCCATAGATTGTACATATCATTTCTCTCCCCAATACAATTCCACTTCTAGATTCGTTTGAGATCCAGCTTCAATTTCCTCTATTCATGGAAGAGACTCCTCTTCCATCACTCGTTTGGTTTACTCGTCTCCTTATCTCACTTGCTTCATTGGCCTCTCTAACTTGTTTCCACAACTCGTCAAAACTGTCTATTTCTCAAGTATAGCTTGGTGAAATCCCTCTAAAGAGTTATCTGTGGTATTCAACAATATCCTTGGTTCTAATGGTGGGTCTTTGAGCTTTGGTCCGTGCTTGTGACTAGAATCTGGCTCTTTTCGTTCTTGGTCTGTGGGATTACTTGTGCACATGGGACAAGGATAACATTCTCAAGTTTTTTAACTAGTGGTGCTAGTAAATCTTGGCCGTTTGAATTATTTTCTTGCACGTTTCAAGCCTTTGTGTTTCTAGTTACTCATATGGATATGTCATCCAACTTTGTTCTTGGGACTTGTTGTTTTTAACTGTGTTTCGTATGCTTTCAAGAGGGCATCTAATGGTTCATTAACCTTTTGTACCAATATTGATCCTCCCGAACTAGCACTTCTCGGTTTCTCATTTGTGGATGGTTCTTCTGGAGGTTGAGACATCTGCATAAGAGAAGGTACAACCATTTCTTCATGTTGTCTTATCTTCTCTTTAGCTTGGATAAGTTCCTCAACAAGGGATTTCTATTCTCGTTCTCTACGTTGTTTCATCCTAGCCTTTCTAGCTTTCCAACTATTCCGTTTGCTCTTGGTTTTCTGACTAGGTGCGTCGGTCTTTGGTTCACCCGTCTCTAGACTCACCTTAGTTTTTGTTTTCTCTGTCTCTCGGTTCTCATCAACTTCCTTTTGAGCTTGCACTCTCGTAACTACTTGAACTGATACGATGTTTTCATTTTTGAGGTACTGGGTAGCTGAACAATCCCTGAGATAGTTGTTGTGATCTTTTTGATTTGGTTTTGGTTTTTTCGACAGTTGGGGATCAAATGCCACAGTTAAGACAATAAGCATTTACTTGAGTGATCTCCGTCTGAGGACATTGTTTGACAAAGTGGTTGTCACGACTTTTGTGAGAATCTGTCTCTGGTTGGTATAATTAGGCTTTGACCTAGCTAAGCCGCTATTTGCAATGAACCGCGATGTCCTTTCGTCCATCATACCTTCTTTCTTCAGATTGAATCACAAGAGGTGAAGGTCGTACCGACCTCCCCATTCCATGTGTTTCTCTCATATTTTGTCGCTCTGAACGGTAGCACCCACTTTGGCTATTATGATACATTGTAGTTGGTACTAATATTTGCTTATTTGGTGCTTCCACCATCACAGTGTATCTCATGTCTAAGGTGATGCTTTACACAAAAATTTCCGAAAAGAACTTTGTGGTATTAGGAGAGGATTGGGTATTTTTAAGACAGGAGTGGTTTCTTCCTTTACACAAGGGGCAAGGACGTTCTTTTTCACGCTCACTCCTTTGTAGCTTCCATAAGTGGCCTAGGATAGTTCCAAGTGTCTAATCTTTGAGTTACTTTAAGACATCTAACATGAGATCCATGAACATTAAATATGCAATTGATGCTAGAAGCAAGGGTCTGGCTTGCCTTCTAAGGCAAGAACAAAGAAACGAAGGTAAATATCGAAGAAGATTCTCTAAATGACTCAATGTGAATGAGATTGTGATTGGGTCATTTGAGGGTCTATAGGCGTTGTATACTATCTCTACTAGTAATTTGCAACTACTTTAGAAAGCTCTATCATCAAGGGTCCAAAGTTGATTTTCATCTCCTCTACTCTCTATCTAGGGAAAGAAATAAAAGATTCTCTAAATGACTCAATGTGAATGAGATTGTGATTGGGTCATTTGAGGGTCTATAGGCATTGTATACTATCTCTACTAGTAATTTGCAACTACTTTAGAAAGCTCTATCATCAAGGGTCCAAAGTTGATTTTCATCTCCTCTACTCTCTATCTAGGGAAAGAAATAAAAGACAATGAAAACTTTGGCACCATTTTCAGTAAGCAGCATTTAAGGTGCAAATTAGAAGGAACTCCTGAAACATAAGGAGAGTTAATGACGATAGCGTTTAAACCACACAATTTTTCAGGACTCTTTTAAAGAGATTTAATCCTATGGAAGCAAAGGTGGCAAGTTCTTGATTATGAGCTTTTCTAATAATATGTTTTCGAGAAAGTAGCTAATGCATTTGGATATTAGTGATGGTGGTATTCTTGTCAAGAGTTGCAAGAATTTCACTTAATTAGTAAAAGCCAATAACCAAGGTCATAGAGAGGCGACTAGAAACAAATCAAAATTTGTTGTGTTAGGAGAGGATTGGGTATTTTTAAGACAAGAGTGGTTTCTTCCTTTACACAAGGGGCAAGGACGTTCTTTTTCATGCTCACTCCTTTGTAGCTTCCATCAGTGGCCTAGGATAGTTCTAAGTGTCTAATCTTTGAGTTACTTCAACACATCTAACATGAGATCCATGAACATTAAATATGCAATTGATGCTAGAAGCAAGGTCTGGCTTGCCTTCTAAGGCAAGAACAAAGAAAAGAAGGAAAATATCGAAGTAGATTCTTTAAATGACTCAATGTGAACGAGATTGTGATTGGGTCATTTGAGGGTCTATAGGCATTGTATACTATCTCTACTAGTAATTTGCAACTACTTTAGAAAGCTCTATCATCAAGGGTCCAAAGTTGATTTACATCTCCTCTACTCTCTATCTAGGGAAAGAAATAAAAGACGATGAAAACTTTGGCACCATTTTCAGTAAGCAACATTTAAGGTGCAAATTAGAAGGAACTCCCGAAACATAAGGAGAGTTAATAACGATAGCGTTTAAATCACAATTTTTTTTAGGACTTCTTTAAAGAGATTTAATCCTATGGAAGCAAAGGTGGCAAGTTCTTGATTATGAGCTTTTCTAATAATATGTTTTTGAGAAAGTAGCTAATGCATTTGGATATTAGTGATGGTGGTATTCTTGTCAAGAGTTGCAAGAATTTTCACTTAATTAGTAAAAGCCAATAACCAAGGTCATAGAGAGGCGACTAGAAACAAATCAAAATTTGTTGTGTTAGGAGAGGATTGGATATTTTTAAGACAAGAGTGGTTTCTTCCTTTACACAAGGGGCAAGGACGTTCTTTTTCACGCTCACTCCTTTGTAGCTTCCATAAGTGGCCTAGGATAGTTCCAAGTGTTTAATCTTTGAGTTACTTGAATGCATCTGACATGAGATCCATGAACATTAAATATGCAATTGATGCTAGAAGCAAGGGTCTGGCTTGCCTTCTAAGGCAAGAACAAAGAAAAGAAGGTAAATATCGAAGTAGATTCTTCAAATGACTCAATGTGCACGAGATTGTGATTGGGTCATTTGAGGGTCTATAGGCATTGTATACTATCTCTACTAGTAATTTGCAGCTACTTTAGAAAACTCTATCATTAAGGGTCCAAAGTTGATTTACATCTCCTCTACTCTCTATCTAGGGAAAGAAATAAAAGAGGATGAAAACTTTGGCACCATTTTCAATAAGCAGCATTTAAGGTGCAAATTAGAAGGAACTCCCGAAACATAAGGAGAGTTAATGACGATAGCCTTTAAACCACACAATTTTTCAAGACTCTTTTAAAGAGATTTAATCCTACGGAAGCAAAGGTGGCAAGTTCTTGATTATGAGCTCTTCTAATAATATGTTTTTGAGAAAGTAGCTAATGCATTTGGATATTAGTGATGGCGGTATTCTTGTCAAGAGTTGCAAGAATTTTCACTTATTTGTAAAAGCCAATAACTAAGGTCATAGAGAGGCGACTAGAAACAATTCAAAATTTGTTGTGTTAGGAGAGGATTGGGTATTTTTAAGACAGGAGTGGTTTCTTTCTTTACACAAGGGGCAAGGACGTTCTTTTTCACTCTCACTCCTTTGTAGCTTCCATAAGTGGCCTAGGATAGTTCCAAGTGTCTAATCTTTGAGTTACTTCAAGACATCTAACATGAGATCCGTGAACATTAAATATGCAATTGATGCTAGAAGCAAGGGTCTGGATTGCCTTCTAAGTCAAGAACAAAGAAAAGAAGGTAAATATTGAAGTTCTTTGAGAGTAGATTCTTTAAATGACTCAATGTGAAGGAGGTTGTGATTGGGTCATTTGAGGGTCTATAGGCATTGTAATTTGCAACTACTTTAAAAAGCTCTATCATCAAGGGTTCAAAGTTTATTTACATCTTCTCTACTCTCTTTCTAGGGAAAGAAATAACAAACGATGAAAACTTTGGCACCATTTTCAATAAGGAGCATTTAAGGTGCAAATTAGAAGGAACTCCCGAAACATAAGGAGAGTTAATGACGATAGCGTTTAAACCACACAATTTTTAAGGACTTTTTTAAAGAGATTTAATCCTATGGAAGCAAAGGTGGGAAGTTCTTGATTATGAGCTTTCTAATAATATGTTTTTGAGAAAGTAGCTAATGCATTTGGATATTAGTGATGGCGGTATTCTTGTCAAGAGTTGCAAGAATTTTCACTTAACTACTAAAAGCCAATAACCACGGTCATAGAGAGGCGACTAGAAACAAATCAAAATTTGTTGTGTTAGGAGAGGATTGGGTATTTTTAAGACAGGAGTGGTTTCTTCCTTTACACAAGGGGCAAGGACGTTCTTTTTCACTAAAGGTGGCAAGTTCTTGATTATGAGCTTTTCTAATAATATGTTTTTGAGAAAGTAGCTAATGCATTTGGATATTAGTGACGGCGGTATTCTTGTCAAGAGTTGCAAGAATTTTCACTTAACTACTAAAAGCCAATTACCACGGTCATAGAGAGGCGACTACAAACAAATCAAAATTTGTTGTGTTAGGAGAGGATTGGGTATTTTTAAGACAGGAGTGGTTTCTTCCTTTACACAAGGGGCAAGGACGTTCTTTTTCACTCTCACTTCTTTGTAGCTTCCATAAGTGGCCTAGGATAGTTCCAAGTGTCTAATCTTTGAGTTACTTCAAGACATCTAACATGAGATCCGTGAACATTATATATGCAATTGATGCTAGAAGCAGGGGTCTGGCTTGCCTTCTAAGGCAAGAACAAAGAAAAGAAGGTAAATATGGAAGTTCTTTGAGAGTAGATTCTTTAAATGACTCAATGTGAACGAGGTTGTGATTGGGTCATTTGAGGGTCTATAGGCATTGTATACTATCTCTACTAGTAATTTGCAACTACTTTAGAAAGCTCTATCATCAAGGGTCCAAAGTTGATTTACATCTTCTCTACTCTCTTTCTAGGGAAAGAAATAAAAGACGAAAACTTTGGCACCATTTTCAATAAGCAGCATTTAAGGTGCAAATTAGAAGGAACTCCTGAAACATAAGGAGAGTTAATGACGATAGCGTTTAAACCACACAATTTTTCAAGACTCTTTTAAAGAGATTTAATCCTACGGAAGCAAAGGTGGCAAGTTCTTGATTATGAGCTTTTCTAATAATATGTTTTTGAGAAAGTAGCTAATGCATTTGGATATTAGTGATGGCGGAATTCTTGTCAAGAGTTGCAAGAATTTTCACTTAATTAGTAAAAGCCAATAACCAAGGTCATAGAGAGGCGACTAGAAACAAATCAAAATTTGTTGTGTTAGGAGAGGATTGGTTATTTTTAAGACACGAGTGGTTTCTTCCTTTACACAAGGGGCAAGGACGTTCTTTTTCACTCTCACTCCTTTGTAGCTTCCATAAGTGGCCTAGGATAGTTCCAAGTGTCTTATCTTTGAGTTACTCCAAGACATCTAACATGAGATCCGTGAACATTAAATATGCAATTGATGCTAGAAGCAAGGGTCTGGCTTGCCTTCTAAGGCAAGAACAAAGAAAAGAAGGTAAATATCGAAGTTCTTTGAGAGTAAATTCTTTAAATGACTCAATGTGAACGAGATTCTGATTGGGTCATTTGAGGGTCTGTAGGCATTGTATACTATCTCTACTAGTAATTTGCAACTACTTTAGAAAGCTCTATCATCAAGGGTCCAATGTTGATTTACATCTCCTCTACTCTCTATCTAGGGAAAGAACTAAAAGACGATGAAAACTTTGGCACCATTTTTAGTAAGCAACATTTAAGGTGCAAATTAGAAGGAACTCCCGAAACATAAGGAGTGTTAATGATGATAGCGTTTAAACCACACAATTTTTTAGGACTTTTTAAAGAGATTTAACCCTATGGAAGCAAAGGTGGCAAGTTCTTGATTATGAACTTTTCTAATAATATGTTTTTGAGAAAGTAGCTAATGCATTTGGATATTAGTGATGGCGGTATTCTTCTCAAGAGCTGCAAGAATTTTCACTTAATTAGTAAAAGCCAATAACCAAGTTCATAGAGAGGCGACTAGAAACAAATCAAAATTGTTGTGTTAGGAGAGGATTGGGTATTTTTAAGACAGGAGTGGTTTCTTCCTTTACACAAGGGGCAAGGACGTTCTTTTTCAAATGATCGCATTGGTAGGGGAGAAGGGGAATAGAAAAGAAAAATTCCAGAAGGTTAGATTTCAATAAAACAACATGAACTTCAACATACCTGTATTCCTGCATGGCTACATAAATAGAAATCAAACTCTGTTGGATGACATATTTCACGGTCAACAACTATGCCTGCAACACGATTTTGATTACGGCCATCTTGTTGCATCATGGTTGCAACCCATACAAGAAACTAGATATATGTATGACATATAAGCAGACACACTTTGCTAAGGGTGTAGTCATACGTATCTTGTACAAAAAAGCAGACAGCCATCAGACCTTACAACACTGTGCCGACACTAATTACAATGAAGGCTTCAACGCAGATGACTCACAACATGACAACCCTGAAGATTGGATTGGTCATGAGAATAAAAGAGGCTACCTGGATAAATGTTTCCACTTTCATCTACAGTTCTCCCAGCTCTGTCTCTATGATTATGGGGAAAAAGTCGCGTATGGTGACGTTTCTGAACCACTACAAACGTGACTCTTGGCTGATAGTTTTGCTCTAAAGATGCACAAGCCTTCACAAAGAGATGGATTAGCCAAAATCAGCACTTACACTCATAAAATGCTATAATTGCGTGTACCAATGGTTGCTAACCTTTCTAATAGCATCTAGTTCATGCAACAATACTTGATAAAATTGTCCTTCACTTACGCCATCTCTGAAATCAATGTAAAAGCATCAGCTATGCAAGCATCCAGTTTCAATTCAATATGTTTACACATAGATATGCGGATCAAACCTATAGAAAATTATCCAAGCAGGCTTTTGCCGTGTGTTGCGATAGAACGAAAACATAAGCTCCCTGATGAGGGAGACATATTAGTGCGGGGCGGGGTGGAGTTGGAACCTGAGGTGCCGGTAAAATTTGAGCTTCTACTTCTGCGAGGGTCTTGCTGATCTTCATGCCAAATTCTTTAGCATATTTATCGTTTGCATAATCATTGTCAACAACAGTCTACACAAATTTCCATCCATCCATCCATCCATCTCTCTCTCTCTCTCTCTCTCTCTCTCTCTCTCTCTCTCTCTCTCTCTCTCTCTCTCTCTCTCTCTCTCTCTCTCTCTCTCTCTCTCTATGTGTGTGTGTGCGTGCGCGCAAAAAAGTGGGGGTTGACCCTTTGCATTACATAAAATCGATCGTCGGTGTCACAAACTGATGACGTGGCATAACTGTAAGGACATGGCAGAATGCCACGTGGCAAACAGTACGGATTTCCGGTTTCTGCGTTGACTTGTTGACGTGGCAGACAGTACGGATTTTCGCTTTCTGTGCTGACATGCTGGCGTGGCAGCTATACAGATTGCCGCAAATTGCGTTGCTGCTTTTACTGGCAGATTTTTGACCATTGGGATCCTATTACTTTTGAGTTTAATGCTTTTGGAGCTCTGCTTTTAGCAACCCTTGTAATCTTTATAAGTGACCCAAGGGGGCTCACTTCTCAGAGCATTTGGACGCGGACTCTAAGAGCGAGCACCTGCGGGAACTTGTACTTTGCTTACAGAGTAATATAAAAGAAATACCGAAAGGCCCGCCAGTCTTTGGGTGTCACGTGACACATCCAACCCTATGTGTCCATGGACAAGCTACAACATGACAAGGGTTCAGTCAGTCTAGTCAGTTTAGCTTAGGAAGTGTTCTGGCACTTTTATGAGTCTATTCGCAGACCGTGCATGCCCAGGCACTTAGAGTAGATGCATATCCTCTGGTTGCACATAGCATGATCATCAGCATTACCATCAGAATCCAACAAAAACCATCAGGAGCATTTTCCAGTGCATTAAACCTATTTTTGATATTTTTCACTTATTATTTTAAGTGACTTTTGTTGGAAACTGAGTAGGGCAAAATGGGTAAGATAATAGATAAGGAAACCAGGGCTAGCACCATTTGGCAGAAGAGAAAGGAAAACACAGGCCAAAGCGCAACAGGTTCCCCCTCTCTCTCTCAGCAAGACTTCCCTTCCCTTTGGCTGGCGTTTTTCCACCAATCTTACTCAACAAATTCAGCCTTGACTTGGCGATTCCTATCAGCATTTTCAGCCAGGAATTGCAGCAACAAAAGGCTCCTTCAGTTAGCGTTTTGGACTCCCTATTGTCTAGCGTTTTTCAAGCCAGCCCTTTCAGCGTTTACAGCAGCTGTCCAACGTTTTCAGCTAGGGCGATTTCAGCAAACAAGTGTACCATGTAGCAGCATTTCAAGCAGCCTCAACAGCGCCTACAAACAGCCCAGTCCAGCGTTTTGTTTCAGACCTTTCAACATTTTTAGGCAGCAGCCAGCAGTGTTTTCAGCGGAGCATTTAGTAAGCAAAATTGTAGCAGATCAGTCGTCAACTTCGACCCCTTGCAGATTCATCAAGCATTTAGTAAGCAAAAGATCAACGGACCATTTAGTAAGCAAAATTGTAGCAGATCAGCCGTCAACTTCGACCCCTTGCAGATTCATCAAGCATTCAGTTTTCAGCCATAGTCTCATCACCGTCGACCTCGACATAGCCATTAGATTTGCATCGACATCTTGTATTAGATTGTGCAATCGATAGTAAACCACTCTCGCCATCAAGAGTGGGACCTTCGGAGGAGGGTTTTAAAATGTCTCTGGTGTCGTATTCTCTTCTCTCT
This sequence comes from Adiantum capillus-veneris, assembly GCF_014529385.1. NCBI lineage: Eukaryota > Viridiplantae > Streptophyta > Polypodiopsida > Polypodiales > Pteridaceae > Adiantum > Adiantum capillus-veneris. The sequence continues at coordinate 147,788,688 of NC_140931.1, forward strand.
CTCTATCTCTCAGTCTCATGCACCTTCACACATAATGTCCATTCACTTGTTGTCTCCATTGCACTCTCTCATTAAAGAACGGAAGGCTCTCCCTTCCCTAAGTAAAAGGAACCTTGAGCACAGTTCGGAGCACTCATCTTGAGCAAAGTTCATCTATCATTCCGATGCACCTTACATTGGCATCAGAGCTTTGGCAGTGTTCTGTATCACTCAAGGAAAGAACCACGGAATTTTTTTTGCTTGTTGCGGTCGCACGTAACCCAAGACTTCTTGGGCGTGTCGATTCCTAATGGTGTTTTTGAAGAGTGACGAGAATTCCAAGAAAGAAGGGCTTGTCCAACCTCCCCTTGTGCCTCTTTTCACTCATTGAGAGCGGACCATGCACTTAGCGGCCGGCCAATTGACGTGAGGTGGGAAAAAGCTACCTTGGTGTGAGCGCAAGGCCGTGAAGGGGTGCGCCCGCGAAAAAGAGCAGAACTCGGGTAAAGAAAAGATCCTTCTCTAACACAGATTGCAAGCAAAGAAGACCCTCAAGAACCTCAAGAACCTCTAGAACTCAAGACCCCCAAGAACCCAAGAACCCAAGACTCACAAGAACCCAAGTTCCTCGTGAACTTAAGAACCAAAGATCACATGCAGTGCATCGTCATCACACGAAGCGGAATGGATACTTCGTAGGTGAGCATGGGAGAAGCGAAGAAGAGTTTCCCCACCAAGAGGTTTTCCCGACCCTCCCCCTTCCCCATCTACGCCACGGGTTGTACCAAATCCTATGGAGGCGATGGTCAAGTCAATGATGGAGATGATGGCAAACGACTCGCGTTGCAATGGCACAAGTAGAAAGAAAAGGAGAACGACAAGAAGCCTTGGAGTGTGAACGCCAACTCAGACAAGACACCTTTGAGCGGGAGCGTGATCAAGCGCACTTGGCAGCTGAAGAACGACAGGCCGAGCGTACAGCACAAAGTGAACAACGCATGCAAGAGTTGGTCCGACATATTCTCGCTTCGAAGTCCGAGCCAGCCAAAGATGTTGGTAGTCCATCAAGTGGCGCAAGCCGAGATTCGGACTCCAACAAGCCAATCACAGAAAAGTTGACCTTCAGTAAGTATGATGGTAAGATGGATGCCACGGTTATTCATTCTTGGTTGCATCAATTTTTAATGTTTATTTTGCGACAACTAAAAAGACAGGAAATAGCAAAGGCAGTCATGTACCTTGCTGGTGATGCCATAAATTGGTACCACGCATGGCAAGAGGCATAGTTATCCGCGCACCTAGAGGAAGCCGACGAATTCACCCCCCTTTCCTTCAGTTGTGGGCTAATTTCCAAGACAAGCTCAAGGCGCGGTTTATGCCACCTCAGTACCTCACACGATTGAAGGACGATTGGTGCGCTCTCAAGCAAAATTCTATGCCAATTATGTCTTTCTCTAATTTTGCAGCTCGGCACTCAATTACGCAAATTGGATGTAGAGCGCAAGGAGGCATTCTTTTATGGATTGGACGAGTATATCAAGTTTGATGTGGAGGTACTTGATCCAACCGATCTCAACAAGGCGGTAGCGATTGCTCTCGCACAAGAGATGAAGCACAACAAGGAAAAGCCTAAGGAGAACAAGACTTCTCAAGGAACCTCTCAGAACCCGCAGAATGGTAAGAATGGTAAGCATGGTAACTCTTCTAGACCATCTTCCTCTAATTCTTCGAAAAAGAACTCTAACAATGAATCTAAGGGTAAAGCTAAAGCACCTGCAAAACCTAAGCTAACCCCGGATGAAAAAGTTGCACAAGGAATTATAGGAGGATACATCACAGCTGAAGAACAAGTGATTTATGCTAAGGAAGGTAGATGTTATCAATGTCACGTCAAGGGTCACATTAAGAAGGCTTGTCCTAAGACAGCCCCACCTAAAGAACCAAAGGCACCCACAGCAACCACAAGCACTTTAATGAACCAAGCTGAATCTTCTTATGTCTCTGACACACACATTGATGAGTCTCTCATGAAGGGTTATGGTCATATAAAGGGTCAGTGTTTTATCATATTGTTTGATCCAAGCAGTATGCATTATGTGATTAGTGCCTCTCTTGTTGAGAGAGCCCGCCTATAGGTTAGTCAGAAATCTCCTCTCGAGGTTTCTGGCTTCGCTCCCGGTATGGCCTCTCTCATCACGAAAGAGTGCCTTAATGTGTTGTTTACAGTTCAACAAGCTGCTTTCCATAGGAAATTCCTCGTCTCCCCTCTTTCAGGGTGTGCTGTGCTTTTGAGCATTCGATGGTTTCGTGAGCATAACCCTCTCATTGATTGGGAGGCTAACACTCTCCCATTAAATGCAAAGGCTGACTCCCCCATCATCATTCGTACCGAGGAGGGTCTGCATTCTTTGCCTCTCATTTCTCATGTGCAGGTAAAGCGTGAATTATGACGAGAAGCACAAGCGGCATTCATCTATGCTGCTCCAATTTCCCAAAGCATTCAGACTCCAGCTAAGTATTTATATTTGTTTACCAAGCTTAAGCATCTCTTTTTGAAGGATGATCTTCCACCCCGTCTCCCACCCGAGCGACCGGAGGACCACTGCATCAAGCTTATGGAGGGAGCACAGCCTGTCAGTAAGGCTCCCTACCATTTGAACAAGACACAGGAGGAAGAGTTAGAGCAACAACTCACGGAGTTGGTGGCCAGAGGATTCATACATCCTAGTGTAAGTCCTTTTGCTGCTCCTATTTTGTTTGTTCGCAAGAAGGATGGTTTGTCTCGTTTGTGTGTTGATTACATGGCGTTAAACAAGATGACCGTCAAGAACAAGTTTCCGATGCCTCGCATTGAGTATATCCTAGATAAGCTCAATGGGGCAAAGGTTTTCAGCAAGGTCGATTTCAAGAGTGGATACCATAAGGTACGGGTATTCAAAGGCGACATCTTCAAAACCGCTTTTCGCACCGAGCGAGGGCAATGGGAGTATATTGTTATGCCTTTTGGATTGACAGGTTCCGTGGGTACATTTAATCATCTCATGGTAGGCCGTTTCGGTGATATGGTTGGTGTATGTGTGTTCATCTTTCTTGATGATATTCTCATTTTTTGGTTGGTGTATGTGTGTTCATCTTTCTTGATGATATTCTCATTTTTTCTGCATCATGGGAACAACATGAAAGGGATGTCGAAAGGGTAATAACCCATTCGGATGAGTGTCAGTTGTACATTGCAGCTAAGAAGTCTGAATTTTTTCTTACTGAAGTCACTTATCTGGGTTATATTATTTCTGTAGAAGGCGTCAAGCTAGATCCCGCGAAGGTGGAACAGGTTCGTAATTGGGATTTTCCCAAAACTGCATATGATGTGCGTTCTTTTCTTCAAGCATATAGTTCGCACATAGAGAATTTTGCACGCATTGCCGCACCTATGACTAATGTTTTAAAAGGGGTAAAGACTCGCCGTCATCAGCGCGTAGACTTGCTCGAAAGCAGCCATTGAGGCTTTCGCAGCTCTCAAGGTTGCGGTGACAAAAGCACCGTGTCTTATCCTTGCCTCTTGGGATGATCCCTTTGATGTATGGACGGATACGAGTAATGTCGCCATAGGCGCTGTGCTTCAGAAGCATGATTGCCCTGTAGCTTTCCTTAGCCGGAAGCTCAATAGTGCAGAAAAGAATTATTCAGTTTATGATAAAGAACTTTTGTCTGTCATTCACTCTCTTAAGCATTGAAAGCATTTTTTTTATGGTAGAGAGTTTACAGTTCTCACAGATCATCAAGCCCTCAAGTGGCTCCAATCTATGCGTAGTGCACATTGGAGTGATCGCAAGGCACGGTGGTCACGGTGGTCACAATTTTTTGAGCAATTTGAAGGTTAGATTGAGTATGTGCCTGGAAAAGCTAACCCTGTTGCAGATGCGTTGAGTCGCAAAGGACAGATTTTGGCTGTTGATTCAAGGTCCATATTTTCCATTCAGGGTGTGTCTTTGGACAGCATGAAGAATCAGTATGCGGATTCCAAGTTTGGTAAGCATTGGTTGCAGGCTCTTGCTTCCCAAGGGCCAAGCAACTATCTCCATGATGGTTTGTTGTATTTTCTTCAACGTTTATGTGTGTTGCCCTCTCTCAAGCCAACCATATTGCATGATGCACATGATTCTCTCACGGGTGGGCACAGGGGAATGAACACCACTATTGGCCAAAAATGCGAAAGGATGTGTTTCGTTATGTCACTCAGTGCACTATATGTCAAAAGGTAAAAGCTCCTCGGGGTAAGCAACAAGGCCTCTTGCTTCCGCTGCCTATTTTCGATGGACCTTTTCAAGATATTTTCATGGATTTTGTGACTAACCTTCCACCAAGTTTGCATTCAGGGAACACTCAATGTTTGACAATTGTAGATCGTTTCAACAAGTTTTGCATGTTGATTCCTTGTAAAGCCACATCCACCGCACAAGATGTAGCACGATTGTTCATTGAGCATTGTGGTACCCCCTCTGTGGTTTGTCAAAATCAATTGTTTCAGACAGGGATGTTAAGTTCACGTCCAATTTTTGGCGCGCACTCTTTGAAAATTTTGGCACTATGTTGAATTTTTCATCAGCTTTTCATCCACAATCAGATGGTCAGACAGAGATTTACAATCAATTGGATTTTGATGTTTTAAAGTCATATGTGCATGATTAGCATTCTCAGTAGGAGTTCTATCTCCCATTGGGTTCGGGCTATTTTGAATGACTCTTTTTCCTCTGCCATTGGTCGAACTCCGTAAGTATTAGCTTTTGGCCGTCTGTTCCAGTCACTTTTGACTCACTCGGTCAATCAAATGCCTGATGCCAATGTTGAAAGTCAGTCATTGGATGAGATTTCTGAGAGTGTGAAGCTTCGGCTAAGCAAGGCTCGGGAATCTTATTCACGGAAGGCTAATAATCATCGTAAGGATGTTTCGATCAAGGAAGGGGATTGGGTGTATTTATGAATCATGAAGCAACGTCTTAAGCAAGTTGGAAAGAAGTGTCCCAAGTTGTCTTTTCGAATGTATGTTCCATTTCCATTCATTAAAAAGATAGATGAGGTTTCAATAAAATTGCAGTTGCCTAACTCATGGTCAATGCACAACGTTTTCCATATTTCTTGGTTGAAAGTGTTTCAAGGAACACCTCCAAAGGACACTTCGGAAGAAGAAGAACCAGGGATCATAGATGAGGCTGAAGTCATGGAGCCGGAGCAAGTGTTGTTGCATCGGTTTCGACATGGTTCGAAGAAGCAAGTGAGACAATACTTTTTGAACTTCAAGGATCGAGGAACCCACGAAGTGGTGTGGGTTGACGAAGAGTTTTTCAAAGATTACCCAGAGTTGTTGGCAGACTACAAGGAAGCCATGCAGCTCAGTATCAATATCTCACTTTCAAAAGCAGGGGATCTCACGTGACACATCCAACCTTATGTGTCCGTGGACAAGCTACAGCATGACAAGGGTTCAGTCAGTCCAGTCAGCCTAGCTTAGGAAGTGTTCTGGCACTTTTGTAAGTTTGTTCGTAAACCGTGCATGCCCAGGCACTTAGAGTAGATGCGTATCCTCTTGTTGCACACAGCATGATCATCAGTATTACCATCAGAATCCAACAGAAACTATCAGGAGCATTTTGCAGTGCATTAAACCTATTATCCCTATTTTTGACATTTTTCACTTATTTTCCCTGTTGTCTAGCGTTTTTCAAGCCAGCCCTTTTAGGTTTACAGCAGCTATCCAACGGAAATTTCAGCAAACAAGTGCACCGTGTAGCAGCATTTCAAGCAGCCTCAACAGCGCCTACAAACAGCCCAGTCCAGTGTTTTGTTTCAACCCTTTTAGCGTTTTTAGGCAGTAGCCAGCACCGTTTTCAGCAGACCATTTAGTAAGCAAAATTGTAGCAGAGCAGCCGTCAACTTTGACCACTTGCAGATCCATCAAGCATTCAGTTTTCAGCCATAGTCTATCACTGTCGGCCTCGACATAGCCATTAGATTTGCATCGGCATCTTGTATCAGATTGTGCAATCAATAGTAGACCACTCTCACCATTGAGAGTGGGGCCTTCTGAGGAGGGTTTTACAACGTTTGTAGTGTCGTATTCTCTTCTCTCTCTCTATCTCTCAGTCTCATGGACCTTCACACACAATGTCCATTCAAATGTTGTATCCATTGCACTCTCTCATTAAAGAACGGAAGGCTCTCCCTTCCCTAAGTAAAAGGAACCTTGAGCACAATTCGGAGCACTCATCTTGAGCAAAGTTCATCTTCCATTCCGCTGCACCTTACATTGGGGCCAATCTCTCTTGGCACGGAACTACACCGGGCCATGTCGACTCTCTCGCTTAAATTGTGAATTGTTTTTAAGGAATCTCTGTTGTGTCGCAATAGAATCTAGACCTGGGGTGCCCAAGTTTGTTACACTGGTATCAGAGCACGGCCGATTTCTCTACTACTGGGAAATTTGATCCCTTTTTCTCGCGACACCTATGGATTCCGAAAAGAATCAATCGACCTCTTCTGCAACCGCTAAGGCGGGAGGAGGCAATACGGCAAATTCAAACAACTTAGCAAAAGATGAGTATGGGCCACCTCGGCCTACACAGTATGAGCTTTTGGAGATGCAATGTGTAACAGACTTGACACTCCAAGTCAAGATTCTACACCGCGACACAGCAGAGATTCACTTCAAAACAGTTCATAGTTCACAATTGATTCGACATGGCCCGGCGGAGTTCCGTGCCTAGAGATATTGGCCCAAAAGACCGGCGCCCCTTCCGGTATTTCTTTTTGTATTAATCTGTTGCACAAAGGACACGGAGTGGTTGGGTCTCACTCTCAGACTCTACATCCAGATGCTTTGAGAAGTGGGAGCCCAACAACACTTATAAAGAGTTACAAGGGATGCCAAAAGCAGGGCCCCAAAAGCTGCAAATCAAAAGCCTTGCAATAAAATAAAGCAAAAGCTCTCTCTCTCTTTTTCTTATGCTTACATAGCCAAAAAGCAGGCCCAAAAGCTGCCGTTCGTACGTTTCTGCCATGTGTCTGACTTTTCGCAAAACGCACCACATTTTCCGCCACAAATTCCGAACCGTACGGCATGTGTGTACTGGGAAGCCATGTCACCAGTTTGTGACATATCCCCCTCTTGAAAGCATTGTAATTGCCCTCGATTACGCCTACAAAACAGACAGAGGCTATAAACTGTCTTAGCAGACATTGACTGTTAGTACCGATGCACTAGGACAAACAACTAGCACATGTACCAATCAACGGTCACATCACACGACATCACAAGATGTAACAGACTTGGACACTCCAAGTCAAGAATCAATCGCGACAGCACCAAATAACCACTTCAAAACAATTCACAGATCACAATAGATTTGCACTAGCCCAGCGGAGTTCCATGCCTAGAGATATTGGCCCCAAAGACTGACGCGCCTTTCGGTATTTCTTTTTGTATTAGTCAATTCAAAGTACAAGAGAGTGGCTCGAGATTCACTCTCAGACACTGTGTCCAAATGCTCTGAGAAGTGAAGGCCCAAGCCACTTATTTAAAGGTTTACAAGGGATGCCAAAAGCAGAGCCCCAAAAGCTTGAAAGCAAAAGCTCTTTTCCCTCTCACAGAGAGCTTCTGAAAGCAAAAGCAAATTCTCTCTCTCTCTCTTTCTCATTGCGTAGAGAAAGCTAAGATTTGCATCGCTAAAAAAAAACCACAAAAAAAAAAATCACCTCCGTGATTTCCGAAAATTAGGGTTTTTGGCAAAAATTAGGGTTTCTACTGTCCGCCACCTCATCACTTTATGACATACCCCCCTCTTGAAAGCATTGTAATCGACCACCATTACGCCTACAAAACCGACAAAAGCCATAAACCGTCTTAGCAGACACTGATTGTTAGTACCTACGTACTAGGGACACACATCTAGCACATGTACCAAATCGACAGTCACATCACACGACATCACAGGACATCACATGACATTCAACATTCATTCGGATCTTAGACCATGATTTATCGGCAATGTAGCTAGCAATCACATCTAGGTCCACCAATCGGGACCTCATCGATGTCCGATTGACTAACCCCTATTGCAACCATGTCTATTCGAGATCAATAAGACCAAAATGCTGCAGTCATTTCATCTATCAGTTCCTGAACTCAAAAGAAGTGAACAACAAATTAGTATCATAATCAAGAATTCCATTTCATAAAGTCATCCAACAGAATACTGTCAGCTCTCAGTATCCCTGAAGCTCAAAGAGACATCAGTGACTTTAGTATCAAAATCAAGGCATCTGTTGACAAAGGAGTGGAGTGACTCCCCTCTTGTGCATCTCACTGCACCAGATCTCCGGCCAAGCTGAATTCTGGGTTCCATTTGCAGTAGACTATGCTAAACCAAAGCATCAAGGTAAAGTTTCACAATTTGAGGAGTATCTGCTAGGTTCTCCTCCTCCATCCACTTCGCATCTAGTACAAGATAATTCTTGAACTTAACCAAGAACCGCCTTCGGACTTTACCTTTTTTCGTATCCCTATGTGCCAAAATCTGTTCAGGAACAAGGATCTCCTCGTTTTCTTCCACTTCGGGTTGCTCATCGGGCTCCCCATCATCAGGCACATCACCTTTAAAAGGTTTCAAGAGACTCACATGAAATGCATTGTGAATCCTCCAAGTATCTCGCAGTTCAATCGGAAGGAGACATCATTTATCTTTTTAGTAATCTGAAAAGGGCCGTAGTATCGCATACTAAGCTTTGGAAAAAGCCTCTCCTTTCCCTTTTTCTTTCTTAGGCGTGCCTTCTCAAAACGTAAGAGCACCCAATCATCCTCCTTCAAATTCATGTCGCGACGATGGCGATCCGCTGCCTTTTTCTGTCATTCTTGAGACTTCTGCAGAGTCTCGCGAACCTTGGCAAAAGCCGTATCCAGATCTCGCGTATATTCATTCGCTTCAAAGATCTTATCTTTCGTGCTCAGGAAGGGCGTGCTCAGGAAGGGTGGAACCTTCGCAGCACCTTCAACAATCTCAAATGGCGCCTTCCCCTTCGAAGAGTGTATCGTGTTATTGTAGGCAAATTCCACCAAAGGTAAATATCTTTCCCATTGAGTCTTCTGATCTGAGATATAAGACTTCAATAAATCTAGAACCACTGAATTGGCAATCTCGGATTGCCCGTCAGTCTGCGAGTGGAACGATGACGAGAACTGCAACTACATGCCAATGTTCTCCCAAATTGCCTTCCAAAACAAACTCATAAATCTGGGGTCTCTGTCGACGACAATCGTCTCAGACATGCCATGTAATCGGAAAATCATCGTGATCATTCTGTGTTCTCGGGAGATCAAAAATGAAATCCATTGCAATACTTTCCCAGGGGCGGGTGGGTATGGGTAAAGGCTATAACAATCCCTGTGCCTTATGCCTGTCAAACTTGACCTTCTGGCATACTAAGCAACTGCGCACAAACTCTTCCACATCCTTTTTGAGTCTCGGCCAACCAAAAGAAGTATCTCTCTACCCCTTTCATGGTGGTAGCAATGCCACAGTTACCCGTAAAATGTGGACAGTGGCATTCAATCAAAACCTTTTCCCTCAACAGCTGTGTAACGCACAATATAGTCTTTTTCATCAGGTAGCCTTCCCGAAGGGAGTATCCAGCTACTGTCTCCACATCCCGTATCCGTGTGAAAACATCTGTAAAATCTGTATCTGTGGCATACTGATCGACCATATCCTCGAAGCTCCTATGATGTATCGCGGAAATAGCCAGAACCGCCGCTTCCGAGACAAAGCATCTGCCACCACATTCTTCTGTCCCTGCACGTGGACAATCTGGAAGTGAAACTGTGACAAGATATTCGCCCACCGCATCTGCTTTTCCAAAAGCTTCTTCTGTGACAAGAAGTAGCGCAAACTCTGATGGTCTGTAAAGACAGTAAAATCCGCTCCGAGTAGGTAATGCCGTCACTGAGTAAGAGCATGGATAACCGCCAAAAGCTCTTTCTCATAAATCTGTGTTGTCATCTCCGGCCTAGAGAACAATCGGCTCTCGTAAGCTATGACATGGCCTTCTTGCATCAAGACCACACCCAGACTACGACCACAAGCATCACAATATACTTCAAATGACTTTTGCAAGTCCGGCAAAGTCAAAACAGGTCCTGTAGTCAATTTCTCTTTCAAGGTCCGAAAGGCAGTCACCTCTGTGTATCCCCACGAGAAAGGGACTCCTTTCTGTGTCAAGATATGCAAAGGGGAAGCAACCTCTGCAAACTTTCGTATGAACTGCCTGTAGTACGAACACAGTCCCAAGAAGCTTCTAACTTCATGGACATTCCTCAAGTCGGGCCAATCTCTTATAGTCTCTATCTTGGCCGGATCCACTTGCACTCCTGCTGTTGAGACAATGTGTCCCAAAAAGTGTATCTCTGGTAGGAAAAATTCACTTTTCTTTGCATTAATCACTAACGTGTGATCTCGTAATGCCTGAAAGACCTGAAGCAGATGATCTCTGTGTTCTGCCTCATTCTTGGAGAAAACAATGATGTCGTCAAAGAAAGTGCTAACAAATAGCCTGTACTCTTGAAAAATCATGTCCATCATCCGGTTAAATGTCGCAGGAGCATTGGTTAAGCCAAAAGACATCACCAAAAATGCAAATAACCCAAAAGTCGTCCGAAAATCTGTCTTGTAGACGTCTCCCGGCGCTATCCTGATCTGATGATATTTACTCTTCAAGTCAATCCTGCTAAAGCACGAGGATCCCCTATAACTTGTTGAGTATATCATCGATCCTAGGAATCGAAAATCTGTTCTTGATGGTGATTTTGTTGAGAGCTCTATAATCGATGCACATTCTCCAAGATCCGTCTTTCTTCAAATCCAACAACAGTGGAGAGCAATACGGTGAAGTACTACGCTGGACAAGACCCTTTCCCAAGAGGTCTTTCACCGGGTTCATAATCTCTTCATTCTGTGCTCGGCTCACACGGTAAGGTGGCCGGTTCGGTGGCGTGCTTCCAGGTATCAGATCAATGGTTTGATCTTCAGGACCTCTAAAAAGCAATCGGCATGAGTGTGGAGAAAAATCTTGGCGTTCTTTTTTTCACGTCAAAACATATTCAACCTTTATCCATCGTTGAGTTCTCTCCCAAATGAGGAAAGAAATTGAAGTTCATCAAGTACAATCTCTGAGCCCTTCATTTGTCAAAGTCGCTTGCTCGGCCCAGTAGTCAACCACAGCGTAGTTCTTGTGTTACCAAGGGATTCCGAGTAGAACGTCACTCACGTGCCCTGAACACCCCTGTCATTGCAAACAAAGTTTGCCAATGCTTGGCGTAATGGCAACATCCCGTCCGGGTCCCAGTTGAACTACCTCCGCCTGTGGCGTCAGTCTGTCGGGCATAATTCCAAATCTAGCCGCCAATTCCAAGTGAAAAGAAGTTGGCCTTGGCTCCTTCAAAAGAGCTTCCTAGTCCTTCACTTTGCCCCAAAAGCGGCAAAGTTTGTACTTTCATTCACTTGATTCGGTTCAGGTCCCACGCCATGTGGTAACAGTTCTGCTTTTTATCTACCTTTTCTGCCACATTCCTCAGCTGCTCTCGAACTCTCAGGCCTTTTGTCGTCCTTGTCATTTCGTTCTTTTTGTGCCTTTTTAGGGCACTTCGCGGAGATATGTCCAAGTTCCCCGCATTCAAAGCACTTCCCCTCCCTGATGAAGCGAGCTCTCTCCTAAGGAGTAAGCTTGGGTCGTGCATCCTTTCTCTCTGGGTTGCTCTTTCTCTTTCTACTTTCATTTCCAGAAGTCCGTTCGGGTCGTTGTGTCATGACCTCATCTGTGGGGTAGGTCAGACTGCCAGAGTGAATGGCAAAGCCCCGGTTCGCATGACTCATCAACTCCTGAATAGAAGCTGACTTCTGTTCCAAGCAGTGATCTCGGATCTCTGTAGGTAGACCCAAGGTAAACTGCTCAATCTGTTCTCTGAACGAGATCTTCTTGAATGAAGAGCCGGGTAGAAAAGAGCTCCAGAATCTTTCATAGTAAGTATTCATTGTATCGCTCTTGGTCATCCGAAGATGGTTCCAAGCAGCTCGTATATCTCGTTCAAACTCTTGCGTCAACCAAGAAGAAATAAAAAGCCTCTTGAATTTCAGCCATGTAACTGGCACAGTCTTGCTTAATAGAAGCGTGGACCACCAAGTGCGAGCATTCCCCTTAAGTAAGAGGCAGCTCTTCGAATCTTGGAGTGCTCTGAATAGCGTCCTCCCACAAAAGCGATGTCAAACTACTGTATAAAAGACAAAGCCTTCGAACCATCGGAGGATCCCGAAAAAGTATCAAACTTGAGCGCGTGGCCACCTTCCTTAAACTCTCTGACTTTCTTGCTTTTATCTTTGAGAAAGTCATACTCATTGGCTTTGTAAAAACTCTTCTTGTTCGTATAAAAGATTCCGTTATCAGAGTCTGAACTGTCCGTGGACGAGTCCTCTATAGAATTGTCACTCATTGGGCGAGATTTAGACTTCTTTGCCTTTTTCTTGCCCTTTCGGAAGCGTTGTTTCTTGCTTTTCTTTTTGCTTTTTTTCCTGTCTTCTTCGCTCGAGTCTGAAGAGCTAGAAGAACTGTCAGAAGAAGAAGAAGAAGAACTCGGTACTTCTTCAAATCTGACACGCTTCTTCTGATTCTTTGCCTTGTCGAATGTCGACTGACGACCCAAATATCCCGGGAAGTCAGCGCCTTTCTTCTGCTTTTTGCCGTGCTTTTTGTCTTTCTTTTGCACGTCAAAAAATTGAGCAATCCGTGCATCAAACACGTTCTCCAATTCCTTCTCCGTATATTTCTTGTGAGCAGAAGGTTTCTTGAGAACGGGTTTCGGGAGTGGTGTTGTGGTTCTCTACCACTCCGTCTGCACCTCCTCCAAAGAGGTCTAGCTCATATATTTTTCCATCTTCGGGTCCTTGGCAAAATTGAGCATCATCTTTGTTGCATCGCCAATCGATTGACGACGCTCCATCTCTCGCCGCTCTGCCTGAGTAGGCCGAGGCGGACCATACTCTCTGCGGGAATCTTCGTTGTGATCCCTGCCCGCATCTCCAGATGCAGGGGGAGTCGACCGATCCTTGCCTGAAGCCATAGGTGCCATGGGGAAAAAATTGGGGATCAGATTTCCAGTAGAAGAGAAATCCACCGTGCTCTGATACCACCGTAAGACTTGGACACTCCAAGTCAAGAATCAATCGTGACAGCACCAAATAACCACTTCCAAACAATTCACGGATCACAATAGATTTGCATTGGCCACGCGGAGTTCCGTGCCTAGAGATATTGGCCCCAAAGATTGGCGCCCCTTTCGGTATTTCTTTTTGTATTAATCAATTCAAATTACAAGAGAGTGGCTCGGGATTCACTCTCAGACTCTGCGTCCAGATGCTTTGAGAAGTGAAGGCCCAAGCCACTTATTTACAAGTTTACAAGGGATGCCAAAAGCAGAGCCCCAAAAGCTTGAAAGCAAAAGCCTGAAAGCAAAAGCTCTTTTCCCTCTCTCACAAAGAGCTTTAAGCAAAAGCAAATTTTCTCTCTCTTTCTCATTGTCTAGAGAAAGCTGATATTTGCGTCGCTCAAAAAAAAATAAATTATTTTATTTTTTTTCCACCTCCACAATTTCCGAAAATGAGGGTTTCTAGCAGATTTTAGGGTTTGCAAGAATTTTAGGGTTTCTGGGAGAAATTAGGGTTTCTGCTGTCCGCCACATCATCACTTTGTGACACAGGACATCACATGACAAATCACAATCAAAATTGATTCGGATCTCAGACCATGATTATTCGGCAACGTATTTAGCAATCGTATCTAGATCCACTAGGGACCTCATAGATGCCCGATTGACTAATTCTTGTCTATCAAGATCGTTCAGACCGAAATGCTGCAGTCATTTCGTCTATCAATTCCTGCACTTAAATAAGTCAAGAACAAGTCGGTATCAAGTTCGGGAATTCCAATTCATAAAGTCATTCAGTAGAATACTGTCAGCTCACAATATCCCTAAAACTCGAAAGAGATATCAGTGACTTTAGTATCAAAAATTGAGGCAATCTGTTCACAAAGGAGCGGAGCGACTCCCCTCTTGTGCATACCCGCTGCACCAGATTCCGCCCAAGCTGATTCAAGGTTCCATTTGGAATAGACTATGCTAAACCAGAATCTTTACCTAACCAGAAGCTTCAAGGTAAAGATTCTGTCACAAGACGGGCACCACGTGCCAATAGAAAAGAGCAGACTGAATAGACTTTTAGCACTTCAATAAAAATAGAACTGAGAGAGAGATAGAGAGACGACACGCGACACGAAGTGGCAAAATTCCACCCCAGAGAGTATTGACCCCAAACCTTGGCGCCCCTTTCAGTATTTCTTTATATTGCACTAACACAATACGCCGGTACTCCAGACTCTACACCTTCGCCAGGAAGCATGACAAAGAATGAGCCCTAGCCTCATATTTAAAGGCCCTAGGCCCCAAAAGCAGTTTTATATGAAAAGCCTTCAAACTCGAAAGCTTCTGGTCCAAAAGCAAAGCCAAAAAGCTGCCAGCGTAAATCACGGAATTCCGTACAACAATCAGCACAAAACGCGGAAATCCATACAGTTTGCCACGTCATCATGTCAACATAATTTTTGGAATTTCTGTACAACTGCCAGGTTATCGACTGCTCCGCCATCCCTTTTGTGTGTGTGTGTGGGTCCTGCTTTAATTAACCCTTTATGTCACTTGGGGCCCATCGGACGGGGTCCCCATAAGTTGGTAGGACTTCTTCTTCTGTTACTTGTTCCTCTTAGGTTTTAGGCCCCTCGGTCAGCATCTGCAAGTTTGCTCCCTTCTTCAGGGCTTTAACACGTCAACAGTTTGTAACATCTCCCCTTCTTGAAAGAGAGTAATCGTCCACGATTACAGCATATCTGCAAAACAACTCAAGTTAGCTCAGGGTCCTTCTGAGGGACAATCAGTTTGCTCTTTTTGCTAAGGAGTTAGCCTCTCCTTTCAGCTCGTTTGATCAAGGAGTTAGCTTCTCCTTTCGTCCAGATCGCAACTCTTGATATTCCGGTGTAGTAAAATTAGCCATCACACCCAGACCGTACTGATCTTCCACGGGTGTCTTGATGCACTAAAATTACATACACATGCAATCTCATCCAATTAGGAATATTCAGTGATTGGCGCAACACAAATGTTCACATATGCATGTTACAAGATATAGAAACATAAAGCCGCCAATGAACACTCCTCCCGCATAACCTAACAAGCTCCGGGCCGGGAGATATTCAACGACTCCCTCACCCCTCCTCCCGCATAACCGAAAAAAGTCCGAGCTGAAATATATAGAGGCCTTTTACAACCAAACGCCCCCCAAACCGCAGCCTGCGTCGCTTGGAGGTGCTAAAAGTAACCACTTCTCAGACTTCTTAATATTCCTCCCGCATAACCATTCAGGTCCGGGCCGGGAGTCACAACAACAATTATTTTACAAGCATACAACTGTAACAAACTGTTGACGTGTCAAAGCCTAAAGAATGGAGCCAACTTACAGATGATGTGGCTGCTTGAGAGCAGAAACCCTAACCCTAATTTCTGCCAAAAACCCTAACTGTTGAAACCCTAATTCTGGAGCCCTAACCCTAAAACTTATAAACCCTAATTCTGGAAACCTTTACCCTAAAACCTGCAAACCCTAATTCTTGAAACCCTAAGAAGAACAAGCAACAGAAGAAGAAGTCCTACCAACTTATGGGGACCCCGACCGATGGGGCCCCAAGTGACATAAAGGCATTAAAAATAAAGCAGAACACACTCAAAAGACTTTGCACATCAAAATATGATGATGTGGCACATGTACGGACGTCCCGGAATTCACGGCGTATTTTTAGGGAAATAGGAAAGTGATTTTTTAGGGTCAGCTTTTCATATTTGATGCTTTTAGGCTTTGGGCCTTTCAATATGAGCCTTGCTCCCCAGGCATCGGCCCGTGTCGTTCGGAGGTTTTCTAGCATACAACGAAACGCTCCCCAAACATTGGCCTATGTCATTCCGAGGTTTTTCTAACATACAACGAAACGCTCCGCAGGCATTCGCCTACGTCGTTCGGAGGTTCAAACAATACCAAAACAATATTTCTCACTTCTCCACCCAAAAGTACAATCACCAATCTATAAATCCAATATTAAAATCAGAGTCAAACATTTCAAATGGGCACCAAAACAAGTTGAAAACAGATACCATCCATTTCAAACAAATTTCAAGAAAATTTTCAAACAATACTTTCTAGCTATAAAGAAAGACAAGTAGAGAGAGTTTATTCGAGGTTTTGTTCGAACAACCAAACTTTGAGGACGATTGGATTGTCCTTCTGCATCACAATGATGGTTCGATTTCGAACCTAGAGAGTCGCATCATTCTTGTCGTGCAAGGGCATGCCCAAGAGAACGTCGCAATTGCCCAACTTCATGATGTGGAAATCAGCTTTTCCATGATAATCTTGAATAGTCACCGAAAGAGCACCAATAAGCGGTACTACTTTCTGAGTTTGCCCTGTGGCTGTGGCTAGCTCAGCTTCAATTTCTCCACCCTTTGCATCATATTCAAAGTACATCTGCTTTAAGAATTTTGGATGGATGAAGTTCTCTGTAGCTCCGGGGTCAAAGAAAATAAGGGCTTTGAAGTCATTGACTTTGCCATATGCTCGACACAATTCATTTGTACTCTCAAGGAGTATGCCATAAATATCAGGAACTAGTCCAATAGCGGGTCTAGCTCTCTTAGCAGGAGGTGCCGCTGGGGTTCTGTCGACCGTTGCTGCGGGCGTCGGCTCCTCTGGTCTATCAGTGCGTTTGGGACAATTAGAATGATTATGCCTTGTTTGAAAACATCCAAAGCATCAGCCTTCTTGTAGTAAGGTGTCTCGTTGTTGAGGCGTCAAATGAGGCCTTTGCGGTTGATTTTCACAAGACTCTCGAGAATTTGTTCATTGTTGCCGAGAGTTGTGGTTAGTGGCCGGAGATTCTTCTGTGGTAAACTCTAGCTTTCCCTTCATCAGTTTGTAGCCGACCGCAGCATGGTCCATAAGTTCTTGCATGGTGGAGACCTGCTTGGATAGACAATATTCCTGCTATGGTGATGGTAGTTCAATGGTGTATCACTCGCATTGGGCCTCCAAGGGAACACATCTAAAGAAGGACACCGCAGCATGGTCCATAATTTCTTGCATGGTGGAGACCTGCTTGGATAGACAATATTCCTGCTATGGTGATGGTAGTTCAATGGTGTATCGCTTGCATTGGGCCTCCAAGGGAACAGATCTAAAGTAGGACACCGGAAGGTACACGTTGAGAAGCCTTTGGTTATATTCGTCCATGGTTTCCATGGCAAGCATTTTCAAGTTGCCCCACTTTGCCAAAATCCGGACTTCAAACATAGAAGTCATGTAACTACGTGCAAAAACTATCTTGAAAGCTTGCCAGGTCCTTGGAGATGCGGTTGTGTCGCGATTGAACTCCACCATTGCATAGCATTATCTTTAAGAAATCCCGCTGCTCGAGAAATCTTGGATTTTCTGTATAGTTCCCTAAAGCATAGATGTTGTCGAATTACTGTAGGAACTGCAATGCTTTCTTGCGATCTTTCACCCCGGAAAAAGTGAAAAATTTGACTGTCGTGCCGCCATCTATAAAATCTTTGGTTGGTTAGGTGCATTTCCCGGGTATGGATAATAAGGGTGTCCATATGGGCTCCAACAATTGTAGCCTGTTGGCGGTGGTGGTGGTGGAGGTGGGGGCAATGGCGGTGCCAAAGGTGGTTAGACTGGATCAGGGTCAGATGGCTGCACCATATTCCTAAAAACTCCCCCGATCGGAAAAGACAAATGCTTACATCACAATGCTTACATATGCATGTTACAAGACACAACAAACAGCGCCATTGAGCACTCCTCTGAGACAAACGGTCTGCGGTATGAAGCTACTCAATGACTACCTCGTCACTCCCCCGCAAATAACCTAAAAAGGTCCGGGCCATGAGCTCAGAGGATTGTACAACCAAACGCTCCCCATACTGTAGTCTGCATCGCTTGGAGGTTCAAGCATACAACCAAACGCTCCTCAAGCATCGGCCTGCGTCGTTCGGAGGTTTTCTAGCATACAACGAAACGCTCCCCAGGCATCGGCCTGCGTCGTTCCGAGGTTCAAACAATACCAAAACAATATTTCTCACTTCTCCACCCGGAGTAAAATAACCAATCAATGAAACCAGTATTAAAACCAAAGTCAAACATTTCAAATCGGCACCAAAACAGGTTCAAAACAGATACCATCCATTTCAAACAGATTTTAAACAAGATCACCAAACAAGATCAAACAAAACTCAAACTTAAAAAAACAATCTCGACAACAATCGAGCTCAAAAAGTCGATTGACTTTCCATCTTGAAACCTGCACCAAAAATTAGGGTTAGGTTTCTTCCATAAGGTCGTAGCCGAGGACAGCATGGTCTATCAACTCTTGGACAAACAGTGTTTCTTTGGCGGCGATGGTAATCCCAAGATAGCAATCGGAGTGAACCTCCAAGGTTATCTGATTGTGAAGAGACATCTACTAAGAGATGTCGAGGGATTTCAGGATATAATCTGCTAGGGTTTCCATGGCAAGTATTTCAAGGTACCCCACTCTGCCAGAAGTTGCACTCCGAAGGAAGATGTCAGAAACCATATAACTTCGGGCAAAAATTTTCTTGAAAGCCTGCCAAGTACTTGGAGTATGCTGCCGATGAGTACACGCGCGACTTGGACACGGCTTTTGCCAAAGTCCACGAGGCTTTGCAAAAATCTCAGGAAAGACAGAAAAAGGCAGCAGCTCGCCATCGTCGTGATTTGAAATTGAAGGAGAATGATTGGGTGCTCTTACGTTTTGAGAAGGCACGCTTGAGAAAGAAAAAGGCAAAGGAGAGGCTCTTTCCAAAGCTTAGTATGCAATACTGCGGACCTTTCCAGATCTCCGAAAAGATCAATGATGTCTCCTTCCACTGAAGCTGCCAGAATACTTGGAGGATTCACAATGTTTTTCATGTGAGTCTCTTGAAGCCTTTTGAAGGCGATGTGCCTGATGATAAACAACCCGAAGGCATGCTCAAAAAGGCCTTAGAGAACATGTGATTAAGAGGTGCAATTGTTGGTGGATGTGTACTCGTTGGCTTTGGATGGAGCTTTGGTTGAAGGCAATCGGTTGTTTTGTTGCAAGGAGCGAAAAACGCCAACAAAGTTTGGTGGCTTCTATAGCTCACCAGGCCCTTAGGCTCGTGCGATGGGCTACCTCAAAATGCAAGGGCTGTGAAATGTTGCAAAAGGGATTTCAATGCTGGCCTTCGATGCTAGCAGAGGTTTAGTTGGTTTCCATGGTTATGGTAGTCCCAACGTGATGGGGCTTGATGTTGGCCTGTGGCCAGAGGGTGGCATGGCTTGCTACTCGATTTTAGGTGGGATGTCACTAGTCTTGGGGTTGTTACATGAAGATGCATGGCTCGTGTTGTTTTTTTAATTGGGATATATGTGGCTTGATGGGGTCATCGGGCCTTGCCCAATTATTGGCTCACGTTTGGGCTCTGCTGCACAAGAGGAAGAGGTCGTTTGTGGAAAATGGGAACTCTTTCGTGGCATCTGAGGTAGAGTGTCTTGTCCTCTTTTAGTTGGATCTGCAAGGTGGCTCCTTTGTCAGCTAGGTTGTTTGTCTATATGGGTTTGGGGTCCTTGTAAAACCCAATATTTGTCATATTTAGCTCATTTCGTTGGTTGCATCTACTTTGGTTTTGGATGATTCATATGTAGTTCTTTTGTTTCACCACCCATGGCTTGCTCTAAGCATGGTGTGCATGTATGGGCCACTTATTTTAGTAACATCTATCTAATTCTCTCTTTCTGACAGAGTTTTGAAAAAAAAAAAGTTCATTCATAGGAGTCTGATGCCATGATGTGAAGTATTGACTCAATAAATATTTTCCTTAATATTTTGATTCGTAAAAGAGCCCTTTCATTTAAGGACCTCAGGAAGGTCCATTTCATTGAATTGTTCTATTGTTTTCTATGCTAATTAGATCTACTTTTTCTTATGAAAGAATTAAATTTCAATTTGTCAATGGATCGTGTTGTTTTATTGCTTTTAGTTTATTTTGTTTTACTTTCATTTTATTTTGTTCTAAAATGCCAATTTAGGGCTTTCACCTTTTTGGCCTGCTCAAAAAGGCCTTATCCCATGATATGAAGTATTGACTCATTAAAAATTTCCTTATTATTTTATTTTTTGAAAAAGTCTTTTCATTTAACTTTAAGGACTTCATAAAGGTCCATGTTATTAAATTGGTTTATTATTGTCTACGCCCGTTAAATTTAGTTTTAGAATGAAAACACTAAAATGTTTTTTTGTTAGTTTCTCAATAGTTCCCTTTACTTTCTTGTTTTTTTTTATTTTTATTTTATTTTATTTTAGAATGCCAATGTGAGTTTTTTGGCATGCCCCAAAGGGGTGAGGCCTTAGTGACGCCTTCTCTTTTTGCTAATGAAACAAGTGAAAGGGTCACAATGGCTTTCTAAAACAATAAGAAAGTGATAAAATTATTAGGTTGAGTTTACCTAGAATTATATAAGGTGAAAACAAAAAATACTAACAATTTTTTTGAAATTTGTAAGATTTTTGAACTAAGTTCTCACATATTCATTGATTTTTCTTCCCTTTACCATGGTTTGCTCTCTCTCTCTCTCTCTCTCTCTCTCTCTCTCTCTCTCTCTCTCACACACACACACACACACACACACACGCACACACACGCATATACACATACACATATGTGTGTATATATGTATAGAATTGTCTAGAATTATGCAAGGTTAAGCTTCACTAAAAGAATAGAATGCAAGAGAAGTCAAGCCATGTGAGGATGTGAAATGAAATGTGAAATAAAAAGATCCATCTAATATTTTAAAACAAAAATTAAAAAAAGGTATGTCTCAATCATCACTAAAAACATTTAAAGTATGCCTAACTCAACTCTCCTCTAAGCCTTCTTTTAGAAAGCCAAAGAAGGTTATTTTTAAAAAACATATTATTTTTTATTGGATGAAAGGGATACAAAATACTTATTGCAAAGACAAGCAAGTAGGTGGTGATATGTTTAGAGGATGACGACAAAAGGGAATCATTAATTTAGAAGAGCACTTCTTGATTTCCCAAGAGTCCAGAATTCCAAGGGGTTATGAACTTATGATTCTAAAAGAGAATGGCATAAAAATAATATATTTGAGTCTGTGGATCTCTCTTAATTTTTTTTGGCGACCTCTCTCTCTCTCTCTCTCTCTCTCTCTCTCTCTCTCTCCAACTTAGCCCCAAAGCCCTTGCATCATGCCGTGCTATAATTGTTTGGGGCTATGTTGGAGAGAGAGAGAGAGAGAGAGAGAGAGAGAGAGAGAGAGAAGAAGAAGAAGGAGAGAATTTTAACGTCATAGGAAGCTATCCACACACACACACACACACACACACAGAAGAAGGACATCATTTTAACGTCATAGGAAGCTATCCACACACACACACACACACACACATAGAGAGAGAGAGAGAGAGAGAGAGAGAGAGAGAGAGAGAGAGATGTAGAGTGGTACAATGGCAGTTCTGCACGACACTAGTAGTGTTGAGCAAGGACGAGATTGCAAAGAGCATAGGGGGAGAGCTATGAAACAAGGGGCACCAAGAAGCTTTTTGTTGTCCATGGAGGCTGCTGGAGGCCCCCGCATGAGGTTGCCTGAGGGCATGTGGCTTGAGGCTCAACATAGCAGGGGGTTGGGTATGGGGAGGTGATGGATGAAGAAGACCCTGGCTGTGGTGTGGTAAAGAATCGAGGTGAGAAGGAAAAGCAAGAGGGAGACATGTAGAGAAAGAGAAAGGAAGATAGAGTGAGAGCAAAAGGAATATCGTATGAGAGAGAGCAAGTGGTCCAATCGAAAAGCGAGCAAGAAAGGGAGGAGAGAGAAGGGGGAGGGGAAAAGGGTAGAGAGAGGGGTGGGGTAGTTGTCACTTTCAATTTTGGGAGAGAGATGCCTTCGGCTATTAGTCCTGTTTGTGTTGTAGTGCAACTTTCTCACCTTCCAAGCCCTAACCCTATCTAGCAAAGCTTTCTCCCCACTATATTGTCAACTTTCTCACCTTTGAACCCATATCCCTATCTTGCAGGTCTTTGTCCTCACTACATCATCATCAGCTTTTGTAGATATGTTGTCCCTCTTTTTACAAGGGGAAGGGCAAGCACGTTTTTTTTTATAGCTAGGGTCTGTAGAGCATGTACTCCTTGGCTATAAAATGGCGTAGCTTAGAGGATCATTTCTCTTTGTGTGTGTCAAGCTCAAAACCGACTGATGCATTGGGATTTTTATGAGAGCTTGCAGTTGGTTCTAATTATTTTTATACTAAAAGACGTACAAAGCTTTGAAAGCTACAACATAGAGATATTTTTATGAATGTGAAAAAATGGACTAAATCAACACTTTGTAGATCATCATGCAAACAATTGTAGTTTGTGAAATCTTCATTGAAGCTTTGAATGGATTTGTTTCTTGCTAGATTGCATGTCATGTAGCTGAGAAACTCACAAATGATGATGCCATGAGATGTTTTTGTGCATTATACATGATGTGGGATATTTACCTAGGTTCCTCGTGGAGGATTGAAAGCTTCACCATTTGAATATGATAATGATGTGCTAGAATGAAATATATTAACAATGATCAATTTTCTAGCTATCACTATCAGCACTACAAGGAAGCACAGTTTCCATCAAAAGAGAAGGACAGGGGGGGGGGGGGTTCTACTGATGACTTCCTTTTGCCAATCCCTTCATTGAATAGAGGTTTCCATTCTCCAACATCATCTTATAAGATAGGCTTTTCATTACTAGCTCAATTATTCTAGAATGTGGAGTTGATATGGCATTGGTGCATTAGCATTTATAAGAAGGTTTTGGCTTTCTTGCCTTATCAAACAATGTGCACTATCCAAAATTTTCTAAGAGATGCCAATAGGAAATGTTTTGAAAGTTTGTATGAATGAATGCCTGGTTTCAATATTTGTGCTGATTTACATCCTCTCTCTCTCTCTCTCTCTCATTCTCATATGATGCCTTGCACCCTCATGGATGCATTGTGTATTGTCCAATGCTTCATATTGGGTGGAATCTTGTTAGTTGTATAGCTGGGTGGGCTACGATTGTGCCCAAAGGAATTTATTTAGGCATAAAATGATAGCGGTTGATGGAATAGTGTGGCACTTGTTGAGAGGCATGATACAAGGATGGCCAACTCTAGTGCATCATGCATGTGTCAATTTTATTGTAGGAAGCTATCATTCTAGGGGGGTTTAAATCTAGAGATGTGTAGAAAGCCATCATTTGTGGGTCTATGTCGGCCACTGTGGATTCCAAATATTATTTACTACTGTCACCATCTTGTTTTTGGCCATTGCAATCCCCACTGTTTGTTTAGAGGGAACCAATCGATCTTGAACATTAATGTGTGGTATATACTCTTGGTTTGTGGATTACAAAAATACTTGTGCCTACTCCCTCAGTTCTTATGGGGAACAACTTCCACCTATTGAACTCTTTTGCTCACCTTGGTAGGCCTCGTGATTTTATCACTTGTTACCTTGTTGTTTAAGTGGGACCCTTTATAATGCATAAAGCATTTGTGATTATGTGTGTATAATGGACAATACAATTTTACATTAAGGTAATGTTCAAATTGCACATGGACATGTGATGGTTTCCATCATGGATCAATAAGTTTGCGTACTTAAAACCACACCATTCACTTCCATGAAGTTCCACATATCCCTCATGCTAAGTTGGCCTATTGACTCATGCTTAAGGTCACCTACAAGTGTTTCGAGCTGCTCAAGCCGCCCGTGGGTGGAGCTCTCGTTAGCATTTAATTAGCAAAATCTACAAACGATTGCAACACATAGCTAGCAATGAAAAGTGTAAGAAGTTCAGTACTGTGTGTAAATCACTTGCCTTGGATGGTGCTTAGAATCGCTCATTTTCAAGTGGAAAAGTAGATTTCGAAGTGCTCTCCTTATTGTGTAGTCTAAATGTAGCACACAAAACACAACAAAAAAGACATGTGATTGTAGGTACTCATTTAGACCTACTCCCTATAACTCTCATCTCCCCTTAACTTTAGCAAGCTTTCATGACTCCTCACTTTGTGTATTAAGTTGGGCCCTTTGTAACATATAAGGCATTTGTGATTATGTGCGTATAATGGACAATATAATTTTAAATGACTAGCGATTGTAGTCACTCATTTGGACCTACTCTTTATAACTCTCACCCCTCCTTAACTTCACAAAGCCTTCGTGACTCTCACCATGTTAGCTTCAGTAAAATTGGTGAAAAAAATTGCATGTTTTATAAATGAATTGTTATTAGTGAATAAACAAAGTTATCATTCCTAGGATTACGACATTCATCATTTTTAGGCATCAAAAAATTATCAAAAGTAATTGTCCGATTTGAACAATAGTACAATGATATCTATTTTGTTTTACTGAATAGACTCCTCACCAAATTTGAGCTACCAAAGAACAATAAACCATATAGTATTAAGTTAGGCATACATTTGATGGAAAGTATTTACTAAATAGACTCTTCACCAACTTTGACTACATAGTATATTTGGCTTTTTGGGACAAACTTGAGTGAAGAAGAGAGTTCGGCATACATTTAATGGAAAGCATTGATCGATGAATTTCTTTGTGATATTTTAATTTAAAATCAAAGAGCTAGTATAAGTCTATTTCATTGAAATGTTTTATTGCTTTCAATGTTTAATAAACTTGCTTTTTCTAATTGAATATTTAATATGAATTGTTTCATTATTGAACTTACTTTTTTACGTGAACATTTTCATATCTTCTTTTGTTTTAGTTTGTTAAGGGGTGTATTTTTTAAGCATCCCAAATGTGATTGTTTATTATGTCCGTCAAGGTCCAGGGTTGGGGAGCTACACATCTGGACCGTTCATTTAACATGCTTTATGTGTAGTAATCCATGTGCATGGTTGCCGGATTTTTGTCAACTCAGTCGCCGTCACAAAGAACCGACAACAATAATGTACGCTCGACACCTCAGCAATCAAAACTCCACGAGCAATCGACACTTCAACCACTAGAATTCAAAAATCCTTGCATCAACAAGCAATTTTCACATCAGCACTCGGAATGTTTGTATATCAACTCCTCAGTACTCGGGTGCAGGTATGCTCAAGGCTCAATCTGCTCAGCTGCACGTGTGCTCAGGTGCATGTCCTTCTTTCGCTTAGGTCAACACATTAGACCTGGCGCTTGCATGCACTGTATGCTTCCTTGGCCCTTCTCCCCCTGGACACTTGATGGTCGGGAAAGGTCATCTAGTTATCTTTCCCACGTAATATGTACTCCCCCACGGCTCCCAGCCTCCGCTGATCGCCATGGGGTCACACATATTACAGGGAAAGGTCATTGGACGACCATTCCCTACACAATAAATGAAAGAGAACTTCGTTCTAAAACATTGAGAAGTTGTTTGTTTGTGGCCATTTATTATGCCCATAAAGAAAGACAAAAAGCAGTTCTACAACATTCAATGTTTGAAAGTTTCATGGCTAGCTAGGTTAAAATTCATACTATATCTCTCGGCATCTTGGCAGGTCTCGTACATTGATGATATTCCCTCTTTATCAGGGATAAGGGAAAATGTCATCCAACTTTGAGGCTTTCCAAAACAAGCTTTAGTAAAGAAGGAAGGCTATACTAACATTTTCATGGGTCTCCCAGTGTCACTCATTGGTTTATATAGTAAGTTCATAGAAAATGAAAAGCCGTTTGACAATGTAAAATCAAAAGATTTTTTACTCTAGTAGGTCGTGCCCATTTTACTTTGGGTTGAATTAAAGCGTATCTTGCTACGATTTCGAAAGCAGCTCAAATTAAGTCGAATGTGGGTAGATGCTCTAATGCCTTCGAGGAGAAAATGTGGACCCAACACGTGGAGGAGAGAGAGGGAGAGAGAAGAGAGAGCGCTGTCGCGTTTGAAGATTTTTTTGGCCAGCTCCCAACGATCGTGTGTTTTGTTCTCCAACAGCATTCTTCCTTCTGCCCTGTCCGCCCTCCAGGCACTGTCCTGCACCATGCGACCCGCTGTGTCCTTTGAGCTGCATCGTGCTTCTCTCTACTATCCGTGACCTCTGCTGCGCAACCTCATGCTCTGCATACAGATACTGCAATGTGAGAGCTTCCATGGTGATAGTGTGGGAAGGTGAGAGCTTCCGTGGCGATAGCGTGGGAACATATCTGTGGCAAGGCTGAGCGATGTCTTCATATTTGCATGCGCATACTCGAAGGTCAAAGTTTCCATGGCCATGATGTGGGGGGGGGGGGGGGGGGGGGATACAGAGAGTCTACGCGAAATTTTTGTTGCTTGGGGATGATTGGGGGGGGTGGACATGGAGTAGCAGAGCCGCTATCGGCCGAATCACAGGGCAATGGCGAAGAGTGACAGCTGAAAGGGGTAGTGGGGAACTTGCTTGCCGGGCGACGTGTGCAACGGGTCCAACCAAGATGCCTGTGGTTAAAGTTAAAAGGTCGAAGGGGATCCTCCCCACAAATTAATTAATCGACGCGGCATAGACCCAAATATGTGCCCAGATAAAGGAACTTCAAAATCGAAAGTTAAAATTCAGAATGCAAACTTAAAGGGTAAGTTTGTAGGAAATGAAAAGCCTTTTGACAATATAAAATTAAAAGATTTTTTACTCTAAACAGAATACATGTATCATTTTAAATGGACATAATTAAAAAATGTATAATTTTAATATTGTTATTGGATAAAAAATTAATTTTTGAAGATATATTTGGTTTATGTATTTTTCAAAACCAAGTACAAGTTTTTATTTCTTTAAAAAGATTGAGATAAAAGCAAAAGCTCGTCTATCCATGTGTCAACTTGGGGGACTATCTTGCTTTCAGGATATGTATGCAAATGAAGGGATTATTATCCATATTAGTTATCATGAGAGAGAGAGAGAGAGAGATTTTATCGTCCAGCTCATAGGGACTCCATCTCACTAGGGACACCCTTGCCATTCAAATTTTCAAGAAATTATAATTTTCTTGGCATTATAGTGTATTATTTGAAGGGTAGCTAACAATTTTCACCCATAAAAAAAAAGAAAAATGTCTTGAAATAAATAAAATGCACAACAAAACCAACTCTAACATTTGCATACCAAATGGAGAGAGAGGGATTACCAAGTTGATAGACCTTTTAGTTTGGGTATTCTGGCCTTTTTATTTTTAAGAGTTAAAATATGGACCATGCTTAAAAATCTATAAACTCTATGAATTTTAACAAGCCCAGGTGGCTACCAAAAATGAGTGAGAGAGAGAGAGAGAGAGAGAGAGAGAGAGAGATGAAAACCTTTTAGTACCCAATGATTGATGCAACAAGGAGAAGGGGAGAGACAAAGAGAGAACAAATTGTTTAAGGGTGTACGAACAATTTAAAGAGACAATGAAGTTCTACACAATTAGGCACACCGAAGATAGAAAGAGGGTTTTTGAGACTGATTTTGGCAAATTAGATTTACAAGGTGGTAGACTAACTTGAGTAAACTACTTCCTTTGATTTTGGAAACATTTGGATCACTCAATAGGTTGAGACCAAAATTGAAAAAAAAAAAGCCGCACATTTCAAAGAAAATTAACAAAGAAAAGTAAAATGAGGCTAAAACTTGAAACCAGGTGTGGATAATTCCTAAAACTTGTGGAAAAATCAATATGTGAAAAAAAAGAGTGAAAATGTCAAAATCTGGCAGAGTTTTATCTTAGGTGCACCGAAGATAGAAATTTCTCGAGAGAGGGTATATTGCCAAATTTCCAACGGGTTTATTTGGACAATAATACAACTCCTAAGCAAGTTTTATCAAATTGGGAGCTATGCAAGGGTAAAAACATCAAGAAAAGTGGAAAACCAAACTATGGGATAAAAAAGGGTGACAAAACAATGGTAAATTCTCCAAACTTTGCAAAACTCATTGGACAAGCTTGAAATCACAAGTAGAGACCAACCCAAGTAACATTCGACAAAAAAATTTTGAAACATTGGAGATTTATCTTAGGTGCGACAAAGATAAAATTCTCACTAGAAAGATAAATTTGACATTTTGACCTGTGAAATATTTGTCAAGCTGTGGGGACTCCATCTATATTGTTGTGTACCCAAATGTAGAGCAAGATTGAGACCAAATGAGCGTGCCTCTTCTATGCGAGTGCACCTCTTTATATTATAACCATCAAGCAATTACAACCATAACATGTCCGACCACACTAGGTGGCCGAACTCTACCTACACAACCATATACCATACCTCCCCCCTTTGAGAGAAAAAGATGTACATCTTTTTACAAGATTGAACTGAGAAGGGACTCGACATGACTGAAGGGACTGCATCAACTCCAACGCCTCATTCGGGGGGAGTGAGCTTACAACTTGTTAGGGGTTAAGTTCTGAGAGACTTGACTTGACAAAGAAAACATCTCGTGGTAGGCACTACACTAGGTCGCTATCCCAATGGCAGTGGCTACTCGAGGAATGACTAACTGAGAGTTGCGTTATAAGGACATGAGCACGATTTTTTTTTGCTTTGAAGTACATCCCATCCAAAAGGGGCTTGGTGTCATCGTGATGTTTACTCTATAAAAACTACTACTAAAACATAAAGAAAAGATGAGCTGCAGGGCTGCAACTTTGCATTAGGACTACAAAAGCAGAAAGACCCGGCACCTCTGCAACATTGTTGCAGCAACTCCTTGGCTCTCGTTATTTGTTCTACTTGGTTTGTTCTTCGCTTCAAGGTTTGTCGGCTTCTAGCACTCTTGAGGTCCTCTTGAATATGACTTGAGTCTACATGTGGAATATGTAAAAAACATTCACAAAAATCCAACAGCATCATATTCAAACCAGAAATGACTCCTAGGCATCCTTAGTGGCCTGCATTTGAGAGTGATTGAAGGAAACTAGCACTGTCACAATGGCATTCTTTATTGTGCTTCCAAGGTAAGCTTCTGCAATTTCTTTCATCTTCATAAGCACCATTGAAGAGATGTCCTTAGCAGCGAAAGACTTCTCTTTGCCCTTGTATTGAACCACAATCGTAGGCTTGTCGCCAAGACCAGTCACAACCTAAAATGGCCAGAGCTTGATGTCACTTTGGACTGAAGTGTTAGAGCCCCGCCTGCCAATCAATCGCTTGGCAACAAACATAGTATTGATGGGGTTCATGGCCACCTCATTCTTGGCAGCATCACCAATTAGCCATTCAGTGTTAATGAAGACGACATAGGAGGGGGTAATGATGAGAGGCACTTGCAGCAGGGATGTAAGGCACTTGTAGGGGGAGGCACTTGCAACAGGGTTGTGGGTTAGCAAAAATATTGTTGTTGGGGTGTGCTAATTGAGCCGTCGACGAGGGCATTGATTGCTGGGAATGCAGAACCGAACAGAAAGCGGAGCAGCAATGTTTTGCGACAGTAGTGATGACAATCATTCATCCTGTATCTAGCAAGAAAACCATCGCTGTCCCCATGGAAAATCCCAAGAAAAGTGAGGGGGAAGTTGCCCGCCGTCTCCACCAATGTGGTGTACCCAAATGTAGAGCAAGATTGAGACCAAAAGAGCGTGCCTCTTCTATGAGAGTGCACCTCCTTATATTATAACCATCAAGCAGTTACAACCACAACATGTCCAACGACAATAGGTGGCCGGACTCTACCTACACGACCACATACCACAATATGATAAAATTTGAAATTACCCTCATAGAAAGGTGCAACCATCTTAGGTGCGCTTAAGATAGCCAGAATAAATTTTCATTGCTGGGGAAAATTGGGTGTGTCTAGTGCTTGTGAAAAGTTATTTTTAGATATTTTGTGACTTCAGATTGACAATTATGGAATCACATACAGTTTGAAGTGCTAGTGTGCAAGGAATTACAACTTTTGTGAAAAAGACAGACAAGGAGTGAAGCACTGTATCTGAAGCCGAGGACAAATTTCCAGGTTTGACGTATTGATTCAATTAAGTTGTGTGAGCCCATATATGAACTTAAGATCTGGTTGAGTTTTGGAAAACTTGGGTACCTTTGGGGAGAATAGGAGTAGAGCGTCCACAAAAGAGAGTGTAAACCAAAGGAGACCACTAGAACTACTGCGGAAGAAGTACCTGATACTTATTCTGACTCAAGCTCTGAAATGTCTTCCTTTTCAACTCAATTAGGAGGTGGGACCTCTCTCAAGTTCAAGCATATCTTAACCTTCTTCAAAACCAAAAAGTATGAATCCCATATTTATTTGGATCCTAACAATGAGTTTATAGTAAATATTGATGACCATACCATCGAGTTTGAATAAGAGGCTAGAGCCAACAGACAAGACAACTTCTATATGGACCAAAACGGAGAGCAATACCTCAAGATACAGGATCCCGATTCAATGGAAAATGGGGATTGGAGTTTGATGCCTTACTTCCTAATAAGGTCGTGAAAGAAGGACCTCTTGTACTTGAATTAGAAGGATATGACTTGATAGATACCAAACCTAGGTCAATGACCATATCTTGCAATCCACTCATTGCAAGAGATGATAGCCTAGAGAGGATCTCCATCAAAAACTTCTCGTGCTATTGTGATGCCAGCACATTTGGCATACATATAGATCATAGCACCACATTCCAAGAGACAACATTTCGGACATATAGCTCCTCAAGAACTTTTTGTGCTTTCTCAAGCGCACCACATTTGGCATACATATCGACCAAGTCAATGTCAAGCACGACATCTTTTTTCAATAGCCTCTAACTAACAATATAATTGTGAACTTTTGTGCCCATGTGAACATCTTACGTAGAACTGCATGCCTTCAAGATTTCATGCATAGGTGATTGCATTTGGAGAGAGGCCCTCACTTCCCATCTGTTGAAAACAAACTAGAGTTTTCTCGCGTGCCCCTAGGGGGAAAATCCTGTAGCCTCTGCATTCCAAGAGTCCACACTCTGAACAAGAAGCTCCTTGAGCACTTGCGTAGAGCCACATGCCTTCAAGATGTAAGCATAGCCTTTAGGAAGAAAGTATGGGTGATTGAATTTGGGAGAGATACACTTGCTTTGCATCCGATGGAAACATCACATAGCTTTCTGGCTGCATTGTTGCGTGCACATCTTGCAATCAATGCATTCCAAGAGGTGACATTTCGGGTTCATTCTGGGTAGAAATCTCCTCAAGAACTTTTTGTGCTTTCCACATTTGGCATACATATCGACCAAGGCAATGCCATGCACAACATCTATTTTCAACAGCCTCTAACTAACAATATAATTGTGCCCATATCAGCATCTTGCATAGAGACACATGCATGCATAGGTGATTGGATATGGAGAAAGACCCTTGCTTTGTATACATATCAAAAAGACAATGCCAAGCATGAGATATTTTTTCAATCGCCTCTAACTAACAATATAATTGTGCCCATATTAGCACCTTGCATAGAGAAACATGCATGCATAGGTGATTGCTTTTGGAGAGAGGCCCTTGCTTTACATACATATCAACGAAGACAATGCCAAGCACGACATCTTTTTTCAATAGCCTTCTAACTAACAATATGATTGTGGATTTTTGTGCCCATATTAGCATTTTGTGTAGAGCCACATGCCTTCAAGATGCATGCATATGTGAAAATAGACTAGATGTTTCTAGCCCTATCGTGTGGGGCAAATCTTGTAATCAGTGCATTCCAAGATCCACATTCCGGATAGGAAGCTCCTCAAGGACGTGCATAGAGCCACATGCCTTCAAGATGTAAGCATACCCTTCAAGGAAAAAGTATAGGTGACGTACACTTGCTTTGCACCCGCTGAATTTCTTAAGCGCACCACATTTGGCATACATATCAACCAAGACAATGCCAAACATGACATCTTTTTTCAACAATGTAATTGTGAATTTTTGTGCCCATATCAGCATCTTGTGTAGAGCCACAAGCCTTCAAGATGCCTTTGTAGGTGATTGCATTTAGAGAGAGCATGCACGAAGATTAAAAAAAGAATCTGCCTATGACGATTGAAAAAGCGTCGAATCTACTTGCAACAATTAAAACCTTTTAACACCATTCAGAAATTGATGCCAAGTGGATAAATGTATGTTGAGATTTTTGAATCCCACTATATGCTAACAAGTAATGAAAACTCTTTCGGTTTTAGGCCAACATTTCAAGAATTTACCAATTTTTGAATCTTGCAAAATTTTGGCGGTTTTCTATAAATTTTGGAATGTAGCCGGGATTTTGCAACTTTAGCTCTAAAAATGCACATGTTGAGGTTAGTACACAAAACCATTATTGCATGAAAAAGACTTAAAAATCTCTAAGTCCAATGTGAAAACAAGCACAATGAATGAATTTCTATGGATTTAGGCACAAGTGCTCAAAGTGAGTTCAATAAGTTCCATTGGGTGAAACTGGGTCCATTTTGTGTAGTTAGACTCAATTGAATATAAATGGTTCCAAGGGTTGTACACCAACTACACTCAAGCGCAAAATAGTGTTCAATTGCCTTACAAAACTATATCTATATGTAGGTGTTCAATTTCCTTGGCCTCTAAACTCAAGTGCTACTTGATTTCTCTTTATTGTGCATGCCAGAAAGCTCTCTAGGTAAAGACAATGTCAGCCCTTTGGTATTCACCAACCCAAAGATGGATGCATATGCTTTAATTATGTTGATATAGTGCAAGCTTTGTGTGGTAAAACTTGCACTTTGTATGAACTCAAATGTCCAACCTTGATCTCTATGTTGTGCTAAAGTCGCCCCATTAGAGTTGAGTTGATTGCAGTTGAGACATGCTGATTGTGTTGCTACTACCTTTAAATGTATACCTACAATTAAATTTTTATTGAGGAATGATGTGTGCCCATTTTTCCTTTTAAAAAATAGAGACGACCCTCTCGGTTATTAGTGCAAAGGATAAATTTGGCAAGACTAAACACTAACTAAGATTAATACCTAATCACATCACAATTAGCACTAAATCTGTTGATGTGAGTAGTGGCCCATGCATGTACTTAGAATCAAGCAATCTAGAGTTGATTAGTGATCTATACTATAAGCAAGAGGATCAAATGAGGAATTAGGAGGTGTTGACCCCTAATTATGTCTGATACTACGTGCTAGACATGGTGCAAACCTAAAAAGAGATTACTTGATTGTATTTAGATGCATTTATGGTTACAAAGAGCGTTATTTAGCCATAGCAAAAGGCTAGATTTTTAGGAAAATAGATTCTATGCTAGAAATTCCATAAGCATACACATAGTTTGGCTTGGTGTATTGACACTTAGATGGACACCTAGATAATCTCCTTCATGGCTCTTACTCCAACAATGTCATGGTTGAAGGTAATGGCAATTGACTTATTACTATAGTTGCATTAGATTGTGAATCTGACAAATAAGTTCAACCTTCAAGCTGAACGAGCAACAACTTCTGAGCCAATACAATAGCAAAATTTGGTAGCAAGGGGCTCCAAGTTTGGCTTAAAGGGATGATTGTTGGAGTAATCCCAAATTGTGCAGTGTAAGAGATGCCTAGTTACAAGGCTTGGAAACCCATTGAGAGAGGTACATAATGTGTGTGTGTGTGTGTGTGTGAGAGAGAGAGAGAGAGAGAGAGAGAGAGAGGAAATTTATGTACCAAATATAGTCTATGCTTAAGCAATCATTATGTTTATTATATATGAATAAGGTCGCACTTAATAAAAGAGAGACTCTATTATTACTTATTAGTGACCATGAGCCTCATGCTGATGTGCATATATGAAGATGTCTATCCATTCTAATGTCAACGATGATATGAATCTCTTAAGACGACAAAAAGACCAACACATAAGAGCTTCACAATATCACCCACTACATTACCATAATACTAGTAGGTAATATGACACACTCACTTATTCAGTTAGTATCAAGGACTCTATATTAACATTCGTGAAACAACATCATGATAAAAAAAAAAGGAAAATTATCAAAATACCCCTCTAATTTGAGGAAATTCCCAAAATACCTTTGTGTCTATTTTGGTTGGAATGTTCAAAATTTTTTAATCTTCATTTGTTTTTTACAATTGAGATCCGTTTTTGAGTGCTCAGCATGTAATTTGTCACCAGTTACCATCGCAAAAAAGGCAAGTATGTCTAAAAATAATGAAGCAATTCATCTCCAAAGCCTACGTAACCAACTCAAATTGTAGTTTTAGCATCTTGTACGATAGATAATCACTCTTCTTGTGAAGACCTACAAAAAAAATTATTTTTCGAGAAATTTAGTCTCACAACCAGGGGTATTTTGGGAATTTTGGAAAATTTGAAGGGCATTTTGGGAATTTATGACAAAATATCGGGGGCATTTTGGGAATTTTTGAAATTTGAGGGGTATTTTGGGAATTTTCTCCAATTAGAGGGGTATTTTGGTAATTTTCCGAAAAAAAATCCTCAAATTAGCATATATACCATTAAAAGATCAAATTTCTCTATTATATGACGTTACAACACCCTTATATTAAAAATTCCCAATGTTTTGTTACCATATACATGTGGTAGTGATGTGTGTGAACACACTTAGGACCACCGTGGCATTTTTTTTCTCACTAGGGGTTTTTTCCTTGCATTTTAAAAACGTCCATACATAGGGTATTCTTCTTTAATCATTGCACTAAGAAATAACACTCTGATGTGTGTCTTGAGCTTTTTCATTATCAACCGAGCTTCTTTCATCTTCTCCAATCCGTACGTGTTTTCTTGTAACCCTAATTCCAACAATTGGTATCAAAGTAGGTTGCATCCTCCCGGGCTTAATCGCCTGCAGGTCCAGCACATGCCTGCACACTTTCTTCAATTTTTGTGAGCTTGGAAAAAATTAGCATGTTGACAAATACTTCGGGAAGGCTCATAGATCTCGGCCTACTCAGAATTTTCATTTGGGTTCATTTTGACCTCTGTTTACAGACAGTACTGCACATGCTATTTTGTAATTTTGAGCAGAATTTTTCTTAGTGCCATTTTTGTGTAACAAGTCCCTTCTAGTATTCTACGGTTTGTGCTATATAACATGTGTTGTTCTCGCTTTGTTTCTCCTCTTTTCGGATAGTTTTCACATCAGGTGCAACATTTCCCATGGTTGACAACAACACAGATGAGTTCAAGATGTTTGCTGCTGCTGAGGATAGATTGGACGGGGACAATTAACCTATGTGGGCTTATATGATGCAATATGTCCTTGTGTCAAAGGGTGTTTGAAATATTGTGCAGGGCATTGACGTACATCTTGGCTCTAAGGATGTAGGCAATGTTGAGAGTATTGCTGGTTTTGGTGGCAAGATCACTGATGCCATAGCTGTTTTTCCTACGGCTGAGCAAGCTCGTTGGGATTCGTTCAATGATTCTGTAAAACAGACTTGGGATATTCTGGCTTGTCTTTATGCAAGTCACAATGAGGCTAAAATTGCATGGCTGCGTAAAGAGCTGGAGTCAAAGATTATACATGAGGAAGATGAAATGGAAACTTTCCTTGTTGGTGTCAAGGATATAAATGAGCAACTTATTTCTGCAGGCAAAGTCATTTCTGACAGTTCCCTTGTGCAGATTGTTTTTGATGCTTTGGTAGATTCTTACTAGACTTTTGCTAGTGCTTGGAGACTCTTTGACCCAAGGAAATCTAGAAGTTGTCAAGTTTAATGAATTGTGCACATTGATGTTGCAAGAGTCACTTTCCAAAAAAAATAGGGCTAAACAGCGTGCAGTTGAACAGGCTTTTAGTGCTGCTCAAAGAAAAGGTGGTATCAACAATTTAACCACTTCTCATGGTTCTTCTACGAGTGGAAAATCTTATGTTCCTAATGCTTTTGCTGGCAGCACTTCGTCTGGGAATTCTGGTGATAAGGAGAAAAAAAAGATGCATTGCCATTATTGTAAAGCTAATGATCACTTGATCAAGAAGTGGTTTGAAATTGAAGGCAAAAGAGGCTAAGAAGAAAGACGCTGGATCAACTACAGGGTCCAATACAAGTGCAACTATTGTAGAGTCTTCTATGAAAGGAGATTGTGATGTTGATGTAGATGCAGAGTGGGCTTTTAGTGCAGAGTGTACTTATGATCTTGCTGTCCATGATGCATGCATGTCAATTGCTGCAGATTCACAGGTGTGGTATTTTGACAATGGTACTACAAAGCACATTACGTCACATTGTGATCTGTTTACCTCTCTTGAGTCTATCCCTTATGGGAATACTATCACTTGTGTCAACAATGCCTCTTATCCAGTTCAAGGAATTGGAAAGATTGTGCTTATTGTTGCAAATGGAAGTTCTTTCTTACTTGTTGATGCATTGTATGTACCTGAGATCAAGAAGAATCTTTTGTTTGTATCTGCACTTGCTAGTCTTGGATTTGTAGTCAAAATTGTGGATGCTAGATGTACAATACATGATCTCCATTTTGGTGATGAAATTATTGGATCTGGCATTTTATGCCATGGGCTGGATAAGCTCACTTTGTATGACAAGTGTGGGCAAAATTTTGCAAATGTAGTTGTGGATTCTAAGGCTATTTCAGATGCAAAACTTTGGCATGCATGTTTTGGGCATCTGAATTTTTCCAGTTGACTGCATTTGCAAAAATTTGATATGGTCGCTTCTTTATCGCCTCTTGAAGAACCTGTCAAAAATGTTTGTGAAGGCTATATTTTAGTAAGATGCAGTGTTTGAAGTTTCCAAAGGATGGTTCAAATAGGGCCACACGCAGGTTGTAGCTTGTGCATAGTGATGTTTGTGGGCCCATGCAAACTCCGTCCTTGGGCAATTACCTATACTTCATTGATGATTACTACTAACATGCATGGGTGTATCCGCTTAAAGCAAAGTCTGAAGTGTTTATGTGCTTTCAAACAATTTTTGGCTATCATTGAAAATGTCTCGAAATGTACTATGGGAACCCTCCATTCAAATCGAGGGGGAGAGAATATGTCTCATGAATTCAATGCATTTTTGGCTGGTTGTGGGATAAAACACCAATGTATAGTGCTGTATACGCCTCAACAAAATGGTGTTAGTGAGAGGAAAAACACGTCACTTACAAAAATGGCACAATGAATGGTCAAAAGTCAAGCTTTGCCGCATTTGTTTTGGCTTAAGCCCATCATATGTACCACTTATGTACTTAACATGTGTCCTACAAAATCTTATGTGCGCCACTTATGTACTTACCATGTCCTACAAAAGCTTTGTAGTCTACGACTCCTTATGAAGCATGGCATGTTAGAAAAACTTCTATTGAGCACATGCACGTTTTTGGTTATTTGGATTATGCTTTGGTGCCATAAATGAAACACAAAAAATTAGATGATAAAGATGTCAAATGCATTTTTCTTGGTTATAGTGCTGAAAGCAAAGGTTACATGTTGTATTATCCACAAACAAAGTGTATCTTGGTCTCACAAGATGTTGTGTTTGTGGAAGATTCTCTACAGCCCTTGCTGTTATTTACTAGAGATAGTAATGTAAGCTCACAGGACATTTATGACACTTTCTTGCCATGCATCTTATGCTTAGATTGTTATGCTTTGGCTGTGTCTAGCTTATGTGATGTTGAAGAACCTCTGTCTTTTGATGAAGCAAAAAATTAAAAAAATTGGATGGTTGTCATGCAATCAAAATATGATGCACTTATAGAAAATGACAGATGGACTTTATGTGATTTGCCCCTTGGCAAAAAGGCCATTGTTACGAAGTGGGTTTACAAGTTGAAACGCAAGCCTGATGGTGAGATTGATTGCTATAAGGCTCGACTTGTTGCAAAGGGTTATGCACAACAAAAAGGCATAGATTATGAAGAGACTTTTGCTCCCACTTGTCGTATGACTACTGTGGGTTTTCTATGTGCATTGGCAACTCATTTTGGTTGGGATGTACATCACTCAGACATTGTTACTGCTTTCTTGAATGGTGACATATTTGATGAAGTTTATGTAACGTAGCCTTGCGGTTTTGTCAAAAAAGGACAAGAGGATAAAGTGTGCAAATGTAAGAAAGCTTTGTATGGGTTGAAGAAATATCCTCATGCTTTACATACAATGTGCTTTCTGTTGAACTGCATGCTTTACATACAATGTGCTTTCTGTTGAACTGCTACGAAAGCCTTGTTTGACCAAATGAGTATGCTGATACTCATTTGGTCAAACAAGGCTTTCGTAGCAGTTCAACAGAAAGCACATTGTATGTAAAGCATGCAGTGATGTACTTCTCATTGTCATTCTCTATGTGGATGATTTGTTGATCACTGGACAAATGAAAAACATATTGCTGAATTCAAGGCTGATTTGAATGCTACTTTCAAGATGAGAGATTTGGGACTGTTGCATCATTACTTGTTATACAGTTTAAGCAATGTGATGGTGGTATTGCCTTGTGTCAGACAAGTTACATAGAGACATTGCTATGTAAGTCATTGTGGCTTTTTGGCTTCCAATTGGGCCTAATGAAGGACAAATGGTCGAATTTGAAAAATATTGCTTCCTTTTGTTTTATTAATGACCATTTTTGGTGACATTCAAATTTCTCTTATAAGTGCCTCAAAATATATAAAAATCATCTTGATATCCAACCTCATGATTAATTTGTAGCAAATTTGTTTAGTTTTCCTATATAGAAATGTTATCTAATAGGTAGTCCAAACGGTTGGATTGGACAGAATCTGGAGAGATCCCTTGGCTTGCTTGGGGCTGGAGAGGAAAAGTAAAGGCAAAAAAAGAAAAAAACTCTTTTCTTTCCAGCTGAAATATCTTTAGATATTTAAGATCTCTTGGGATAGTTTCCTGCAGCGTTGAAGCTCTCTTCTTCTTCTTTTTCTTGTCTCTCTCTAGAGGCAAACGAGATGCCAGCAAGACGCAGGGCGCGATGGGAGCAGGTCCTCCAGCGGTGCAAGGGAGGGTCGCCACACAACAGGGCTAGGGTGGGGAAGGGGATGGCAAGACTGCCGTAAAGGAGGGAGGCACATCTCTCTCTCTCTCTCTCTCTCTCTCTCTCTCTCTCTCTCTCTCTCTCTCTCTCTCTCTCTCTCTCTCTCTCTCGGTGAGGCGGGGCCTGTGGACCTGTGGTGCAAGCTTGAGAGCTCAGAGCGCACCTTTACTTCTCCCTTGCTTTGTTCATCGTTTCCTGAGGGAGCGCGAGGTGCACGTGAGGCACGAGCAGGGAGGCAGCATTGGTTGCGGGGCTGACGAGGCTTTGTGCCTTTTGGGGGTGAGGGGAAGAGGGGCTCGTGTTCTGACAGGGGCCCCAGAGGGTTGTCTCTCTCCATGGGGCATCGTGTGTAGGTGAGCCACGTCTAGCAATGGCTACGGCCTGATGTGTTTGAGGGCAGGTGAGGCAGGAGAAGGCAGGTAGCCGTGGCTATGGCCTGGTGTCTTCTCAGAGAGGTCTCCATGGTTTTGGGGGGGGGGGGGGGGGGGGGGGGGGGGGGGGGGGGGGGGCGGGGGGGGGGGGGGGGGGGGGGGGGGGGGGGGGGGGGGGGGCGCCTCGAGGAACGTAGGCATGGCGAGTTCATGGGAACTTAGGTATAGGGGCTCAGATTTTCCAAAAAGTTAGGAAAGCAGAATCTGTAAGGGCATCTTGTTAATTAATGTAAAAGTGGAGCGAACAGGAGCGTGAATTGAGAGCTTAATACACTTCTATTAGAAATGTTATCTAATAGAAGTGTGGAGATCAACTATGATTTTCCTATATAGGAAATAGAAAATTTGATCATTTCTTACATAGAAGTAGATGACCCAGCTGATTTCCTATATAGAAACAATCTATTTTGTAGAAATCTCCCTTTCTTCGTTATATATAGGAAATCCACCTTGGTATAACTAGGAAAATAGATAAGTCTGACACGATACAAGCATTTCTCCAATATAGCAATTAATTTAAAATTTCTTGTGCTACAACAAGTACTACTTTTGGCAAGGAATTAAAAGACAACCAAATTCAAGTCTCTTCTTCACTGTGGTAGCCACGCAACTAGGCTATTTGTTAATTTTTCTTGTAGAAAAGAATTCCCGTGTGACAACACTGAGGTATTTGCAGCACATGAGCAATTGTTTTTCTTGAAGTGCCACAAGCACTGGGTGCAATAAGTACAAAATGCCCATTATCAACAAGTGAGAGAGAGAGAGAGAGAGAGAGAGAGAGAAGAAGATCAAGTTGAAGAAGAGAGTTTTAATGTCTTAGGAAAGTATCTCAAGAGACCTTAAAGATCTATTTGATTAGGAGAGTTGAACTCAAAAGTTCTTATTCAAGAGGCATAACCAATCTATCACACTTAGGTGATACAAAAGTTATACCATTTTTCTTTTTTTATTAGCAAGCACACAAACAACAACCCCAAAACCAAAACAACACCCCCCCCCCCCCCCCCCCACCCCCCCCCCCCCCCCCAAAAAAAAAAAAAAAGAAGAAAGTTTCAACATCTTATTTTACTATCCCAAGAGACCTTAAAGATCTACCGGACGAGGAGAATCCAATTCAAGTCTTCTTATTCAAGAGGGAAATGTCATAACCAATCCACCACACTTGGATGATAGTAAAGTTATACCAATTTCCTTATTTTATTAGTGCACGCGTATGCACGCACACACACACACATCTTTGAGAAAAAGAAAGTTTTAACATCGTAGGTATGCCTCTATAAGAGAAAAAATTGAGTATTGTTGTTATTGCTGCAGATTAATAAATGAAAATGGAGAGAGAAAACATTGCGTTGGTGGTAATAGGGACAACAATAATATCTATACTAATTGATAAAAGGGGAGGGGATTTCGGTTCCCCTCTGCCACATGGCGACTCCTCAAGAGTCAGGGGACCTGATTCGGGCGGGCTGCGACCTTAGTCGGGCGGGTTATTTCAAAAAAATCATCATCGCCAGCCGCCTACTCAAGATGGCGCGCTCGGCGATGCCAGGTTGATCAATGCGGGCGGGAGAGAGAGAGAGAGGGGAGGTCCTGCTCCTCATAGTCATCAGAGAGAGAGAGAGAGAGAGAGAGAGAGGTCTGCCTGCTCCTCATCGTCATCCTCAAGGAGAGAGAGAGAGAGAGAGAGAGATCCTCATCGCCATTCTCATCCTCCACGCTGCAGCTACTCACGCCATCCTCCACGCAGCACAATGCTGACGCCTCACCACATCGCCATCGCGTCCTCCACGCTGCTGTAGCTACTTCGAAGGCGGCTACTGCACCACCCGGCTACTTCGGTGACCGCGTCCTCAACTCGCGGCCTGCGGCTCCTCAACTCGCGGACTGCGGTCCTCAACCCGCGGACTCCACCCGGCTACTGCACCACCGGCCTGCGGTGACCAGCTGTTGCAGGTAGCGCTCGGTCTCTCTTCCTCTCTCGCTTTGTTTCCACCCTGCCACGTTTCCTACGCCCTGTCACCCAGTGCCCCTGTGGGCATGAAATGAAATGTAATGTTATATTATAATCGCCCCTGTGTGCGCCCTATCACCCTGCGTCCCTGTGGGCATGAAATGAAATGTAATGTTATATTATAATCGCCCCTGTGTGCGCCCTGTCACCCTGCGCCCCTGTGGGCATGAAATGAAATGTAATGTTATATTATAATCGCCCCTGTGGGCATGAAATAAGAATGTCTGTGTGTGTGTGTGTTAGAGAGAGAGAGAGAGGGAGAGAGAGAGAGAGAGAGAGAGAGAGAGTCTCATTGTAGTGTTCCGGAAAATACCCCCAATATTTTGCCCTTCAAAATTTCCAAAATCCCCAAAATACGTGATTCCAGAGAAGGCTAACACTAGAATTTGTTTTGGTTATGTAGGCTTTGGAGATGAATTGCTTCATTATTTTAAGACAAATTTGTGTTGGTTATGTAGGCTTTGGAGATGAATTGCTTCATTATTTTAAGACATGATTGCCTTGTTTTTAATAGATAATTTGTGACAAATTACGTGATGCCAGAGATGCAAAAAAAAATTGTAGCTTTCCATAGGAAGGCTGATCGTCTATCAATACAATATGCTAAAACTAGAATTTGTGTTGGTTATGTAGGCTTTGGAGATGAATTGCTTCATTATTTTAAGACATGATGCTTTTTTTTAATAGATAATTGTGACAAATTACATGCGAAGCACTAAAAAACGGATCTTAATTGTCACAAAAGAATAAAGATTAGAAAATCTTGAACAGTCCAATCAAAATAGATACAAGGGTACTTTCGAGAATTTTGAAATATAAGGGGTATTTTGGGAATTAGCACAAAAAGTGCTTGAAGAGCTTCCTGTCCGAGATGTCAAGGGGGGAGAGAGAGAGAGAGAGAGAGAGAGAGAGAGAGAGCTGTGGACTGTTTTTCGTTGAGATCGACCCTCGCAAGGGTGCATTGATCGTAAGATATGTCCAATAGTAGGGTCAGGAAGCTTTGAGCTATTTTGAGCAGATGCAAAGTGAGGACACCTCTCCAAATGATGATATTGATAGTCTTGCACTGTAAGAGGGGTCATTTATAGACCTTGGCCCTTCGAAGATTCCTACCTAGGATGTTGTCTCTTGGAATGCATTGATTGCGGGAAATGTCCAGCTTGAAGTGGCCAATAAGCCAATATTTGCGGACGCCCATGAAGTTGCCATTCATGGCCCACACCTAATGCGTGTCAATGCCCTTGATATTCCACTCAAATGCCTTGCCACATGTATTAGCGTTGCCACTACCCTCCTCTATAGCCCGTAGGCGTACGTATATTCTCTATTGTGGTAGCCGCTGGCTAAATGACCACCAAACAACCCTAAAGAGTTTTTCCTCTTTCCCCTCTTCAACATCCTTGGCTACTCACAATCGTCTAAGCTAGATACAAGGAGAAGATGGTAGAGAGTTCTAAGCTGAGTTACAAGGAGAAGATGGTAGAGAGAGCATTCACTGGGGAGATGGATGAAGTGGGGTTATAGGTGAAGCTTCAATGGAGGAGGGTGTTGGGTCCAGCTTGAGGATCGCAAGGGTTGGGGATGGGAAAGAGCGTGAAGGTGCTGACATAGTCGTCCATAAGAGAAGCATGGGAGGGTGGTATTAAGGATGGTGTAGGAGTAGCGATGATGGAGCTGGTCCATTTCTATAAGCTTCTCGGCTATGAAGGGGTAGGGTGTTGCTGTGGAGGTCATGGTGGCCTTTTCCACATAGCCTAATTTTTGGAGTTGGCCATCCACTGGATGGGAGCTTTGAACCACTGATTGTTGCAGCCAATATTTGTGGATGCCCACGAAGTCCCCCATCACGGCCCACACCTTCCACTTGAATGCCTTGCCACATGTATTAGTGTTTCCACTATCCTCCTTTATCGCATGCAGACATACATATATTCTCTATTACGGTAGCCGCCGACTGAATGCCCCTTCAGTAACCCAAAGAGTTTTTCCTCCTACTTCTCTTCAAAACATTAGACAGAACTCCATCTCGATGTTGGGTGCTACTCTCGCATAGACAATGATGGGTACATGTATGAGTGCTACGTCACAGATGTTGTAGAACTATAGAGAGAAAGAGAGAAGAAGAAGACAGGTATTAAAGTTGCAGGCTCAATCCCATTAGAACTCAAGGATCAACAAGAGTTGAACTCACACATGCAAAGAAGCTTTGGGTTGTTTTTGGCTGTTGCGAAGCGAGGGTGTTGCTTCAGATGCAATCAAATATGCTTGCATCTTAAGGGCAAGGGTCACGGTCACAAAGCTCTAGGTTGTTTTTAACAAATGAAAAGAGAGGGCATATCTCCAAATGCATGAACCTTGAAGGTATGTGGCATCACACAACATGCTGATATGTGCAAAAAAAATCATGATAATATTGTAAAATTGGGGTCGTTGAAAGAGAATGTCGTGCTTGGCACTACCTTGGGCGACATGTATCCCAAATGTGGTGCACTTCATAAAGCACAAAAAGTGTACGAGGAGATTCCTACCTAGGATGTCGTCTCTTTGAATGCACTAATTGCGGGAAATGTCGAGCTTGAAGTGGCCAATATAACATTTCATTTCATCTCCCTCCTCTCCACGTGAGATTGAGACTATGAGTTATCGTCATCAATGCCCGAGGATGTTCGGCATGCAGCGGTGACCACAAAACCTCATGCCCCCGCACCCGCCCCTCACAGCTCTCAGCATGGCGCAGTGCTGACCACCGACTCTCATGCAGGCTCGCCATTGCAGCCTTCCTTCATCCTCTCGGCTACTGCAGCAGCGCACGCCATCCTCCTCCGGGCTACTGTAGCAGCGCACGTGGACTGTCATCGCTCCTCATCGCCATCGTCATTTTTGTGGGCTCATCGCCATCTGAGTCAACTACTGCAGCAGCGCACGCGAGCTCGACATCCTCCTCCCGGCTACTACAACAACGTCATCGTCATCTCTGCGGGCTCTCATTGACCTTGTCCCTTTGAAGACGTTTTATATAACATTTCATTTCATCTCCCTCCTCTCCACGTGAGATTGAGTCTATGAGTCAGTGTTCAAGAAAAATGTGTTTCAGCTTACTATCGTGCTGTTTTCAATTTCCAAAATGCCGCTTGAGCGCAAGGGGAAAAGGAGAAATTCCGCCCCGAAATAAAGAAAATTTTAGAAAATTAGGCTATCATTTGAGTTTTAAACTGGATCAGAGCCCTATGTGAGTAGGGCTAAGCACTGCACAACAAGCCAAATAAATTAAAGTGTACCTCACTCGCAGATTGGAACAGCTACCACTGGACACTAGGTGACACTCTTAATAGTTGAGGGTTTGAGATAAACGCTGACAACATCTTGAGCGCACTCTG
This sequence comes from Adiantum capillus-veneris, assembly GCF_014529385.1. Classification (NCBI taxonomy): domain Eukaryota; kingdom Viridiplantae; phylum Streptophyta; class Polypodiopsida; order Polypodiales; family Pteridaceae; genus Adiantum; species Adiantum capillus-veneris. The sequence goes on from NC_140931.1 coordinate 147,833,684, forward strand.
TACCACCGGACACTAGGTGACACTCTTAGAACAATATGACACTCTTAACAGTTGAGGGTTTGAGATATGGCAGTGGATATCACCCTGAAAGACCTCTTGGTGGTGTGAGCTACACTTTTTGAAACGTTAAAAGTTTAGGTTGGAATCCCCTCCATTTGGTGCTTGGTTTTCCACAATCTACCAACATTTACAAAAAATAGGTCTTCAAAAGTAATGCTTGGCCTCATAGACCTTGGCCCTTTGAAGACGTTTAATATAAACATTTTGTTTTGTTTCATTTCATACCCCTCCTCTCCACGTGAGATTGAGACTGTGAGTCAGTGTTCGGGAAAAGGAGAAATTCCGCCCTTGAATTCTAGCATTGCCTTGGTCGACATGTATGCCAAATGCCATGCACTTCATAAAGCACAAAAGGTGCTTTCAATGAGCTTAATCTATGGGATGTCGTCTCTTGGTGTGCACTCATTGTGGGATATGCCTACACATGAGTAGGAGAGAGAGAGAGAGAGAGAGAGAGAGAGAGAGAGAGAGAGAGAGAGAGATGGGGCAGCCGCTCTCTTGGCCCTAACCAAGTTAGGGATATCCCACAATCAGTGCATTCCAAGAGACGACATCCTACACACAGGCTTTGGCTATTGCTCTCTCTATGGACACCTTGTGCCATAGAGAGGGAGGTATAGAGGGGTGGATAGGGGAAAAATAGACAGAGAAATAGATAGAGAGAAAAACATGTATAGGTGCTAAATATATATCTTATTCTTTCTTACAGAGATGGAGCACGTGCTTACCTCTGGAGGAGATTCTTCGGAGGTGATATTTTCTACCCCAGAGAGAGACCCAAGCAACAATTTACAAAATGCCAAGCGTGTTGCCCGAGGTGGAGATGGACCTGCAAAGAAGCAAATTGTAGATGGACTAGGTATCATCCACACAATATGCTCCAAAATTCAAGCCTCATGTGAGAGAGCGGAGGCATCACAGGTTTCCTATAGAGAGAGCATTCACTGGTTGAGCCATTCACAATATGAGCAAGGGGTTTATCTTCATTGTCTAGAGGAGCGGATGCAGCTACAGATCAATGGTATTTTGCAGCAGCAGAGCTCAGTGCAAGGAAAACTTTCTCGCATAGAAAGCAACCAGGCAAAAATCATGAGTATCTTGGAGAGGTCCGTTCTTGACAAGGATAACATGGATTTCAAAAGCATTGTGCCTGAATTACGAAGTACTAGCAACAAATTGCTTGCCGTAGCAGTACAACATACTACAGGTGTCTCCAAAGTTAGATCTATCTCAAACAAGCTGCATTGGTAACGACCCATTGGCCCAAGAAGGGGATTAATGCCGTTGGAGATGTTCCATCCAGTTCAAAGCACGGCAACCCTTGCAAGAAGTGAATTATGTAATCGATAGTAATACTCACTTCTTTCTCATTTATAGGCTTAGTGGATCTATATTTTGGTGGCTTTGGAGATATTGACTACATTTTGGGGGAGGCTTATGTATGTAGTGGATACCAATTTGCTCACGACTCTTGTTTGTCTTCTTTGGATACTACATTCTCAGAGGATATCCATAATTGTAGTATTTTTGTTGCCACTATGTCTTTTGGGTCACACCTCCCGTTCCCCACCCCCCCTCGCCCCTCTCTCTCTCTCTCTCTCTCTCTCTCAAGTTATGTTGCAGTGAAACTCTCTCTCTCCCTCTCTCTCTCTCTCTCTCTCTCTCAAGTTATGTTGCAGTGAATCTCTCCTCTCGCTCTCTCTCTCTCTCTCTCTCTCTCTCTCTCTCTCTCTCACACACACACACCACACACACACACACACACACACACACACACACACACACACACACATTGTGGTATTACTAAATGCTTTATTTTTTACCCTCCTATATATTCCCCCCCACCCCCCTGAAGCACTCATGGGACACTAGCTCATAACTTGCTACTCATGGCCAGTGGGACTAGGTCCTTGCTTAAAAAAACTCTACTATAATTAAACACATTGAGCTCTCATAAGGCGGCCCCTCTTTCTTACAATCATTGTACCTAAATAATTCTGATACTGAGTTATTTTTGTACATATCAGTTCATTGTTCCTTGGCCAGCTGTCTTTTGAATGTAAAAATTTAATCATGTCTTATTAGTTAAGATTTATACAGCTACACACACATCCTATACATAAGGTCTCTCCTCTTCGGGGAAACCGGGATGCTGGCCTAGGAAATTATCGTAGGAATAGAGCTCTAAATTGGACCCACAATCGTTAAATCCTTTATTGGTAGACTGGTGTTAGGTGGCCCCTTTTAGACTCTCTTCTGGTTTCCTGCTCACGGCTACCATAGTCTCAGATTCTGCCGGTTGAGGATTGCAGGACCAAAAAGACTTTACTTTTTAGAAACTTTTGCTAATTTTTATGTCACCTCTATTTCAGGACTGCTCATGTTATAGAATGACAGCTCGCATGAGTACTAATCACAACCCTGAGAATCAGGCAAAGATTCTTGATCAGATTAAGCTCTACCTAAAAGACCATACACCTAAGGATGCCCTAGCTGCTAGAACTAGACCTTTCCTTGCTAGGAAAGCCAAATTATGTATCACATACTTTGGCAAGAAAAAATAAACCTAACCTCACTGTTTTTGCAGACTCTTGCTTTATCCCAAGGATTGGAAATTACCGCGGAGCCCCTCTCTATGGCCTCCTCTTTGTTCCTCAGATGTATTAGCAGTTTGGATGCTTCACAGCTTATTTATGATTCAGCTCTTGTTTCGGACAAAAAACTTTCTGTCTTGCATATGTTATCATTTAATGACTAGGTAAAAATTCTGGCATCATTGGACAAAGACCCCCTAGAAGGTGTTAATCTGCTTTCCCAATACATTGCCCAACTTCCTGTCCTTGCTTCACAATAGCAGCAAGAGCTTGCCCTGTTCTCCTCATCTGGAGCTGAGCTGTCACATTTCCTTAGAAAACTCTGTGGACTTAACCCCTCGTTTGTCTACAAAATACCCCCTCCATCCCTCCAACTGGTGGCCTCTTCTGTCGAGATAGTGCAGCTCTAGAAGCACTAAAAGAGTTTCAAAATAATCTTTGCTCTCTCAATGATGTTAATCTCCTTGAAATGGTACCTAAAATCTCAAAAGTCTTTCTTGTCTTACCAATAAGACAAATAGAAATTGAATCTCTTGGAGTTGACCATCAACTGTGGGCTCTACCAAACAAAGCCTTCCTAGCACCTATTCTTAGTGAAACCTGGGTATACTTGGCCAACCTCCCCGCCTCAACAGTGGAAGACTGTAAACTTAAAATTCTTAAAGGTGGGAAATTCTTGGACAAGGGAGAACTGATTAAAGCCCCCTTTAACCTTCATCTTATCGACCACTCCAAATGCCCCTCTAATGCTGGATTGTACATACGTACTAGGGGTAGCATGGAATTTGCGAAAAGTAACCCAGATTTCTACACAGAGTCTATCTGGAATATCTTCCGCCCCTATGTAAAATGTGCCTGCAGATTTCTTGACCCCAAAGCTACCTGTGAATCAAGCATCATGTGGTTTGACCATGCAATATGGTATATCCTCAACCATTTGGATATGTTGTTCCCAGAGAAACCAATAGACTTTCATCTATCCCTCATCTGCTCATGGCTAGGTGGACAGGCCAAGCAGATTGTGATTGCTCAAATTGCCTTTAACATCTTCCGAGGACTGATGCATGATATTCTGAAAGAACTTAAAGCTGATGAGCCCGGTCTATACCTCACCACTTATGCTAACTACAAAGGAGTCAAATACATCACTAATGTGCTTAAACTTTGTATTGAAGATGATGATTCTCCTGCTCTTAAAAGAGCTAACTCTTTAGCTTCTCCCAACTCTTTCACCTCCTTTTTTACACCTAGCTCCTCATCTAATCGAGGAAAGTCTCGTAGCTTTACTAGAGGGAGAGACAGATTCCCTGCAATCAGAAACTTCCCTGAAATCTAACCCCTGAATATATTGCAGGTCTCTACAAACCCATGTGGAAGAACAGTTCTCAGCAAAGATGATTCGAATTATGGTGCTATCTACATACACTGTTTGTTTCACAACATACTTCTCGATTGGATCTTACCAAAAAGTCTTTTTTGTGAGTGTTTTGA